>NC_088200.1:7573313-7941065 GCF_028769735.1 Zonotrichia leucophrys gambelii
TTAAAAATCATAATTGTAAAGGCTGGTAACAAATTTATGCTTTTACTCGTCTTAAAAATCATAATTGTAAAGGCCCTGGTGGCCCTGCCTTGCATCTGGGACTGGAGAAATGGTTGGGAGACAGAGCTACAAGTAGGCAAGTGCTTTCACCAGTGAAAACTTCCAGGGTGGCCCAAGTGCAGTTCAGGTGGCCTCAGCAGAGAATGGACAACTTACTGCTGACAAAACACCTCTGAAATTTGGAAGTTATTCACCTCCTATCTGAAATTTCTGCTCCCATAGAGGGCACAAGATCACTCACCTCATCTTCCCCACAGAGGAAATGGATCTGTTCCCTCATGCTCACAGAGGCAAAGAAACCCAGAATGGGTGAGGCTGGGAGGGACCACAGTGGGTCATGTGGTCCAACCTCTCTGCCCAAGTAGGGCCACTTTGTACTGATGGCTTCTGGTGGCCCCATGGCAGAAAGTGGGTACCAGAAGTGAAAACCAGGGACTGACAACATCCCCTGACCATGGTTTTATCTGTGGGATGGTGTCTGGATAGAAGGATTATCTGAGAGGTAACAATCCCAGATTGGGGTGGAGAGGGGAGGTACAAAACTATAAACACTACTCATAAAAAACTGGGCATGTGGATGGAAACTCTCGTGTTTAGAGATGAAAACAAGGCATGGAGATGGAAAGAAAGGGGTTTGGGAGAGTGTTTAGGGCGTGATGCCATGGAAAGCCAATCTTGGAGAGATCACCTCATGGTTCCCCAGAGAGAAACCCAGACAGGAAAGTGGCAGAACCCAGAGGTGGCTGAACATGGTGCCAGAGACTGCCAGCCTGTGGAGGGATGAGAAGGGACAGGAGACAAATGAGAGCCACAGAGAGACCTGATATCAGGGACACAGCATTTGCAACAGGGAAAGGGAGGAGGCATGTGTGGAGCTGATAAGGACTCGGGAGAAGCTGCAGAGAGACTGGGGCCAGTGAGCTGTGTGCAGAAGTAATTTAAACAAGAACTTAAACTGGGAGTTGAGACAGCAGATAAGGGCCACAGGTTAAGAGAGGGAGAGGGGGAATGTCTCTGCAGACAGGCAAAGAAAAAGAGAAGTAACTTAGGGCTGAAGGGCTGTGAGCCTTGAACCAGGCAGAAGGACATTGGGAAGGGCAAAAAATTTGGGGTAGACAGGAGAAGATGCTCAAAAAAAGAATGAATAAAGGGAAATTAGTGTGTATCAACCATGACAAGCTCTGCCATGAGACCCAAAAGATCTGTGAGTCTCACCCTTGTCCTCTGCTGTCAGCAAATACCCATATAAAACCTCCAGGGAAAACATGTTTCAATCCCACTTTGTAATGAGACAGGGGCCTCCCAACAACTGGTCATCCTGAAGTCCCTCTGTTCCAGCTGGAAAGGCTGTAATGAATAGTGAGAACTGAGTAAGACCCAGGTTTTGATCAGTTGGGTGGCTTTATCAACCACAGAGAAATGTTCCAGACATGTGCAGTAAAAGAATTGTGTTAAATCTTTTAAGTCCAGCCCCTCCACCAAGAAAAGCCAGCCTGGATTTCACCCACACAGTCTTGGGTTTAAAAAAACCCCTGAGTTCACAGGTGAACACATAGTCCCCCCTACATCTCCTTTGGGATGTAAAACAGACACTTCTCACCTGCTGAACAAACCTTGTATTTTCTGTTTCCCTCCTGCTGCTCCTCACCTGTCTTAAAACACTTCAATTCCACTCCAAAGGATAACATCATGACCTCAGCTCTCTCAGGTCTGTCACAGCCCCTCCAGCTGGAGAAGTTCCTTCAACTCCCCTCACTCCTTGGGAAGGGAGCACGAGAGGGAGGCATCACCCCCTCTTCAGCTGAGCCAGACCAGACACACACAGTCCCCCATTTGATGTGCCCATGTCCATTGTAGCAGAGGACCCAGTGCTGTACCTGCAAGCCCAGCTTATCTGAACATCCAGCAGTGACCACTGATGGTGCAGACCAACATAAAGGGATGTTAACTCATCCCCTTGGAGAAGGCCAGTCATGGAAATCACTGAGGTCAAATAAAGCACAGGTCACATAAAGCACCAGGAGGAAGAAGCCAGAGCCTGACCACAGCAGGTGGATATTCTAGTGTATGCCTCTAGTCTGGTTGGGACCACCAAGATGCTGACAAAGAGAGCATATCTACCCAGGTCTTGTGGGTGCTCAGCTACAAAGTGTGGGGACATTTGGCTCTCCCTGATCTCCTCACACCATTGTCATGTAGACCCCCTCTAACAGCACTAACAGCAAAAGACATAAACACAAGCAAGAAATTAAATCAATTTTTTTGGCATTTCAGGTAACTTGGACCATGACTGAAGATGTTGGGATAACAGTGTCTGACTCGGTTGTAAATCCTGCTGGTGATGCTGATTTCTACAGAGCCAGCACTGGAGTGAGAAGGATGCTGGAGGAGAGGCTTCTATGCAGCAAGCCTTAGAGATGATTACAGGGGTCTGTCTGAGAGCTCTGAGGGGAGCAGTGGATCCTGCAGTGACCCTGCTCCTACTGCACAGCTGCAGCATCAGTGGGCAGAGATCTTTTCCAAAGGACCTAAATGACCTGGACCTGAAAGCAGGAGGTAAACATAGGAACTGGAAGCAACAGAGTGCTTAGACTCTTTACTCAGAGAACAGTAAAGATTTTTAGAGGGTGCTCAGATTAATTTATTCAGTGTCTGGGCATTGAGCTACCTGTCTAGAGAAAGACCTGGATGTAGTGAAACACGTGCTGGGCATGCACTGCCGACACAGCCTGTAAAACTGGACATCTGGGGCATGATTCAGTTATGTAAAGCAAGGAGGTCTCAGAGATGCCCTGAGATACCTAAACCAGTCAGCAGATCTGACATGGGACCTTCAGGAGACCCTTGTCCTTCCAAAAGTCAGCTGGGGATCAGGAGGAACATCCAGGTAATTTAGGCAATGGAATCAAGCTCCTTATGTGAGACACTGGTGTGAGTTTGGAAACCCCACAGAGTGTCTAGACACATCTCCCCTTGCCCAAATGCTTTGATCTGTGTCTGGCTTCCAGCTTGCCAAAAGTGCTTTTGCAAGGACTTTATAACCTAGATAATTTGGATGGTTTGGTAAATGTTTTCTGGGCAACCAAAAAAATGTGTCTAAGATATCAGACCAGGTCCAGACAAGGTCTAAATCCACTCCACTGCTTTGGGTCTGTTAGATGCCCATCTCCCCTGTTGCAATGGAGTCTTGGGGATTAGCAAAGTAACAAAGGAAGAGCCAAGGGGGTGGACAGGCACCCTGGACTCTGAGGAATCAAGGTCTTAATTAGTCTTGTGGGACTCTGTCCTGAACATTTAGGATTTTACCCTCTGCATTTTAGCCCCAATTTTGCCATCAATGTCTTCAAAATGAGGCTGCAGCAAGCCTCATCTTTGGAAAGTGACAAGGCATGGCAAACACTGCTGATAGATGTTAGACCTCCTGATACTGATATTTCTTTCCACCTCAGTTTTCCCTTCTGCACAATACAACCTTATCTACCTCATGTGGGCTATGCAATGATGACTAATTAATGTTAATGAAGCGCTTTCAGATCATCCAATTCAAGGACACACATAATTGCAAAATATTAATTACTGTTTACTTATTATCATGAAGCAAATAGCAAACCCAGCTGCTTATCTTCCTCAGCCATGACTCAGAAGGAGGATGATGGCTGATCAAGATAGAGGTGCAGAGTCCAGTTAGTCCTGTACAGTGACAAACGTGTGTGTCTGTGTCTGTGTGTGTGCTTGTGTGTGCACGTGCAAAGGCACCTGACACAGCAGGGACCAGGCCACACTCATGACAAAATCATGCAAGCTCAAAGTCCTTGGAGATGAGCAAGAACTCACCTTTGCCAAAGACCCAGATGGGAAAACGGATGTCTAGCAATGATTCATGTGTTTGAAAATGATGCTCATGAGTGACAATGTGTCACGGAGAATTAGAAGAGTAAAAGCTGTAATGAATTACTGTGAATGACTAAAAAAATTGCTGTGCTTGAAAACATCGTTGTCAAAGATCCCAAACCCTGCCTGAGGGGCAAAAGAGAAAGGCAGGGAGAACAGCATCCAGGAATGGAGAGCTTGGCAGACAAATGGAGGGGAAATTGAGCACAGAGATAGAAAGGGGTTTTGGGTTGAGCTTGGAATGAGCTGGTGGTCAGAGAACTGAGGCAGGATGGATATTCCACAAACAAGAGCCACATAGGTGATATCCTCTGGTGAACAGCTCAGGTCTGACCATGTTGATGAAGCAAAAGGGGTTGATTCTATTGGAAAAGCAACAATTCCAGCTAATCTCCAGTAGAGAGGATTGGGAAGAACCCTGCAGAGTGGTGAGGGGCACTGAGCTGCTTGCTGAGGTCTCAGAGGAGGGGTGAAGGGTTCACATTGCTGGATCTAGTGGAACTGTTCTTTGCAAGGAGCAGTGGAGAAGAGAGGAGGGAAAAACATGGAGGAACACAGAAGTTTTGGGAAAATGAGAGCAGACGTTGGGTTTGGAAAATCCATGCCATGGATGATGAAGAACTTAATATTGCAAAGTTTTTCAGGCACTTAAAGGCGTCTTCAAATTACCATCTGACCTCAGAGGACCTACCAAATCCCTTAGGCATTCTAGTGTCCTTAAACATCTCAAATTGCAGCCTAGCATTTCCATTGACATGCAAAATTGTCTTCCCTGTGAGGGCTTGAAAGAGTGACCTGAAAGCCCCTGGCTGTGTGTCCTGCTTGGCCACTTGCAGAGCTCAGAAGCCTCTGGGCCCCTCTCTGGGTGGCTTTCTCTGCAGGCCAGTTCAGAGCCAGCTGTGTCCACTGTCAGCAACCAGAACAGCTCTGCCACTCACACATCCATGGAAATAGACACAGGGCAGTTGGATACACTCCTGTAAATAGGTCCTTAGAACTACAAGAATGGTTATGCGCTACAAAAGCAGGATCTACACAACCAATCCATTTGCTTTAAAATAAGTGACTATAGCACACAAGTCCAAGGAGGTTATGCAAGTTGATGCTGCTCAGTGAGGTGAAAGATGGGGCACCTGATGTGCCATAGGACAAGAGGCAGAGCAGGAATGTGTGTAGGTCCATGGCAGCAGCCAGCTGCTCCCCTCACATGGAGAACTGTCAGCAGGACAAAGTTGGCTTCTGGACCTCAAGGTCCATGGGGTCCTCAAGCTGCTCCCTCTCTGTCACCCAGAGCCCAAAATCAAAGAAACCTAATCTAAATTGTGCAGTGATGCAATGTCCTCCACATGCTGCAGAGCAAAGCCAGAGGACTCCCTGGAGCCCACATTTTGGGGTCTGGAGGTTGTAATGCAGCAGTCCTGTATTTTGTCCGCCTTTCACCAGGGTAGAAAACCAATCTGAAAGCAACCATAATCTGAAATCAAACATTTTTGCTGCTGACTTGTGACTTCTGCCTAATTCCTTTGTACAGCAAGCAGTTCCCATCAGAAAACCACTGCTTTTCTCTGAGACACAGTGACACAATGACCATTCCCCACCAATCCTGGTGTCATGGTCTAGCTCCTGATTATATCCTCATCTGGAATAAAGAGCCTAAGAAAATGCACTTAAGCTTCAGGGTGTCTTTGAGATATGATCAGTCTGGAAGGCCCAAGTGTGAAGGAGAAGTTTCCTCTTCCTTGTACTGCAGATGAAGGTTCAGACCAGCCTGAGTGCTTGCCCAAAGCTGCTCAGAGAGTTGGGAGCTCAAATGCCTTTTGTCAGCCACACTGATAGCTCTGAGTGTATTATGCTCATTTTGCTCTTCATTAATTGCTTCCCAATAAGTCCTGGCTGTGGTGGAGTCAGTCTGTGCAGCCTGAACATCACGACATGTCCTGCTGATTCCTGAGTGCTCTCAGGAGCATTCCTTGCTCTTGGTAGCAACATTGCTTTTGGGAGCAATTTTCCTCCTTAGTGCTTCAATCATCCATTTGAGATTCTGCTAAGGCTCTTGCACTGTCAGGATTCCTTTGACTTCAACCATTCAGAGAGAACAAACAAGTTAAATATAGACTTGTTTTTCAGAAGAATGATTTTACAGCCCTTTCTGTTCCCATCCCTCAAGCTCCTGGAACCATGTATTTCCAAAAGATTTACAACAACCAGCTTTTAAACCCCTAAAAACCATGTCTGGGCCCAGATCTGCAAGAATGAACCACATTTACTGGGTTGTCTTCTTACAAAAAGCAGGTTCTTATCTTTGTGATAAGTGCACTTAACAGCTTGGACTAAAAATTTTAGCCTTGAAAAGCAGATTTATTACTGCAGCCTCTTGACATATCTGTTTCATAGCCATGAATTAATGTGGGTTATGTCCACATATTAACACCAGCTTGATCATCAGACCTATTTAATGGCTTCAGAATAAATAGGACTAAACTGCCAACCAAAACTAAATTAATTAAAAGGTAGGTGTTTTGCCTCACTCTAGACCTGGAGTCTGATTGTATGCTGTCCCTTCTGCCTGGAGGTCCCATGCGGAGACACACCAGTAGCCATAAACACTATTGACTCCTGGGTATTGAACTTGAGGTTATGTCAGGAATCTTTAAAGGCAGGAACTTTCCTGATCCCTGATGAATGGAGAGTCAAAAAGCATATTTTGAACAACCAATCTGTCTTTTATTGTCCAACAAGAAGCATAAATAAATAAATAAATTATGAGTCATGGCATCTTCCTGTTTTTGCATCTTTAGCTAAGGGGAGGTAGATTTCCATCTGAGCAGCTCCACCCCGTCTGCATCTATTGTCTTATTTGTGCTGGCTCCCACACTCACTAATTTTACACTCTCTCACACTTTCTGCAGCACTGTATCTCCTTCCTTGGCCCTGTGTGTGCGGAACAACTGACCTCTCTTCATCTCACAGAAACCAAACAGCCCAGCTGCCCTTGCAAGGGCACCCACCAGAGTAAAGGTCTCACTAGTGGGGCTGATTCAGTCCTAATACAGGAGCTGCTTTTACCATTTCTCTGCTCCCCAGCACATATCTGCTCATGTGGGCAGACCAGACCTATCAAAAGACATCTGCAAGCTGTCCTTTCATAAGCTGGAATTTTGCAAAAATCCGAAGTCCTTGCGACATGGATCTGTGCTCTAGCTGGTTTCATGACACAGTGAAAGTTGTGAGGCAGATGCCTACCACGATGAGGAAAGGAGAAAGGAAATGCAAGAGGACCTGTGAAGGTGAAGCCACTTAGCCCTCATCTTCCACAATCTATCAGATCCCACAACTTCCTCCTCTCTGAGATTCCCACTGGCTCTGACCAGGATTTCACACTGGAAAATGCCTTTGTGTCAGAAGGGACAGGACTGACAGCTGCCCTCGGGGCACCAGGTAGAAACAGTCCCTTGTGTTTTGCAGGTTGGATAGCAGAAAAGATAATGTGTGGAGTTCTTTTTCCCAGTTCAAATTCCAGCAGCCTTCCCACCACACTTGTACTGCTGGATCCTGTATGCCAGTAATGGAATAAGAGCAGTGGTTTCCAAAAAAGAAGATTTGAAACATGGATCATAGGTTTCAATAAAAGGAATAATCAGCAAACATGGGGAATTCACCTTGGGGAAAAAAATCTAACTCAGTAAAGCAAATGCGAGAGAGCCTATGTGCTACCAGAGGACATTGTGGATGTGTTTACTCATCACAAGAGACAAATTAGTGCATCCGAAGGCATTACTGCCAATCAACTAGTGTAATAATTGACTATATGCAAAAGACTAATTCAATTCAAATGCGATAAAAAGAGTTTGCTTAACCCAGCCATGAAGGTGTTCAAACTCACCCATTTAATTTCACAATCAGGACAGGCTCAAACAGAAGAAGCCAGTCAGTTACTATGTTTCATCTGACAGGTAATAATTTCTTATGATGTGTTGACTTAATTCTCTTGCAATCACATGAGCATGCCCTTAATTAAGCACATAAAGGCAATCTGTCCTGATGAGCAGGGGAAAGAGGAAGTGCAGTGAGAGATGACAGTGACAGCATCAGACACCAGCTGGTAACCTGGGAATCAGAAAGAAATTTTATAGCAAATGGGAAATGCTGTCCTGTGAGGAACATGAGGATCATGAGGATCATGACAGCAAGGCCTGGAAAGACAAGGATAAAATCAGACAGGCTGAAGAACCTGTAAGGGTTAGAAACTAGTGGGAATATATGAGGGGGTCTATAGAAAATGTTCTTGAATTACGTTGGAAGTAAGTGGAAGATGAAGAAATGCAGACCCACTCTTGGCAAGAAATGGGAACACACAGCAAGTGATCCTGGGTGCACAAGGAGGAGAGTGGCCAGTGGTCAAGGGCATTGATCCTCCCCCTCTACTGTGGTGTGGTGAGGCCACACGTCAAGTGCTTTGTTCACTTCTGGGCTTCCCAGCTCAAGAAAGACATGGAAGTACTGGAGAGGATCCACAGCATCCCAGAATTCCCACTTCTTCCTGGTCAAACCTCCACATTGTGGAAGGTCACAAAGATGGTGAGGGGACTGAAGCACCTCTCTTCTTATGAGGAAAGGCTGAGAGAGTTGTACCTGTTTAGCCCGAAGAAGATGTTTGCATCTCTCAGTATTTACAAATACCTTAAGGACACCTAAAGTTGTCAGAGGATGAGGCCAGACTCTTTCCAGTGGTGGGATGAGTGTGTGGCTGAGTGAAAGCTGGTACATCCCATACCGTGCTCCAGATGAAGGGAAAGGTTAAACTGGAACATATTACCAACAACAGAAAGTGTTAAGAAGAGCTGGGACAAGAGTCCAGAATGGAATAAACACAGGATGAAGCCCAGTGGGAAGAATTTAATAAACAAGGGGTACTTAAGGAAACAGTCAGAGACACTTCAAACCCATTAGTAATTATCTTTGAGAACTTTTGGCATTCCCAGAGGACAAGTGAAGGGTAAACACAACATCTATCTTTAAAATGCAGACCCAGGAGGACACTGGGAGTCCCAGCTCAGTCTACCCACCTTCTGTGCTGGGAAGGACCCCTGCCTTCCCTGTTGACTGATCCATTTGTAAGTGCTGGGAACACAACGAGGTGATTGGTGCAGGTAAGATGGTTTGCTGAGGAGAAAACTCATCAAAACAAACCTGCTTCCTGGCACATCATCTTGTGGTCTGGGAGGAGGTGGGGATGAGGTACCGCTCTTCTCATTCTCCAGCATGAAATCCTAATACAAAATCAGCAGAGTGCACCTGCAGTTCTGGTAAAAAGTGATTTGTTATTGGAAATTTTCTTCTGCAAAATGTGAACTCAAACACAGGAACATCTCAAAAGGATGCACAGAGGGGCCAGGCTTGGGCAGCATTTTGGTCTGTACTTTTGCTGATTCTAAGGCAGGAAAAAAGGAGACTTACAGTAAGTCTGGGAGGGCTCCAGAGAACAGGCTCAGGTAGAATGCAAATGACTTTGTTAAAGCAAACTAAAAGTCTGTAGTGCCATGGGGAAAAGGGTGGCTATCATGTGGTTGGTAAGGACAGGAGAGCCAGAACTAGGTCATGAGAAGTAATTATTTTGCTTTTTCCATTGCTGATAGAGCTGGAGCTGGAATCCAATGCCCAACAGCCCTTACAAACCAGAGGTGTCAAAACCCAGGACATCCCTCTGGCTGTCCAGGGTGGCCAAGACCTCTGACGGGGTTCAGAAGCCCTGACACAGACCCCAAAACACCTGTGGTTCTGGTTATGACCCATGGAGCAAATTACCAACCTTATATGAAGATTAGCAAGCCACAACAGTTTAGGCACAATAATAGTGAAGTTATCACAGGGTGAAAAAGTAGATTTTGGGGTTTCTAGAAAGGGCGTTCAGGAGGCAAGATGGAGGGAACTGGGCATGTCCAGCCTTTCTCCTTCTTCTTCTTCTTCTAGGCCTCCATCTTCTGCTGTGATGTTGGCACTTTTAGATTGGTTTAGAGTAGAAGCTCACTGTCTAACATAGGTGATAGGTATTGGAAAGTAATTGTAAATACTGTACACGTAGTTTTTAGTATAAAGAAATAAGACCACCCTGGGGGCAGGCAGTATGCCTGGAACTGTCCTGCTGGATGGACTTCGGCAGGGCAGGAGAAAGAATTTTATAGACAAAACGCAATAAACAACCTTGAGACCGAGAACTGAAGAGCTCCGACTTCTTCTTCAAGCGCCGGGCTGGCAAAAGAGACTTTTAACATTTCTCGGGGTCACGGCGACCAGCAAAAGATCCTGAGACAGAGGGAGCCAGGACAGGAGAAGGGCTGGAGGTTTCCAGAGGAGAGTTTTGGTGTGAGTTCAACCTGTCTGGGGCACAGCTCCCAGCTGGAAGAAGCCCAGCGTGAAGACCACAAGCAGTGCACACAGCAGGGCGCTGTGGGAGGATCCGGCAGCCATGTAAGCCTAAGAGAATGAGGGTCTTGCAGGAATCACCACGGTGCTGGCCCCAGGATTTGTGGAGCCCCAGTTCCAGCAAGTGTGGGTAAGACTGATCCCCTTTCCTAAGCCCACCCCTAGGTTTCATGCCCACTTTCTTTGGGGTCTTTGAAAGCTTAGGGGAAAAGAGCACTGTGTGTACAAGGCCTTTACTTGGGTTTTCCCGACAGAGACCTGGGCTTCAGGGTTTCCATCTATAGCGTGGGCCTTTCTTCCTGTGCTTGGGCAAAATAAACCCAAGGAGTGGGAGGCACTGGCTGGGAACAGAAGGAGCAATAGGGGCTGGTGGAAAACCAACAGGAGCCAGACAAAGTAGGGTAAAGGTAAACCTCCTCAGTCCAGCTCCCTGACTAAAGCCCTGGGTGGCACAAGGCAGGTGAGTCAACAAGGAGGGAGGGAAGCGGCTCTCTCTCCCCTGCTCGAGCTAACCACAGGGTCCCTGGCCCCCTTGCCCCTCTAGTTCTGCTGCCAGACCCTGCTGGGCACACCTGGCACTCTGGGACAGCCTGCTTGCAGGTATTTATCCCGTCCCCAGCACAGTCACCTTGTGCTCAATCACTCCACACCTAAGGGACCCCATCGACTCATGAAAGCATTATTCATCAGCAGATGGGAGAAAGGAAAGTTGAGGTTTACTTTCACAGAGAATTATATTTTTTTTACTCCATTCTCTGTCCCAGGGGACACCTCTGCAGCTGGAGAGGTGCATCACAAATGAATCACATCTTCCTAAATCTGAAAGATGCTTTCCCAGGCTAGCGATGCTCATCAGTCATGTTGGGCTGCTGCTGCAATAGTTTGAAGGGATTCAGGTGGACATGCAGGCAAAGAACAGATTCACAACAACATTTAGAGTCAAGCCTAGTGTCATCTATCCACAACTTGAGCCATGTGAGCCACCCACCACTTCTCCACTTCTTTTACACAGCCTGCCCCCAAGCTGCTCCCCATCACTTACTGGTACAGCAGGGTCTTTGGAGATGGGCTCATCTTTCAGCAAAGCCCTCTCAGCCACAACAGGACACTCAGCACAGAGCTGTACAGTGTGCTCTGCCCCTGCTCATGAGGTGGAAGCAGTCAGTCACCTCATCTCCATTATTCCTCACTCTTTCCCTAGTGTGCAAGCAGAGCAAGAGTGGGACATCTGCTCCACAGCTCGCTTCATCTGAGTTTGGACCTTCCTTCCTCATATTGCCTAAAAGTATACGGGGGTTTTTTGTTAAACTGGAAGAGAAAAATCATCCCAACCCACCCAGTTATCATGGCTGCTGGAATCTCTCCTGTTTTGAGCTAATCAGACCCACCCTAACTTTTTCCCTGTTCCCCTTGCCCAGCCCAGCGTCTCTCTCCACATCCTGCACAGAGACAGGACTTGGTGCTGCCAGCCCCAAAGTCCCCAGCAGACTGCTAATCACACACACACACTCCACCACCACTCCCACACCCACCTCTCTCCATTCCTCCTGCAGAGAGACCCCTGCACTGCTCACACCTCCCAGGGCAGCCACAGCCCCTTGGCTCCAGCTCAGTCCCACAGAGAGTGGCTCAGTGATGATCCCTGAGAGCTCCCACCTCCCCTGCACCAGGATGCTCCCTGGCTCTCTGGTGCTAAGACCTGCCCTGGCTGATTCTCTTGAGACCAGCTCAGAGGTACACACAAGCTGGGGCACTGCTGGGAAAGGGTTAAAAACCCAGCCCTTGGATGTTGGAGGGGAATTTTGGAAACCACAAGGAATTCAGGCTGCTTTGAGGCAGGATGTACAAGGAAACCCAAAGAACCACAGGCAGTTTGCTGTGTGGTTTAGGAAGCTCTCAGCTAATTGCCACCTCCTGTCTGAGGTGGTGCTGGACTGTGTTGTAATTTAGATGTAAAACAAGATCAAGACATTCACCGGAACTCGATCAAGCCAGAAAATAGAATTTACATGCAACTCATAAGCCTGCTTTACAGAGGAAGTTGTAAAACCAGAGACCCTCTGATCCAAAAGGCAAGAAAACAATTAATGTCTTCTTATGGGAAAGCAACTCCTACACATACAAGACATCAGATTTAGGGTAGACCCAACATGTACATGAGGAAATCAAGCTTTGTGAGGTATTTATGCTATTCAATGAGAAATTATTGTGCAAGAAATACTATATATCTTGCTGGCTGTGAGCAAAGATGTAGGAGGGTGTTATTAGAGCCATTAGGGATATTAGATATGTCATAAAAACACAAGCCTACGTTCTGCTTGAGAAAGATGCTGGTTTGAGAAATACGCTGCTTGGAGAAAGGCAGCAGTGTAAGTACAGACAAATCACTGCACATTTTGTGAAGTCTGGAAAGTATTTTCCTACGGAGGCACTTTCTATCCCCCAAGCATCTCAAGCTGATAGATGTCTCCAAAAGTTTCTGTGGATGTTGGTTATCTTTCTGATTCAAGACTCTAACCAGCCTAGGTTATTCCTTAACCCATTGTGATGACAAAACTCTTTGAAGAAGTTTAGTGTGGATTTTCTTCACCTTATACAAACCTTTGTGTAATTACTGCTTCACTCCTTTTCTTTGTATAAATCTGGGAGAGTTTATGTTTCATATGCTGAACTCCCATATTGTTAGCATGGCAACTCACAAAATACGGAGTATTTCTTGTGAGCAAGAATCAGGAAATGTTTATTTGGCAGCTCCTTCGGAAATTCAAAAAGAGACTGGGATGTTTAAAAATAAATTGTCAAGACTTATTTCAAAGATTAGTATAATTAAAAACAACTTTCATGCTCGAGGACTTTTATACACATAGCAAAGTTTGTACGGTTTATTTGGAACAAAATCTTCGCTTCTGCAAGACCCTGAATAACCTAAAATGGCATCTTACCTGTTGAAATTTATTCAGATAATTTCTCTACTTAAAAAAAGGAGAAGCAAAAATAGTTTTTTCTAAGAACAGAAAACTCCCCAAAGCTATAATCTGAAAATTTCAACAAATGAACTCCACAAGAACACTGACTCATTGCAAGGACACAGAGGCAACACAAACAACCTTCTTCAGATCCAGACAAGTATAAAATAATTGCACTTTCTTTCTTATTTGTGTCTTTGAAAAGAAGTGATCATAAAATACCTCTGAACTGAACATGTAAATGTGTCCTCTATCCTCATCTCTCAGCACTCATCACACCCTCTCTGTAAACAACCCCAGCAAGACAAATAACTGAAATAAAAGAGTTTATCACATGGCACAATTGCCAGACTCAGCAAAGTTTTAGCAAAATGACATATCAGAGGCTTCTGCGTTCTGGGTGAGGCAAAGCATTTAAAACACTACTCACAAATCAGACTGTCACCTTCACAGATGTTAATGGACTTTTTAAACATTCTCATTAATTCAGCATATCCCTGTTAATCTCATGATTGGGACATTTTCCTCAAGATGAAACACAAACAAAATTACAATGAGAAAGAAACCCAGTAGGATTTGGTTGTGCTTCAGCTAGCTGCTGAGGTCTCAAGACAAGTCTTTAGACTACTTATTCTGAATGATAGGCTTAGAGGACTTCTTTTATTTCATAGAGTTTATTAATATCACCTGTGCTTGTCCTTTCAGCCCGTGAGTTTTATCCTGGACATGCCCATAAGGATTCTCCAACAAGGAAATGGTGAAGCCTCCTATCTACTGCTGATACTTGCAGCTCTTCTACTAATTTGGACGAAAGGGTGAGCCCACTTAGAGCTGCAATCCCTGCCAGGCCTTTCTGCAAAGGGTTTGGAGATAAAATGAAACACGCTTCATTGTCTGCTTACTGTAACATCCTAAGAAATACCTTTGTCCCAAAAGCCCCTGGGCAAAAACATGCAGGAAACCCTCCGGAGTGGAAAGCCCATCTCCACAAACCACAGTTAAAGGACAGTGTGTTAGGAAAAACAAGGCAGTGGTGCCCACGCTGGGGTGAGATGCTGGGAGCTAAAGTGGGTCAATGAGTTGCTGCATTCCAGAGACAATGGCTGCCCCACTTCTAAACTGTGCCCTGAATTACCAAAGCCTGCCGGCACATCAGCCCAGGGTTTCAGAGACAGGAAGGTTTTAAAACTGCAAATGAGCTGCAATTAATGGAACTGGAATAGAACCAAAATAGCAAGACAAAAGAGAGCCCCTGCCCTTGCTCTGAAATTACAGAGAACCTGGATCCACCCAGGTGAAGTGTGAGTATCTCACCTCAACTGGATCATCCTCATTAAATCCCTGTCCTCAAAACACTTTCCAACTCCATCATCTCTTCCACTCTTTCTTCTACCTTTCAGTGAGACTTCTCAGAAGCACGGCCTCTCCAAAAAAAATACACATACTGCAAGACTTTATCCAGTTTATCCCAAACACACTCTGTGATTTTGTGATTCAGTGATCTCTCTTCGTTAGCAAACAGAGTATTGTAGTGAGTAACTGCAGGTTTTGCTTTCTTCAAGCCACTGCAAGTATTTTTAGAGGAATCAGATCCTTGTCAAACAACGACAGTAGCATCACAGCCAAGCTTCCTGGAATTACCTTTTGTCTTGCTGCTACCAGGTAAAATTCAAGACAGTGCGGATTAGCAGAGAGGTGGATGAGATTCAGGATGTTTGTCAGCATTGTGAAAAGTTGGGATCAAATCTGAGGCCACTGTATTTGCCTCCCAGAATCAACATGCCAGGCTTGTGATGCAGAATCATAGAAAAATGGAGCTGGGGATGTCTGCCTAGCAATTCATAGATACCTGGGGCTGGATTAGTGGATTAGCATTGCTCAATATACTTTTACTAATCCAGAAAAGGAAGTGAGCAGTTAGGTGACAACTCGATCATCGCTCACACCCTTCTCAACTGTGATTATGAATATATTAAATAGCAATGGCCATAAATTAACACTAGTTAGTTACACAATCATAGAGAACTGGGATGCAGAGGGACCTGGAGAGAGCCAAGAAGGGGTCAGCCCTAACCTTGTGATTACAGATGTTTATCAAGCCTGTTCTTTGAGATTCCCATGCTGGGAATTGCCAGCCTGCCCAGATCACACATTCCAGCCCCTCAAGATCCCACTATGCCTAGTATTTCCTCCATTGTAATTGCTACAATGCACTCTCCTAACTTTCTACCTCCCCAACCAAGAGAACAAATTCTTCCTTCTATTTCAAGCATTTAAAAGTTGACATTGGGCCCCTTTCGCTCTTCTTTGTGAAAGAGGAGTGGTTCATTGTCTCTCACTTCAGAGTTGGGCCCTAAGTTCTTTTGCAAGGACAGAACATTTTAGCGATATTGTGTCTGTAGACAGCTCTAAAGCATAGAAACTTGCTTTTCTTATTCACTTTTTCCAGACCATGTACAAATAGACCAGAAGGAAATAGGCCACAGGCTGGAAAACCCCTGCTCTAGGCCCTGGTCCCAGGCACAGATCATGTTCCCTAGCCCTCCAGTCACTTCTGTTACATTCTCTGAACCCTCTCCCACTGGTACATAACCTTCCTGAAGGGGAGTGCCCAGAACTGGTCATATTACTGCCATGTAGGCATGATCCACACTAGAAAATCATTTAAACTATTTCCTGTGTCCTACAAACAATGCCGTTGTTTATACGTCCCAGGGATTATTAAATTTTCCTTTCTTTTTTGCAACACCGTGACTCTGTTGACTTATGGTCAGCTGATAACTGCTCCAGCCACCTTCAAAGCCCTTTCTGAACAGCTTCTGCTACCCCGGGTGACTGACTGCCTCTCCCTTGTTTGTGCAAAGGACTATTCCTGCATCCACACCAAAATCTGCACCATCCCCCTTGAAATATATCCCTTCTCTATTGTCAGAGCTGACAAATACAGTGAGCAAAGAGCTGACGGGGTTTGGCACATCACAGTGAGCAAGGAGGGACAGCATGTGGTCTGTAATACTGGGAAAAAAGCCTCCATCTTGCAAACTGAAAAACAAAATAATTATTCAGAGGCTTAGTTCAGCCTCTCTGCTGAGAGATCTGACCACCACAGTAGCCAACTCACTGGCAACTTCTGTTCCACCAGTGATCAGCCACATTGTTCATTGATGTTTTAATCAAAAATCTCTGCTTCCAGTTGGGAACTTCTCCCAGCTCCTTCTGATTCCTTGTTGATGTTCTGCAAGATGCAGCCCAAACAACACATCTCTCAAAACAGCCCAAACAGATGAGGGTGGGACTGCAATGCTAGCACCACACAGCTCTGGTTACTGTGGGTGAACAAAGATCAAGCAGGGATTCCCAGAACCAAAAGTGAGAAGTGTGATTTCCCCAGTTCAGGGGCCCAGCACAAGCTGCCTCCCTGCCAAAGCCTCCTCCTGACGCAAAACCCACTTGCACTTTGCATTTCATCTGTGGAGGGAAGTGAACTGTGAGCTCCCAGCAAGGTGCAGCTTTAACACCTACCTGGGGCTTTACACCTCAGCTGCCTGGCAGCTGAGTGACCAGGAAACCCATCAGAGTGCTCCTGGCCTTCCATATGCACCTTTGCCAAAGCTGAAATTCAAAGCAAAATAGCAGCGAGAAGCAGGAGGATGGATGAAAGGGAAGTCAGGAATTTTCAAGAATACGTATCCTTTTTCTTTTTTCATCAAAAGGATAAAGTCTGGAGGGTTTTGACTTTATAACTTCGCTCTGAAGTGTCATGGGCAGAGGTGTGTGAGGTGTCTCATGCAGGGTGGCCTTACCGACCCTGCTCCCCAGGTACAGGTGGTGAGGACAAGCCAAACAGATCCCTGAAGGATCTGATAATGCCCATCTCATATAAATTGCCTTCCTTAATTTCTCTCCACACTAAAGAAAATTTGAACAGGCATCAAGCACCTCAGGTAGTTCAGATCACACATAAAGGCAAAGGAAGTGTCCATCAGGTTTTCTGCATATCTCCCTCCCTTAGTATCAGGATCTCCTAATCACTACAACCTTTCTTACTAATAAGACTTCAGCTGGCAGGATGAGAGAGTTGGGGCTGTTCAGTGTGGAGAAGACTCTGGGTAGACCTTCCTGTACCTAGAGGGGCTTCAAGAGAGCTGGAGAGGGATTTTTTTTACATGGATATGGAGAAGATAAGGAGGAATGGGTGTAAATTGACAGATGGCAGGTTTAGATTAGATATTCGGAATTCTTGTCTGTCAGAATGGGGGGGAAGTGACACGGGTTGCCCAGATAAGCTGTGAATTCTCCATCCCCAGAAGTGTTCAAGGCCAGGCTAGGTGGGAACCATTAACTGGTTCACTGATGGCAGCAGTGTGGATATTAATCACTTGAATTTCAGCGTCGAGTGGACCTTTGAGCAACCTGTTCTAGTGGAAGGTATCCCTTTAAAATCTCTTCCAACTCAAACCATTCCATGAGTCTGTGACTGAGGAGTGCTTTAGCACTCAAGAGCCTTCCCTGCTGTAGTTTATCCTGCAGGACACTGTTCACACACCCAGCAGTGCAGTCGGCTCCCAACTCACACACAGCCAGGTATCAGGTTCTCTCGCCATTGCGAAATACTTGTAGTTGAAAGGCACACAAAAGAATGTAAAATCCCAAGTTTTTCCACAAGCACAGCTTCTGCAGCATGAAAGAGCATTGCAAGGGCCCCAGGGCTCAGTGAGGTGGATGGGGCAGCCCCACCTTGCCAGGCTGTGCAAATCGTGCCAGGCCACAGCCATGCTTGCACCACATCCCTGGCAATCCCAGCAAAAACAACCCAACCTCTCCCGTAACAGGAGGGGAGGAAGGCTGGAAAGGGTGGGTGAGAGTACCTGTGAGGCCCCGCCATGCTGCATCACCCCTGTTTGACAATCCCCTGGGAGACCTCATGCACTGGCCACACTACGAGCCAGTAGTGACACTGAGCCAGAGCAAGAGGGCCCCACAGTTACTTTTCTTTCTTTTGGCATCTGCAGTGATTGTTTCCAGCCCATTAGCTGTTCTGTCAGTGCCTAGGTGTGGATGATTCCACTCCTGGGGCACAGATGAGGCCCCATTGATGGATTAACCACCTCAATAGGCAACATGAATGGCAGGCATGATTTGTGCGCTGAGCTGCCAGGAGGAATTGGATTTTAATCTCATGCCAATATGGGTCATATCCTCAGCTCACAGCCTGAATCACATCCTCACCTCACATTCCTGACCCACCTTCTAGCACAATCCAGCCTGTCTGGCAAGGAAATGGTGAGGGCATTTCAAACACCTCAGACAAAGCAAAGAGGGAGCTGGGCCTGGGAGTCCCATTGCAATATGGGTACAGCTAAGCCCCCTTTAAACGTGACCCACAGAAGGAAAATCTTACGCCCTGCCTTCTTTCTTTTTAAGGAGTTTGGAGATCTTTCTGGAGATGGACATGGACAAAGAGCCACCATCCACAGCTGTGTGCATTTGCTTTCCTAAAAACACACCCTCCCAGAAAGAGCAAACTCATCCACACAACAGGAATCAGGTCTGGTCCTTGATTTGGTGAGTGCTCTGCAAATAAATTACATAAGAAATCTCTGATTACATAAAGTGCATTGCACAATGCATTATATAAAGCTAGGGTCATGGCTTAATCAACTAGCACTCAGCTCTCTTACATCAAGAAAAATTAATCTGAGGAGCAGCAAGGAAGGAGGAGGAAGAGGAGGATGCTCTCCCTCTCTTAAGGAGGTGTCTGGCATGCACATGGCACACACGACCAATGAGCACACCTCCAGCTCAACCAGCCCAAAAGGAGCAGCTTGCAGCCAAACTCTACTTTTTGGCTCGAAGGCCACCTGCAGGGTGCATGAACAGGGCAGGAGATTTATGCATCCCTCAGAAAACAGACCCATAATCACAACCACCTCACCATTAATCTTGTCTGGCTCTAATGGGATTGCCCAGAGGCACAGGGTGTCCATCAACCACTGTAATGCACCTTGGAGGACAGAAATGAGAAACTCCTCATGAATGCATTGTTTAAAAAGGCCTGGTTTTCTTTTCTGACACTTATTGATTTCAAATCAGTGGGAAATAGCCAAGGGGAATGTTTCAATGTTGACAGTGATAGAGGAAGTTTCACAGCAGCGAATGGAAATCAAAACAAATAGGGAATTTGTTGGGCTGAATCTGGTGCCAGAGGTGCCCTAAGGTACATAACAGAAGCCAAAGGTCCCACTTCTCTGCCCTAATATACAGATTTTTCTATAAAAATAATGTGGGTTTCATAGTTTTTAAGGCCCAAGAATGACATTAAATCACAGGATTTCCAATCAATCCACCACAGGGCTGGCAGGTGGGACCTGCTCCTTCTCTTGGAAAACTTTGCTCTTAGAGAACCCTGAGGCTGCCTGTGGCTTTAATACAACTCCTTCAATCAGTTTCAACAGGTCTTGTACAGGATTTTGAGCCTGCAAGCACTTCAGGGTAAGAAATATCTGCAAAAGTTCCCACCATGTCTTGCAGAATCAGATCAAATCAGCAGGGACGTCAGTGAAAATCATTTTAATACTGAAGGTTTCAATGATAATAACATCCATTAAATAGGAAAAGCAATAAATCTATAGGGGATATATGCTGAAAACAAATGGTGAGGTTTCAGCCACACTTTGAAGTAGCATAGAATGGCCCAGAGGCAAAGAAGTGCTGGGAACTGCTTGGTCCATTGTTCCAGACAGGCAGAGAACTTTTGTGTACCAGTGGAGAGGCAGAAAGTTGCAAGGAGAGGAGAAATGTCCTCTTTGATGGTTGATTTTGCAGCTGGGCTGTTTCATGGAAGGTGAAATTCTGAAAGGAGAGATGGGGATGCAGGAAACAGCAAGGGCAGTGCAGAGAAATCCTCAGGGGATATTTCTGAGCCTTGGAGGCAGATGGTTTCTAACAGCTCTTCCCATGAGAGTGGCCATAAAGGAACCTAAGAGAAGATAGGACTTTGTGTTCTGTCCCCTTTCCCTTTGGTCACAGGAGCACCAGCTGTCACCAGAGGAGTACAAGAGATGGGCCAATTGGATGACATACAGATGGAGGGGTGTCACACCTCCCTGGCACTTCCCAACACAGCTGTCAGCACATTTAGGGGGGAGAAAAGCAACAAAAGAAACCAGAACCTTCCCCTGTGTAATAAAATCCAAACGGAAATAATGAGAGGCAAGAGGGGAGTCAGAGCACATTCCCTGTGACCAGCCATTCCCAGGAAAGGATTTCCCATCATGTCTTCTGCAGAAAAGAATGAGTCAAGGATAAGTTACCACAGACATGACAGGGCATGCAGGTGTGCACGGGGAGACAGCTTTCCTCCTTTGGTCATGGCAGTGGGGAGCATTACTCAGGAGACCTTTCTTGCAGACAAGATCTCCACAGGTGGGGTCACACAGGTCCTCAGGAGTCAAGGATTCTGCAGACAGATCAACGTGCTGAAGCCTGGATGTGGCATTAGGAGAAATTCAAACACCTGGAGCCTGCCTGTGCCCAAAAGCCTTTGCAATAGCAATGGGTTGGGTTGGAGGAAGAGGATAGGGAGTTGCTCCTAGCTACTGCTTCCACCTCTTCTCGTTTTCTTCCAAAAAGGGTGTTATCTAGGGGTTATCCAGTGCACAAAGGCTCTCTGCGCCAAGGCTGGATTTCTGAGTCACTAGATGAAAAGCAAACCTATGCCACCAGGGAGGCAATGCCTGTAATGCAAGAGTGAGAGGGCTCTTGCACAAGGCGCTGGGTTCCCAATGATCACACCTGGAGAAAAGCTTTATGTGCGCTTTAGTGCTCCACGTAAAACTCCCTGGGTAGACACGAGATGCCAGCCCATGGGACGCTCAGGCTGGCTGCACCTCCTGTTTGTCCAGTTGGGAAACTGGTTCTGCAGGATGACCAGGGAAACCTGGCCCCAGTGATGCCTGCACCAAATCCTCCCTTTGTGTGAAACAGCATTTAACAGGTGCCTCCACTCAGGCTTTCTCCAAAGTGTCTCTGCCACCCACACCTCTCTCCCACACAAAATGTGTGCTCAGGGGATCCCAAATAATCCCCAGCACAAACAGACTTTGCACTATGGCCTGGGGAGATATTCGCTTACAGAATTCTCAGTAAGATTAGGTTTTGCAGCTTGTTTTAGCACAAAGGTCCCATCAAAGCCAAGTGAAAGAAAACAGAATCTGACCACAAGGTCTCCTAGTTGGTTCTGGCAAGCTTTAGTTACAGTCAGGCAATCCAGAATCCTGCTTGATGCACAGGCTGATGGCTCACAGGGCTTTTTGTCACTGTGGGTTGTAGCACAAGATTGCTCAGATGCAAAAGGGAGGTGAGATCCTCTGGCTGCAGAGGAGCCCTCAGTGGGCCAAGCAGCTCCAGGGAATTCCCAGGTCAGGGAATGGATGGGGGTAAATACACTTTGCACCAAAGTATGAGGCTCAGAGGAGAACTCTGCTTAATCTCAGGATCAAACCATGTGCCAAAGCCAAGGCACAGAAACCACTAATGGCACGTTCCTGGCCAAAAAACAGCTGTGTTGGTACTGCACAGGTAGGGTTCCTGGCAGCACACTGGTCCATCAGGCAAACCCTCAAAATTTTGTCAGGCCTCAGATACAGTGCAGGGGAGTCAGCACTGACCTCCTTCAGCCTGTGCTCTTCACCCAAGGACTAGGGGGTTTTCCAAACTCAAACCCCCTCTCTCCCCTAAGAAATGAGACACAGAAATGATCAACCCCTGTGAGTTAACAGCCCCTGTGAGTGTCAGACAGACACAGGTGAGATATCCATGTTTCCCCTTTGGAAAGCTCCCTCACTTTGCACAAAATAATCTGAAAGGGAACACACGAATCACTTCCACCAGGGACATGGCAGAGGGCTCTCAGCAAGAGCCCCTCACCTCAGCACCCTCTCACCTGAGCATCCATGAGAGGCTTGTGTTCTGGCTCCTGTCGTGGGAAGGGAGCCAGACCTGGATCTCCTGAAACCACAGGATGGGATAGAGAGGTAAACAGGTGGAAAACAGGAAGGCAGCCAGGAAAGGAAGCCAGATGTAGGAGAGCACAGACGGGGACTACGTACCTTCCCCCGCGTGGAACAAAAACGGAGAGAAATTGTGGGTATTTGGCTTTAAGAGCTGTATTCTCAGCCTGCAGTATTTTGGGAATGTGGAGGATTTCCCTGCTGTGCAGTGTACAGAGTCCAGGACAGTTAATACCATGTTTCCAGGTGGGAAAACCCACTGGGGTTACAGGTGCTGTCCCACAGCAGTTCCCTTCCCTGGGCATCCCAGGGGAGCACCACCACCTGCATGTGATGCATCCCAGAAGCCCCACAGTAAAGTCCACCCCTCACCAGGCTCTATCATAATAAAGAATCTGGCTCTTCCTCCTCTTGTTTTTGGTGTCTTATGCCTGGCTAAGGAATGGAAAGTGTTACAGGTATATAGAGCGAGGCAGGCAGCAGAGACATTCAGAGTGATAGCTACCACTGCCAAGCTTAATTATACAGGCATCATTGTATTTTTTTGACCACAGTAGAATATTTGCCAGCACTTTTCTGTCGTATTTGTTAGTTGCCATGAAACTTAAGGTGTTTTTGGGGTCTGGTAAATATGCACTAGATGAGACACAGCATGAAGCTGTGACAGAAACTATCTGTACCATGTGAAAGGAGGGATCCCAAGTGCCTTGCACAAAGGAAGAGCTGGTCTGCCAGCTCAACTCTGCCAACAGACCTCTGATTTTTGTGGCACTCTGCTGCTCAGAAGCTCTATTGTAGAAGAGATCCGTCACTTGGGGGAGACCCTTTGCAAACAAAGTTGCATGTCAGGTTTTGGCCAAGCGTTGCCATTGAAGCGGCAGTGCTGACCCAGAGCTCAGGTGAGAAGTGCTGCAGAGCCAGTCGGGTGATGCTGTGTGCATGGCTTGAGATAGAGAAGGTTTTTCTGCACCACCTTCCCTTGCTGGTTTCCCTGTAAAGCACGGGAAAAACAGCAGCACCGTGCTGAGGGCAGGAGGGAGCAGGATGTCAGGCAGCTCAGTAAGTGGCCTCTTTGTGATCCTTTTCAAATTCTTTTCAGCCTTTTACCTTTTTATTCTATTGTTTATCTGCTGGGCGAGCTTTGGAGCACCACTTGCTGCCCAGCCACCTCCTTATCTTCCTCTCTGTGACCTCTTTGTTCAAGGGCAATGGAACAGTCCAAGGCAAGGGAAGCTGATGTCTTGGAGGCATGGACAGAGTACAGACCATGGAAGTAACATGGGAACACTCACCTTCATGTCCTTGGGTCACCCAAGCACAGCTTGCACCTTCAGCTGTAGCTGTGTACTCTGCTCTCTCTGCTTATGGGGGTTGGCTCCATCCCACATTAAGATCAGTGATTAAAGCAGGGAATAAATAAATACAGTAAATTGAGAAAGATCAGCTCATCAGGCCAAGAGCAAAGTCTACAGAGTCATCCAGAAAGCATCCTGTAACGTGCAAACAGGAACTGATAGGGATCCTCTTCCAAGGGCTGAGCTTGTTCATAACTGATGGATTCCCTTGGCCAAAACCACCTCCTGCATTTCTGGGTGTGAGCTCTGCTATCTGCTGCTGCATCGTGCACAGCCCAGATCTCTCCTGGGCCAAGGGCAATTCTCAAATTGGAGAGAATGGAAGCATCAGCAGGGGCAGATCTGTTGTCCTCATTAGCCCATTCTGTCAGGGAGCATTTCAGGCTGAAAGTGAGGGAAGGAACATGCCTTTTTATCGTCACATTCTTGCATATGGAAGGGAATAACTGAATCCCTGTGGCAAGTTCTGCCTAGCAGAGCAAGCCCAGCTGCAGAACCTCACACTGCAGCCCACATAAACATCATCTTGGGAAGATCTCCTGGGAGCCACGGCACAAAACAGCTCTGTGCCTGGCAACAACTACAACAGTGGAAAAAATCCCTCACTATGGAGCCTGGGTCTCAGGGCACTGTAACACAAGAAGCCTCACCAGCTCATTCCCTTACCCTGGGGAGGCTGCACCACAGGAAGCCACCTGAATCCTCTCATAGGAAGTGCTATGATGGGGAGGACACTCAGCAAAACAGGTGGTACCACACCTCACCTGCACTGCACAGGGCATTGTTGAGAAAAAGGACATCTTAGGAACCCTCAAGGAGGGGTAATGAGGCAAGATAGCAGCAGGATGAAGCAACAATTTGGGCAGCAAAAGACACGAGCAGGAAAACCTGCTCTTGGGTCAGATGCTTCAGCCCAGGCCAGATCACCCCTCTCTATCCCATTCCTGTCATTACTGCTGCTGACCTTTCAGAGCAAGCCCTGACACCCAGAGATCTGCAAGGCAGATGGACAGTAACCATCAAAGCTGACCAGTGGCATCACTCAGGCTGAAGAGCTCCACACCCTGTGTGTCTGGTTTGCATGGCCAGCTTGTGGTTGGAGAGGGGCTACAGGACTGGCATCTATGAGAAGCTTCTGGAAGCTTCCTCCCCATGTCTGGCACAGCCAATGTCAGGCAGTTCCAGGATGGGCCCAGCACTGGCCTTTAGGGGCTTCAGCTGGTCAGAGTGACCCTGAGATGCGTTAGAAAGTCTCTTTTCCCAGCCAGGCAGTTGAAGAAAGGAGTCAGAACTCTTCAGTTCTCGGTCTCAAAGTTATTTATTGTTTCTTATCTATAAAATTCTCTTTCCTGGCCTGCCAAGGTCTGCTCAGCAGGATAGACAGAGGCACTCTGCCTCCCCCAGGGTGGTGTTATCTTTTTATACTAAAAACTACATGTACAATATTTACAATTACTTTCCAATACCTGTCACCTATGTTACACAGTGAGCTTCTACTGTAAACCAATCTAAAAGTGCCAACATCACAGCACAAGATGGAGGCCAAGAAGAAGTAGGAGAAAGGCTGGGCACACCCAGATTCCTCCATCTTGCCCCCTGAATCCCCATTCTAAAAACCCCAAAAAATCTATTTTTCTCCCCACGACAAACTGATTATTATTCTACTTATACTTTTGTGGCTTGCAGATCCTCATATAAGGGTGGTTATTTTTTCCATGGGTCATAATCAAAGTCACGGGCATCCTGTGATCTGTGCCAGGGTCTCTGAGCCCCCTGGCAGGGGTCCTGGCCATCCAGGACAGCCAGAGGGATGTCCTGAACTCCCACACTGGCCAAGGCTGGGCCAATCAGGAATGACAGTAATGCCTTTGTGATAACATATTTAAGAAGAAAAAAAAGTTATTGTGCGGAGGTAATTACATCCAGAGAAGAGTGCAGGGTGAGAACATGTGAGAGGAGCATCCGTGCAGGCAGGCAGGGCAGTGCAGGAGGGGCAGGAGCTGCTCCAGGCTCTGGAGCTCAGATTCCCCTGCAGCCCCTGGAGCAGCCCAGGCTGAGGCAGCTGTGCCCCTGCAGCCCAGGGAGGGCACGGGGGAGCAGAGATCCACCTGCAGCCCGGGGGGAGCCCAGCCTGGAGCAGGGGGTGCCCAAAGGAGGCTGGGACCCCATGGGAAGCTGTGCTGGAGCAGGATCCTGGCAGGAGCTGTGATTCCATGGAGAGAGGAGCCCAGGCTGGAGCAGGTTTGCTGGCAGAACTCCCCTGTGGGGACCCATGCTGGAGCAGCCTGTTCCTGAAGGATTGCAGCCACACAAGGCTGAGCCACACCGTGGGATGGACTCATATTGCAGATGTGCATGGAGAACTGTCTCCTGTGGGAAGGCCCCCACACTGGAGCACGGAAGGTCTCCTCTCAGGAACAGCAGCAGGAGCAATGTGTGATGAACTGACCATAATCCCCTTTCTGATGTCCCTGTGGCACTGTGGGAGAAGGTAGAGCTGGGAAGGAGGGAGGGGTGAGGTGGGGGGAAAGTGGTTTTAAGGTTTATTTTACTTCTCATTATTCTGCTCTGATTTTGATCAGTAATAAATTCAATTAACATTTTCTGTTTGAGTCTGTTTTGCCCATGACAGCATCTGATGAATGATCTCTCTGGGTCCTTATCTCAGCCCATGAACTTTTGGTACATTTTCTCTTGTCCAGCTGAGCAGTGGCAGAGCAGCTTTGGTGGGTGTCTGGCATCCAGCCAGGATCATCCCACTCCTCCTGCAGTTCCCAGCCTAAGCCTGGCCATCCCCATGGCAGGGATCTGGTGAGCTCCTTGGCAAGGCAGCTGTGTGCTCACCACCTCAGAAAGGCACCCAAAGAGCTTTTGCTGGCCAGGCTCTGCCTGGGGGTATTCACAGCTCTGAGGGATGGCCCAACAAACCCTGACTCCCTGCCTTTGTTCCTCTAGCATTCCACACTTTTCCCTGCTGCTGCTGTCATCTCTACCATCCCAACTCTGCCCTCAGTGTTTCCTTTCCCAGCATGGCCATTTCTCACATGGGCAGCACCACAGCTGGGATTTCAGACTCAGGGAGATGGGGCCTGGGAGCAGGGGATTACCCACAGATGGGGTTACAGAGAGGTGGGGTAGGAGGGATGGCTTCCCCATGCCCCCTCCTTGAGCTGTTCCACCTCACATGGGAAAGAAATAAAAAGAAAAAAAAGTCCCTTGGGCCTCAGAATGCGTAATAGTGAGCACAGCTCCACCGTGAGTCATCTCTGCCTGCAGACAGGACAGGAGGGCTGAAGTTTCCCACAACTTGAACACAGAGGACAGCCTGGCACTGGCACTATAAACCAGGGGAACATCTCCCACAGGGTCAGAGACACACACACAGCCCTCAGACACAGCCCAAGCCAATGCCTGGCCTGAGAGGAGAGGACATCATGATACGTGGCTCTCAGCTGCTTGTCCTGTGTGACATTCAGCAGGATCCCTTCCAAGTCTTGTGGAAGCTGTCCCTGCCTGTGGTAGATCACCTGGGATACAAGATGATCTTTCAGGTCCTTCCAACCAAACCATTCTGTTTCAAATCCCAGCTTAAGGAGTCAAGTCAAATTTCCCTGCAGAGCCAGGATCCGATCTGTGAACAGAGAGCGCAGCCAGTACCTGACTACCCACTGGAGAGGGCTCCTTGGATGTTTCACTGCTGAAATCCCAAAATGAATTACAGGGACTTCTCCCATGGGTGCCACAATCCCACTGGAAAGACTAAAATCAAACCTACCCTTGGATCATCCTGTGTGCTTTATGCTGCCATAGGGAGAGCAGCTTGAGAAGCTCACACCTGCTCTGCCCTTTCCCACATTTCCCTGTGTGTCCCTGGAGATGCAGCACAGCACAGAAGCAATGCTAGGGATCACAGTGCTTGTGGGACCCACTAGATTCAGGATCCCAGCTCCAGCCTCTCTGCTCCCACCTCAGAAGCAGATTATGGTCACCCAGCACATTGGAGGTGTGTGGGGAGGTCTATGCTGCCCTCCAGCCCTCCCAGCTGGTTTGCCAAACGCATGAGCTGAAGGCATAAGCTGCACAACAACAGCTTGTGCAGGGACTCTCCCTCTGAGGGCTTTGCAGCCCTTTTTGGCGTTACATAGTTTCAGGCTGTCCTAGCGGGCAGTGCAAGGGTAACCCCAAGTCCGAGGGTTTCGCTGGGAGTCATCACACTGCTGAATACAGCATGGAGGCAGCTCGGGCCAAACAGTGCAAGCCCTACTCTCCTCTCAGTGCTGCATCCATACCAATCTACCTCCCAGGTTGGCTATTTTTGTTGATAGAGCACACAGCCAGATCCTGTCTTCTCAAGAACTCTGTGTGGGTGATCCCCAAACAGACCTCAGATTCTCTGGCACCACTTGCAACATTCCTGCTGTACACCCTGCGCTCCGCCTCAGCAATGCTCAAACCCTCAGAAAAACAGATTTCTGCTCTCGGGATCCCCAGAGAGATGCTCTGGTAGTGAGCTCACCTTTGTTGCCTACAGCAGCTCCCAAGGGAGGTTGTGTTGATCTCTTTCCTAGGAGATGAACGCTTCTGGAGCGCAGCAGTGCATACGCTGGCACAGCCAGGTCTGCCCTGACTCACACTGAGCCCCGTTTGCCCCAGGGCCACCAGTTCCAGCCATAAATCCCAGCCTGGGCAAGGCCTGCCAGCATGCTGGGCTGGCCAAAATTCCTGCAGAAAAGCTAACACTAATAAATGAAGGTTTGCTGGAAGTGTTGGCACGAGGCAGCAGGATGTTGCTGAGCTCTGCACAGAAACCTACCAGCAGCACTGTGGTTTCAGATGAAACTCAAGGCATGTGAGTCCTCTGGCCAAGTTTCACCCCTGGGTTTCAGTGTCACCGTCAGCAGCAGGAGCCAGCCACCACTGCAGGACACCAGGATGCTAGGCTGGGAGCACAGCCAGATCCCCAGCACATCCAAGGCTGGACGTGCTCCTGGTTCAGGAGGCAGAGGGGAACTGGTCTCCCCTGTACCCACAATGACAGGGTTCCCTGGCAGCCTGCAGGTCCTGGATTTCATCTCACTGCCCAAAATGTGGTAGGGAGGTGTAGGATTGATGGGGGATAGCACGGTAAGGACAGACAGAGACGGGAGATCTCTGCTGCCAGGTCGTGGAACTTGGGGATTATTGCAGAAGGCCTGGGTGCAGGGCCCTGCTGGAGACTGCCAGGCACAGCTCAGAGCAGCCTGAGAGAAAAGAGGGGGAGAGAGCATGAGAGGGTAAGAGAGTAAAAGGCAAGAGCTAAGAGACAAGAGGTAAGAGTAAGAGCATAGAAAAGTAAGAGCAGTTAGTTAAGAGCTAAGACAGCAAAATTTCCGTTACAATACAATAAATCATCTTCTGTGCTGAATATTCTAATTCTCACTAACTAATCTAGTACAATATACAAATCCTATGGCATTTACATACAGCCTATAAGAATCATTACATTACCATACTGTGCTACATTTTAAACCCTAAAAACTCCTCTTTGGACCCCTTCTGCCAAGCAGGCAGGGTCTGCTCTGACCCTTGGACCTGTCTGCAAGCAGAGGGTGTTATTTCATCAAAGGGGGATTGCCTTCAGCCAGCCACACCATTGTTTTCCAGTTGTTCAGTAACTAAGGGATCTCAAAGCTTGCTTTCATTTCAATCTCGCTTATAGTTTCTATATTCTCAAAATCTTTTGCCAGACAATCATATTTATAAGGCTTTCCTTTTTCATCTTCCCCAACAGGGAGGCCCTACCCCAGTGCTCTCACCCCAGGCACACAGGAGAGGCTCAGGGCAGTGGCACCTGGCTCACAAGCCACTGACAGGGCAGCTGGGACTTGGCTGGTGAGTCCACACACCTCCATCCCCAGCCTGACTTGCCGCAGTGATTACTGGAGCTCAGGCAGCCCTCATGCTGGGTGACCTCTGCATCCCTGTCAGCAGCCCTGCCGCTGGGAGCTGCAAGCCCAAAGCCTCCCCGTCTCTCATCCTGCACCTCCAAAACTGCAGCTTGTGGATTCAGGGCTGCTGCTTGCTACTGAGCACACTGTTTTCTCCAGTTGCCGCCACCAATAGATTTTTGCCCATGCAAAATTGCAGACAAGCCACCTCCTATTTCCAGGTGCAATAGGTTTGTGGGGAAAATCCCTCCAGTCAGGCAGGGCTCTTCTGTCCCCATCATAGGAGGATGGCAGCTTTGCAGCATCCCGTTTCCATGGAGCTGCCTTGCAGCGGGAGAGGTGTAGGAGAGGCCTTGAAGAAGTGTGTTACAGGCTGATAGTTTATCTTGGATCACTCCTGAGCACTGGCAATCCCTCAGCCCTTGGAAGAAAACTCTCTTGGCTGCTTTGAACATTACTGTTCAAGCCCAGCAGCAGACACATGGAAATATTTTCATGCTCCAGGATATGTCTTGCTGGAAGAGGGAGAAAGAGTGGCCGGATTCATGTTCCTGCTTCCAGCGCTGCTTGTAACTTGTCCTGGGACTTGGGTCCCATTTTTTCACAAACCACACCATGTCCAGCTGAGATGGGAAGATAAAGGCAGCCCCACACTGGCAGACCATGGCTATCAGGTATTTTTATAGCCCTTTATACATATAAGTGGTAAAGATTGCAGCCTTAAAAGAGAATTGATACGTTCACCCCCCAGCCTGGCTCTGGGTAGGTGAGGGAACAGCTGCTGCACTGGGGAAATGGTGAGAGCCAAACCAGGAGCACAGGTCTGGAAAAGGCCAGTGCTTCTCCCTGTGGTGGCTGCACCAGTGACACAGCCCCACCTTGGGGTGGACACCACATCACTGGGGTGACCAGGGGGTGCCAAATGCAATTTTGGATGCTGCTTTGGCTGATGGCTGAAACCCATGTCCATGGCATGAATATCAACATGCCAGCCATCCTCCCACCTTGCACAACAGGGACAGGCTTCCCCTCTTTCCAGGACCATTCCCAGAGCCGTGGCTGTGATGTTCCACCCATTCCCTGCCCAGACCCCATGCCTACCCCAAAACTCCCTCCCCACGTGCTGCTCACACCCTCCATGTCTCATCCTACCTGCCTCCAACCGTTGGTGCTCCAGGGCAGGGAAAGTATCTCCTTGCCTCCTTTCCATGGGCTGTGGCAAATTGCTGGGGCTAAACAAACTGCAGTTCCTGCCAAAAATCATCACTGTTGTGGGACAGGAGCTGGGAGCATTACTCACCCAGGGAACTGTGGTTGCCTGTGTCAAAAAGGGCTGGGGGCAGCAGCTGCCCTGCTCACTCTCTGCTACACACCGGTGGTGACGTGGCACAGGCCACCAGTCCCCAGCTACATATTCCAGGGAAAAGCATGTCATTCCCCAGGTCCTCACCACCCTCCAACAAGTACCCAAAAGAGTGAAGGAAAGGCATACCTATATAAATATAAGGTATGGGGCAGGCATAGGGCAGGGCAACACCTTGTCCTGTAACCATGCAAGGGAGGGATATGAAGTATACCTTGAAGGGTATTAAGGAAAGGAAATGTCCTTGGGATGGGATCGACTGGGCAAGGGGTCCTAGTGCTGTGGCAGCAGGAAGAATGTTAACCATCTACAGCCCCAGGCTGTACTGGGAGGGAGCATGGGATTTGGTTGCCAATTATTCCACCTGGCTGAGCCTTTAGCAAAGATAATCCCCTCTGACAAGATCTAACAGAAATGGCTGGCTCAGCCCTGCACTGTAGGACACCCCTTGCACCATGCAGTCCTGCCCTGTGAGCCCTGATCCCACTGGATGGAGGAGAGGCATCTCCCATCCCCTCTGATCTTCCTTTGGTTTGGGAAACAGCCTTGTTTTGGGACAGGGTCTGCTGGTCCCTGGTATCCTTACAGAGCTAGCTGCCCAGCTGCAATACACACCCCTCATCCCTTCCCTGTAGCACTTTAGGGTCTCCCATCATGCAGAAGGACGTGATTACCCCACAGCAGCATCTCCAGCCCACAGCCACTGTCTTGCCCTGCATTAACACAAAGCAGGTCAGCATTTCACCAAACCAAGCCTGGCTGCCATGTGTATTCACAGAATCACAGCACAAGCTGAGCTGGAATGGGCCCAAAAGGATCATCGAGTCCAGCTCCTGGCCCTGCACAGAGCCACCCCAAGAGTCACACCATGTGCCCAAGAGCATTGTCCAAACCCTTCTTGAACTCTGTCAGGCTTGGCGCTGTGACCACATTCCCAAGCAGCCTGTGCCAGTGCCCAGCCACCCTCTGGGGGAAGAACCTTTTGCTCATATCCAACCTAAACCTCCCTGGCACAACTTCAGGCCATTCTCTCAGGTCCTGTCACTGCTCACAGAGCAGAGATCAGTGCCTGTCCATCCTCTCCCTCTCATGAGGAAGTTGTAACTACAATGAGGTCTGCCCTCAGTCTCCTCCAGGCTGAACAGAGCAGGTGACCCAGCCCCTCCTCACATGGCTTCCTCTTAAGGCCCTTCATCATCCTTGCTGCCCTCCTTTGGATGCTCTCTGGTAGCTTTATATCCTTCTTTTATTGTGGCACCCAAAGTTGCACCCAGAGCAGGACAATTTGCTCCCTTGCCCAGCTGGCCTGGTGTCCCCAGGACAGGGATGTCCCTTCTGGCTGCCAGGGCACTGCTGACTCATGTTCAGCTTCTCATCAACCAGGATGCCCAGGGTCCCTTTCCCTGGCACTGCTTTCTACCTCTCATTCCCCTGTCTGTCTGTCCCATGTCCCAGCCCTGTATCCAGGGTTGTCCTTGGTGCAGATTCCAGCACTTTCCCTTGTTGAACTCCATGTGGCTGGTGACTGCCCAGCCCTCTAATTTGTCAAGGTCTCTCTCAGGGCCTCCCAGCCTTAGAGGGAGTCAACAGCTCCTCCCAGTTTTGTATCACCTGTGAACTTGCTCCAGTTCTGCATCCAGGTAATTTATGAAGGCGTTCAAGAGCAGAGTGCCACGGATGGAGCCCTAAGGAACCCCACAAGTGACAAGTCCCCAGTCTGGTGTCACCCCAGCCACTATAACCCTTTGTGCATGACCTGTGAGCCAGCTGGTCTCCCATTGTATGATGTCCTTACCCAGCTGTGGAATGGACATTTTGTCCAGAAGGATACAGTGAGATATAGTATTGAAAGATTTACTGAAATCCAGGAAGCTGGCTTCCTGAACTGGCTTCCCTTGATAACTAGGCAGGGAAGAGACAGAAAATGACAAACTTAAAGCCTAGTGGGGCCACCACTGTAGTTTGCCTCCCAGACACTAATCCTTAGTATTTTAATATGCATGTAACAATGGGATGTAGCCAAAAAGGAGAGACTCAAGGCTAATAAATCAATATAGTACCAGGTTCCTGCCATGCCCTTTTCTGGCACCTCCCTTAGACTTCCCATGCATATCCAGGAGCAACATTAACAGGAACAGTCTGTCTGGCACCTTCAGCAGTGCAGGAGTCACCAGCACAAGGCACAAGTGTTTCTCTGCAGGCTCACTGCCAACACAAGCTCTCGGCACCTTCGTTTGTGACAGCAAATGAAACCCTGGGGAACAGATTCCTCCTTTCTTGCTCTCTGGTGGGAAGAGGCAGAGTTTGCAGAGCCTGGTCAGGATGCTCAGCAAGAAAGTGGAATAATGGGGAGATCCTTGATACACCCCCAGTTCATTCCTCTGCCAGATCCCACCGTGCATCACCAGCTACTCAGCACCTCCCCACTGTGCTTTTGGCCAATGTTTATTTTTCTACTGGTGGCTGCTGAGCCTCTAGTACTTGAGTCTAGTGGAAAGGCTTCACAGCACCAGAGAATACAGCTTTGTGACAGCTCGTATGGTCTGAGCAGCTTGCAGTTTCATTCTGCTCCCCCTCACACAGCCCTGGGATGCGAGCAACCAGCATTGCTTCTCCCACTACCCATGTGTACCAACCCCAGCCTCCTTCCAGACTGCACTTCTCCCATTTTGCAATTCCCCCATCCAATATCTTGATTTTCCCTTCTCTGTGGTGCACCTTGCACTTACCCCTTAGTTGCATCACTCTGCCTTTCTGAGGAGACCACAAGCACTAAAAGCTGCCACCTGCCAGAGCTGCTCTGCTGGGGAACCAGTACTTCCCAAGAGCTGCTGCCTTGGCTGGGAATAATCACTTCAGGTCCAGAGCATTTGTCTGATAACAAAAAACCCAGCCAACAAGTCATTGCCCAGGCTAGAAGAATGGCCATTGTGGGAACAGCAAACTAGGGGAGATTATTCCTTTTCTGTGCCAAACAAAAAACCCAGCTAATCACTCCTTCCCTAGCCAGTTGTGGAAATTTAACCTAAGGGTTTTCAAAAATCACTAGTAATTGTGGGTGCCTGAGCAAGAAGCTTCTTTAAAAGGCCTTTATTTCCAGGACACATATGCTTCTTGCTTTCAAAGGGTCAGCCTCAAGCCAGACAGCCTCAGAGACTCCAAACAGCCTCTGGAAAGATCTCAGCAGCCCCAAAGACTGAACATCAAAGTCTGAACAATTCAGTAAGCATAGAAACCGCACAGCACTCAACCTGCTGTGGTCATCCCATCACCTAAGCTTGCTTTATCAACCTGCTCCCTTTCATAAATCTTGTTATGGTCACTCAAAGCTGTCAAGGGCACCTAGCAAGCAGGAGTCTGGTGGCTCAGGAAAGGCTCCATCTCCCTCCCCTCCTCCTGAGCCTCCCAACAACTGCTGTCTGCCACATCCTTGCATCCTTGCAAAGCACGAGCTGATCCTTTTAGAAGAAATCTCCCAAAGGGTGGCTCAGGGAAAGGCCCAGGGGGACCCACCAGCATTTGGAAAGCCCTGCTAGAAAGCAGAAAGCACACATAAAGCAGGCAGCACTTGAGCCCTGTCTTGGCTGGCTCCATCCATACACTAAATGCACCAATATCATCACGCCAGCCCAGTCTTGCATTGGGAAGCACCTCCCTGTCTGCACTCACCCCCACGCACAGGAGACCCCCATAAAGAGCTTCGGAGGTTGCTTTGCAAAGCCAACACATCAAAGCCCATTGCTGCTGCCTCAGCTCTCCCTCTGCCCTCCTCCCAGCTCTTGCAACACAACACGGCGTGGGCTCCCCAGGGCAGCTCTGTGTTTGTGCAGCTCTTGTTTATGGCTGGGACCACAGCTAATCAAACAAGCGAGTGCCCACTCAGTGCTCTGGAAGTGGAAGCCCAGCATGGTTGTCAAACAAGAGTGCTCTGAATAACCCAGGCCCTACCCCAGCTTTCACAATAGGAATTAGTCACAGGGCTCCAAAAGGAGCAGTAAATCCACAACAGGAGATAAAGTTACAGCAGAGACCTCACTTGTCCTCTCTTGTGTACCTGAGACACCCCTTTCCTTTGGATCCTGCCTTTCCAACCCCTTAGAGGTGCAGGGACCCTCTGCTCCTGAGAAAGGTGTTTTGGATTTTGCTTTAGGTGAAGAGCTGCTCAAGAAGTCAGAGCACAGCAATATCCAGGTCCTAAGAGCAACAGGCAGATGGGCAGAGGAGGCCATCAAATTTATTACAGGGATGGAGCACCTCTCCCATGAGAAAGGGCTAAGAGGATTGGATTTGGTCAGCCTGGAAAAAAAAGGCTTCAGAGTGACCTAACTATGGCCTTCCAGTACCTGAAGGGAGTCTACAAGGAAGATGAACTTTTTACAAGGCACTTGAACTTTTTATAGTGATAGGACAAGAGGGAATGGCTTTAAACTGAAAGAGAATAGGTTTAGACTAGATATTAGGGAGAAATTCTTCCCAGTGAGGATGGTAAATACTTGGACAGTGGGAGATTTAAGGCAATGCAGAGTTATCCTTCCCCTGAAAGCAGAGCCTGTGTATCACCCACAGCTTTGGCAACAAGAGTATTGCAAGTAGAGCTGGGATAATTTGTTATCTGGGTAACTTTTGCTGACACAGGTGTATCCTTTCCAGGCGATGTAACCTGGGCTAGCAGTGGTCAATACGGTGAGTCTTAGGTGAATTCATGACAAGGTCCTTGCTGAAGTGCCCATGTTTGTCACCTGAACTGGGCTCACATCTGGCTTCTGAGCACAGTGGCACCACCTTATGAAACATCAGCAGGTTAGGACTTGTACAAGGGTTTGCTTACAAGTTTCATTTATCATCATTTTATTGGGACCTGCAGATTTGCCTGGATTTTTCCTGTCCCTTTGGTGCACGCTGCAAATGGAGGGTGGAGGAGCAGTTTTATGCCTTTTTAAAGGCGAGAAGGAAAAAGTAGAAATACAATACCTGACAGTGTAAAAGAAGCAGATAAAAGCAGAGCTGGGCTGGGGAGGACAGGGTAGAGATTACAGCATTGTTCAGCTGAAAAGGCAGAAGCCATCACCCCATAAATATATCCAGGCAGGGAATAAGCCACTGAGGGGCCACATCCCATGACAGCCCCAGAGAAGGATGAGCAAGACCTTCAAGCCTGCCTGGTGAAGAAGGTAACTGGAGGAGCTCTGCTGCCCTGGAAGCTAATGCAGGCTCTGGCACACGTCTGTGACCTGGGAAAAAGCAGATATATTCAGTGGAGAGAATGTTCCAGCATCTGCAATATACAGCAGGGGGAAAAGCAAAGGTGGGATGGGGCATGGAGGGAACAGGCAGAGCTCTGGCACAAGCAACCACTGCACCAACTCCAGTGGTGTCCAAAAGCTGTGTTGGCAAATTTACATGATTCTAATGTCAAATTGCACATCAGAGTGAAGGCAAATACTCAAAAAGAGGGAACAATCCAGCTACCAAGGAAAATTACAGCCATCGCTGAAGGCAGGTTGGGCAATTCCAACATCTACAGGATGATAAAGCACAACAAAGAGAAGATTAAGAATTAATCCCTAATTAGCTGCTTCTGAAACCTGTCGAAATCACTGCCTGCATCATTTGTTCACGGATTTGTCAGCAAGTTCTGAGGCTGCAGGGGTCACAGCAGCAACAGAACGTGCTGCTTTGTTCTCAGGTGAGAGGTCTGTTATGCCCATTAAGAGCTTTTGATGATTTCAGTTTAGGTGTGTTCAGAAAGCTCTTTCCAGAAACAATGGGCAATGGATTCCACATCAGCCACCAGCGCAGGGAAGAGAGAAAAATTATCCCTGTAATTTAAATGTACCAGATTTATCCCATAGCCAGGGGTGCTGCACACATGTTCCTACCCCACGGTGTGAGGACACACAGCGTTTCCAACACTGAGCAATGGGCATTAAGCAAACAGCACAAGCCCAGAGTCCCATCTCTGCCATAGCCCACTTTAAAATGATTCAGAGAAAACATCTGAAAAACAAGTTGTGAATTTCCTCAACAAAGCCCTGGGCTCACTGCCAACAGCTGGAAAGGCCAGCAGGTCCTGCAGTAACACACTAAACTTCCTATCTGAAATGCTCCTAACCAAGGAACAACTGCCTAGTTATCAATCTGCCTAAATGTCCACTTGCCTTTCCAGGCTTGATCTGCAAAATCAAGCAAAGTCTGCTGTCATGAAGTCTGTTTTCTTTGCTCTGATCTGATTCACCCATGCTTTGCTGTTGGAATGTGTGTTCTGCCTCCACCAGAAGAGGGGATGGGACAGTTGCATTTGCTCCAACTTATTTTCCTCTCTTCCCTTATCAGGAGCCTTCACAATCATTCTCCATGAGAGAAACATCCCTGCTCTGAGAAGGGTCACCTGAAGCAGGTTGCCCAGGACTATGTCCAGTTGGGTTTTGAGTATGAAGCATGGAGACTCCACCTGGGAGTCTGTGGGTAACCTGTGCCAATGTTTGATCACCCTCATGGTAAAGAAAAAGCATTTTAAGCAGAACTTTCTCCATTTAAATTTACCCCTCTCACCCATCATTTGGACCCAATCCATCTTCTTTACTGCCTCACCACATTGGCAAAACCCCCTGAGCCTTCTCTTGTCCAGGCTGAACACGCCTGGCTCTTGTACCCTCTCCCCTCATCACAGAGGCTTCAATTCCTTTATTGTCTTTGTTGCCCTTCACTGGACCTGCTCCAGTAGCCATGTCTCCTTTTTATTGGGAAAACCAGCACTGAACACAGTGTGCCAAATATGCCTCACTGGGGCTGAGCAGCAGGGAATAACCTGGTCATTCTTTTAACAACTGTTCTTTTGGCTTTGCTAACCCCTACAACAGCAGCATCTCATATAAACTCCCTACCAAACCAGGAAACTGTCTTTCCATTGCACACTTCCGCCATATTTTTCAGACCCTTCCATTTTCATGTGAGCACACCTCCAATTCCTACAATGAACAAGAAACAGGAACATTTTCAAAAACTTTATCCCATCTTTATATTTCCTTCAAAATAAAAAGGCATTTGTATTTTTGAAAACAACATCAGGTCCCATTGCTTTTCTGAACCATACATATAAAGATAAATAGAGTAAAACATACAGTTCTGGGATTTAGAAAGCTAAAAGGCTCTTCTAGGACTGATTTATAGAAAGGAACAGACCCAGAGGTAACAAACTGTTTGAGGACAGTACGCTCTGATACATCTCAGTGGTTTCAGATAGTCCATTTCTCTGTACGAGCTTCCACACTTTTGACCAGGCCTTCTCCCAAAATCTCAAAGTCCTCCAGAATTGCCTCCACATTGGGAATGCAGACCAGCTCGTTGTTCAGAGTTGTCACCTTCCTTCCCCTCATGCTGGAGACCTGCAGGACACAGAGAACATTGCACAAATGGGAGCACCTGCTCAGAGTTGCACTGCAACCTCTGCCAGCCCCAAACAAGTGAACCAAGTTCCTCTCCTGCCTTGTCACATACAAACTTTGCTACACCCAGTTCCACAAGTTTCACTTCTCAACACTATCAGTGCTCATTTTTAGAGCTAACAAAGTGCAAAATTACCCTTCCAGCCCCTTTTAGGGTTTACCCTGGAGCCACAGTCCCAAGAGTGTGAGAAAGTCACGAGGCAAAGCAATGGCCAGGGGCATGGTGGAATGACAAGTGTGCAGATGCATGGCAGAGCCTGGGTAAGCAGGGTACAAGGAGTGTGCAAAAGGGATCACTGCACAAGGTTGAGTAAGAGCTGCTTCTGCTCTTTGGTGGGTGTTAAGACCTCAGGTGGGAAGGTATCCTTGGCTCCAACAGTGGCAAAAGCAGAACCCTTGTGTTTAACCCAGCCAGACTCAGCAACGATGCAAGCATCTCCTCCTCTGTTTCACCACTGTGAATAACTGGGTTTCACAACAGCAGCCAGGCAGAATGGCCAATGCCCTCTGGCCGTGAAGAGAGGGGAGATAAATCACCAGAGACTGACAGCAGAGCCTGGGCTGCCAGCTCCGAGCCATGAGTAACCGGTTTCTTTGCGTCTTTCCTTCATAGAAAGCAGCATGAATCACTCCAGCGTGCCTCACACCTGGCTTAACCACCCTCCAGGGTTTCCCAACCCACACAGAGCAGCTGGAAAACAGTTCCATGCATCAACGAGGACAGGGGCACTCCAGACCTAGGCTTCTTGTGGGCTAGGTATTTCTGGGAAGATCCCGAAGATCATTCACAAGAATGGGATAATCTATTTCCCTTCTCAGTTCTCCTGATACTGAAGGCACTATGGCCACATCTCTGTCTTGATTTCTCCCCTTCCAAGAAGCGACAAAACCATGACCTCCATTTCTCAAAAGGCTTTGGGGTTGATGAGAGTTGAACAAAGCAATTACCATACAGAAAAATAAAAAGAGCCCTTCAGCTTTCAGGGTACAAAGGTAACATGAAGCTTAAAACAGAGGCAAAAACTCACCTTAAAAGGCTGAGGCTGGAAGCTCAAAGGTTTCCACAGAACTGCAATCACTTCACCTCCATGCTTGTCATAGAAGAACAAGGCAAGATCATCAAAGGCATTCTGGAGAGAAAACAAACACAGGTTAAGGACAGTGATCCTTCAGTGACAACCCCTGAGTGTCCCTCACTGTGGTCCTCCATCAGCTGACCGGGCACTACCAAGCTGTACCTTCCCAGTGTCCAGCAACCATATCCAAGATTCCACAATGCATGTACAGAAAGAGGCAGGCGCTGCTCAGCAGGCAGTCCTGCCACAGTACATCTCATGGCACCAAAGACAAACACAAAACCAGAGGCCAGCATCTCAAGCTCTGCAATCTGTGCAACCAAGATATCAAACTCCTTCCACCGAGATAAACCCCATGTGAGCTGTCAGGACTTTTATCAAAAAAGGAAACATTAGAGCAGAGGTTTTAAGTAATAACACAAAGTTCTGTGGGGTGGAAAGATGGAAAGCTCAAAGGAGGCACTGCAGCAATCTCTCCTCCTTGCCCCTTGTGCTTCAGCAGTGGAGCCAGTGAGCATCTCCTTTGGTGGTGCTGGGCAGCAGAGATCAAAGAGAGATGTTGCACAAAGGGATGACTAAAGCCCAGCCTGGCTTCCCCAAGCCCACGCCAGCTGGATTCCCAGGGCTGCAAGGAGGCAGATGAGCACCACAGCACAAGGAAACAATGCTGTGTGCAAGCAACTTCTCGAACCCAAAAGTCTGGCCCTACAGCTCATCACCCAACATGCTGATACCAAGAGATGTGTACCCTGAAAGAAGCTGACCAAGACAGCCAAGCAGCTGCTCCCTGATACGTGTTTGTCTTGGTGGAGATCAACATCAGGCAACAAGATGTATTTAACAGGCTGAGCAAACAGTCCTCAGCATCAGCACAGGAGAAGCTTCTGCACAGGGTTTCACTAGACTTGGAACAAACTATTGCCCAGAATACAGACCCTCTTCTCCCTCACCTTAGTTTCCCAGCTTTTACCAAGAGAAGTCTCCGCTGGCATCATTGTATCATGAGGTTTTCATGAGGATGTGTATGAAAAGAAAACCATAATCAAAGACAAGCTTGGATGGGCTCTTGTATGGACATACCAGAATTGCAGTAGGAAAAAAAAGTAGAGTGGGTTGGTGCTACCAGTGATCCTAAAAGGCAAGGTGGCATTTTTAGAATACAGACCTGACAAGCAAGGAGAGGTGGAGTTGTCTGCAATCTTCAGAGACAGATTTGAGTTTGGAGTGTTGCTGCCCTCACAGAGGGCAACAAAAATCAGGTCATCAAGATGGAAAGATCCCAAGAACTGCCAACTCATCCCACTCCATGGGCTTTCACAGGGGCAAGCCCGGTCAAGGCATTATTTCACCAAACTGGCTAGAAAAACCACTGTCTAAAAATACATTGAGAAAGAGGTAAATCACCCTGGCATTCCTGTACTGAGACTGTACTGAGAGCAATGGGTTATGCTCAGAGCCCAGTCAACCGGGAAGACTCTTCATTTTTTAGCCAAAGAGGGAGGGAGGGAAAGCTCAAGGAATGGCAGTAAAGCTCAGGGCACGCTGACCGCCAAGGTGCAGCTTTCTGAAGCAAAGGGGAGCAGACATGTGAGAACCTGAAAAGGCCCAGCTACTCTGCAGGGCGAGGCCTCAGTGCCACGCGATGCTCCTTGTGAGAACAGTATTTCTTACAGATGCATCTTGCTGGACAGAAGCCAGCAGCATTTGCAGTAAAAAAAATCTCCCAGGCTCAGCTAATTTCCCAATAAAACCACTGTTTGGCCTGATACCCAGTAGGTTTAGGGTTTTTTTTCCCCAAACAGCAGGGAACAGGGGGCAGATGTTAAAAAGACGGCATCCAATTCAAAATCTCAGCACTTGTCCTGCTCCCAGTGTCATCCATGTGATAGTGTTTCAAACTGGCCCATGAGCTGTGGAGTTCTTGAGAAATGGCAGCATTAAAAGGGTCAGGTGTGTTAGTCACTGCACTCCTGTTTGTTCAGAGGCTTGGGGAGTAAAAGCAAACAGTTCACCCTCCTCTCCACATCCCACGTTCTCTGCCCAGTGTCACTGGACTTGTCTGAGCCTGCAAACACCTTCTTCCAGAAAAAGTTTCAGAGAAAAGGGATAAAAGGCAGGGACTAAGTTTGTTCACTTCTCCAGGTGCTCTATCTTTGGTTGTTGCAAGTCAGCTTCCAAGGCCCACAGAAATCTCTGCCATCAACAAAACCAACAGCTGGCTCCCATCTCACAGGGACATGGGGGACCTACAAGCTCAGGGCTTCACTTTGGAGAGGCCTCATTGTCCAGAGAGAAGGTGTATATGGCACCTGGAAGAAGATTAGAACAACCTCTTTAAGAAACCATCTGGGTTACAGGAATGAAAAGGGTGGAGAAATGTAGTGAGTAAAACAATGCCTGGATCTAAAATGGGATTACCAGATTAAGCACCTCCATCTGAAGCATGGATTTTGCAATGAGCTAAGTGAAATTTACTGAAGTATCTACTAGTTGTTAGGTATCTACATTGTTAAGTATCTACTTGCTGCTAGTTAAGTAGCTACTGTTTAAGTATCTACATTGTCTTTTAGGGATAGGATTTTTTCCATCTGACCCTTTATCCCCGCATTTTTTTCTTGCTTCTACCAAGAGATTAGGCTCATTGCATCACAGATGCTGGAAGAGCCTTTAAGGGAGGTCTCTGCACACAAAAATGTGTCCTACAGTAGTATTTCCTGGTTCAACAGCAGCTCAGAAGGCAAATGCATCAATAAACACTTGCTCAGTGTTCAGAGAATTTTAAGTGCTCTTAGCAAGGAACCCACCAGTGTAAAACCTTATTAAAGCTACTTATTTCCAACAAACAACTGCTTATTTGTGGTTAACATTTACAAGGTTTCTGCCACCCTATTGTGCCCTGCCCTGATGCTCCCAGGTATGTGACACAGAGAGAGCCACCTCCACGACCCCAACAGAGCAAGGAGCACTGTCCAAGTAACCCCAGGCTGGAGCTACCTCTGTGACTTTATTTTAAAAGACAAAGGAAATCCTTGGGTTTGAGATTCAGCTGATAAAAGGTTTCAAATTGAATCCAAACTAAGCAAACTTTTCCACCTGAGAGCTACATAGCCATCCCTTGTCCTGGGGCCTGGGGACAGCAGGAAAGAAATGTGGAAAGGAAAGAAGCCACTCATGTCCTCCTGGATGCACCAGCACAGAAGTCAATCCACCAAATCATTGAGACAAAAGTCTTCTGTCACTTTCTACACGACAAACCCTGCAGAGGTTCTGGGAGGGCATTGCCAACACAGAAGAAATGCAGCCACAAGTCCCCTGTCAGCTCAGCCCAGGAGCACATGGCGCTGATGTCACACTGAGCAAAGGGGCACACACACGTGTACCCACCCTCAGCCCAGGGCACTATGCTAAGGGTCTGTGGCAGCTCTGCAGCCCTGAAAGCAGGTGATGGATTTCCTGACACCTCTGCCTTTCCAAAGGTGCAGATCCAGATAGGAAGCTTCCTGCCCAACATGAGAGCACACAGAACTTTCTCAGCTTTTCCCTGTCTACCTGGTGTTACCATAGGAGGACTCAGCCCTGTCAGTCAAAACAAGAAGGGAGCAGACTGACCTGGAAAGATTTCACCAATTACAGCTACATCACAGGATCACAGCTTACATGTTTTAGGAAAAAGAGAATTTTTATTATCATTAATTCCTTTCTAAAATGCAGTAGCAAGAGACGCATTTTTACACCATGGGAAGAAGAAAGGAAAGGGCTCAAAGTCTTCCTGATAGGTCTTGCCTTAAGGTGCAAGAAATGCAAAACATTTCTTTAGAGGGATGTTTATTGTAAAGCAGGAAACATTTTCCTGCTCATCCACACAGAAAAGATCTCACAAGATGGACAGCTTCTCCGCCACAAGCTCTTCCTACAGCCCAACAAGGCTAAATCTCAGTGAATGACAGCACATCCCATCAGTGACCTGGTGAGACCAAAGACCCAGTAAGAAATGTGAGATCTGTTAAGAGCCATAACAGACAGCAGATGGACATGGCACAGGAAGCTTCACCTAATTTACCCCACAACGAGTGAACTGCGCAGGGAAGTGACCAGAGCCTTTGGCTTTTGTGAGCTCCAGAATGCAGGCAGACAGGCATGGCAAGCAAATCCACAAGCCCTGTGTGCTCTGGGTGGTCTCAAGGCCAGAGGACAGCCAAGTCACCCTGGAGCAAAAGCTGCACAGACTGAGCCTTCTCACGCCACATCCCCAGCAAACACAGGAGTGCTCTGCAGCCACACAGCCACCAGAACATAGATCAGCAGCCATGATGGAGACTCAAGGGGAGCCTCATCCCAGACACTTAAATTTATTTAGCCTTGCTGCAGAATCCCCACCAGGAGCCAACCCAGGGTTTGCTCAACCAGGCACTCTGAGCTGTAGGTGGCAGGGAGGCTGCTGATGGGCTGAATCTCCAGGGAAGCCCTCTCTCTGGGATGTCTGGCACCTGCTTTCCCTCAGAAGTGTCTGCAAAGCCTTCTCATGTGGACAGGATCACACAACAGGCCTTCTCTATCAGATCAGTTCTGGAATTTAAGAATTTGCTGCCTGAATCCCACAGCCAGCCTTTCATCTCTACCCAGAGCCTCCCAGGCACCGGAGCAACTCAGGCCAGTCCCTGCAGCACATCTCCTTGAAGCAGGAAAAAAATCAAGCAGTCAGGACTCAGCACCTCTTCTTTCATTTTCTGCTCTGATTAAGCTCCCTGGAAAAGGCACACAGCAATCTTTCATCTCCAGAGCACTACTGCCTTGCTAAACCCTTTGACTTTAGAACAGGGGCAAACAGGCTGGACAGAAGAGTGCATCTCCTGGTTACCAGTCAGAACTAGGGGAAGAAGCCACTCCCCGCCCCCCTCAATTCAATCAAAACACCGAGGCATTTAAATCCTGTTTTCGTGTGGAAATCTCAGTAAAGGGCAGATGTTTCTTTTCTTCCCACAGAAGAACACAAAATCCCACAGCATCTGTGAGGCAGATGTCTCCCTTTGTTGCTACAAACCCACCATGGCTGCACTGTCAGCCATGGCCACAGCCCCATTGCTCAATTCTGTGGTTTGTGCTGTTAAGAGAGAGCAAATTACTCTGAATCAAAGCCAGTCAGTTCTGCATCCAAACTGCCTTCTCATCCAAGTTCTCTCAGAAGGATTCACTGCTGTCACCACACTTCTTTCTTGCACCAACTTCTTGCAGGGTTTGGATCACCCCCATGGCTTCCAGCCCACAGGACAAGGAAGAGCTGAACACTGCTTAGAGCAGCAAGAGCCAGGGAAGGAGAAATAAAAAGGTGCTGCAGAGGCTACCAAGCAAAGCCAAAGTCAATGAAAAGGTTTTGCCTTGAAGCAACAACATCAATAGACTGAGAGATGAAGTCAGATGATTTCTCATGGATGGAGTACCTTCTATTGACAGCTCAGCATCAGCAGCTTGCAGTGGTCCTGCAGTGCAAAATCAGCTTTTGAGGCATTCCAACTTAACTGGATACAACTGAGTTCTTTGAGACCATGTGCAGCATCACCTCTGTGACTTTTCCAGGAAAAGAAACAGCTGTTTGCCTAGAAAAGCAGATATTTACCAGCTCCTTCAGGACTGCCCACTACTGATCTGGATGCTATGAATGACAAGCAAACTGTTACTGGAAGATATCTCCAATTTGATAGCCACAAGAGAACAAACAATATCCAAGAGCCTTAAAGACAAAGAAAAGACCCCCAGACAGAGATGATGAGGCAGATTTCAGGCTCTCTGCCCCACAGCTCACTCTTCAGAGAAAGATGCAACCAGTTCCTGATCTGTTCCCTCCTAAGAACCCTCATGTCAAAGAACAAAGGACACCAAGAGAATCAACACTGCTTCCAACAATGTGACCTTTGCTCATATCCATCCTCCTTCATTGGGACGTTAGCATATTGGATTTAGGAGCAACTGCAGTTTGCAACCTGAGCAAACCCAATTCCCAATCTATTATAACCTGTATTAATAAAAATGGGCAGTAAAAAGCAGTAAAGATTCAGGCAATTTGGATGTCACTATTGACTGGACTACATAAATCATAACTGCCTGAAGATTAATGAAAGCTGCCTTCCAGGAAAATCTTTTCTCTACCTTTCACTTCCAGAGCCACTTACTGACATCAACTTGTCTAGATACATAAAAGTAAACCCTGTAAACCTCAATGAGTTTCCTGACTGACTGCCTCAATCTACAGCCAGACCTGCTGCAAGCTTCCCCAAAGAGACAGCTCTCCCAATCAGCTCATCCAGCATCCTCCAGTTTCTCTTCAAGCAAGCATTCTTCTTTCTTTCAGGCTTCCCTGAGAGCTGCTTAGCCCTGACCCCTTCAGAGATACAGAGGCTCTGTCCCCATGCATCTGCAGCACCTTGGTAGCTGCTGAAAAACTCAGTTCAGCAATAGAACCCACTTCCAGCATGAGGTAGAGAAGTATTTCACACTTTAAAAACTACATTTCCTACCCACATCTGCACCTCTTGGCTGAGGTTTCATGGCAGCAGGTCAAACATTCATCATTGAAAAGCAAGGGACTGGTCTTGATGCGACTCCTCAGACACCAGAAAGGAAGTGAAAAGCAAACAGTTCCAAATCTGCTTCCTCCTCCCTTTTAAAACCCTTGTGAAGGATGCTTCTCCCCTTCCCTCTTGCCCAAGAAATCCCCCAGTGCTCTCTAGACCATGTCTGCATGACCTCCAGATCCACCTTCCTTCTCAAAGGGAGGAGAGCACTGGGCACCTCCTCTCCCAAGTGTCCTTCCAGGTAAGGAAGCAGTGCTTTTTGCAAGGAAATTGTATCAAAATTTGGTGGTCTTCCTCAGTTTTATTAGGCCTTTCACACATCCCTGTCTCTCACCACCCAAGACTGTCCTAGGCTGCTGTGGGTGACAGGAGGACTAAGCTTACACCTTGTCAGACCTGGCAGCTCTGCTGAAGCCACAGCAGATTCCCATGGACACAGGTTATCAAGCACTGGGGCTGGCATGCAACTTGGGGGATAACAGAGCTGTGCCCAGGATGAGGAAACCTTCAAAGAAACCCCTGCAGATTTTCTTTGTCCAACTCCTAAGGTACCTAATTAGGGGAAAGGAGAGCTTGAACTGAGAGGGCCCAGAATCTTCCAGCCTACAATGGAGTTTCAATTCAGGCACCACTTTTCCAATGGTGGCCAAACATTGGGGCGGGGAAGTAGGAAATCCCCATCCCTGGAGACAGAGATGGGGATTTTGTAACTGGGCTCTGTGCAGCCTGCTCTAACATGAAAGCTGGTTCTGTCCTGAGTGGGAAATGGGGCCAGAGACCCCCACAGGCCCCTTCCTGCCACAGCCAGCCTGGATTCCCATGCTTACAGTTCTGACACTGCTCAGAGCACTCCTAACAGTAAGGGATGGTGGCACTTCAAAGTCAAGGCAGGCTCTAAGAAGAGGGCACCACAGCCCCACCTCTCTGCACACCCAACACCAACACCTAACCCAGCTACCATATCTGAAGCAGGGGAGTGACAGGTGCTGCACAACTGCAAAGCACAGGCTGTCCACATCCAGGGAGGATCACTGCTGTCATCCAGGACTTTGCACATCTCCCCAGCTTGCCAAGGCTTTGGCTTGGCCTTATGGTGGAAAACAACATGGTCAATGACTTTGGGTACTGATGTTCTCCATATTCCCACATTACCAACTTCCTCGGTTATTATGCATGTGGCCAAACACAGAGAAACCACTCTGTAACCAATACTAATCTCCTCTGGCTCACACAACCACTGGCCTAACAGCAGAAAGCTTACTGGGACCATGTCATGGATACCTGTACTTCCCTCCAGAAATTGCATGTGGCTACTGCCCATCATGAGCACCAAATGGTGGAAGAAGCCATGAAAAGTGAGTTAACTAACTGAAGACAAATGGTTTCAAGACACTTTTGTGCTGAATACAACCTTCTTCAGCAAAAGCTCCTGGTGGTTTCTATCTGAGCTCACCCTCACATCACAGCAGCACTCCCATTTCCATGCAGGAGGTGGTGTATTCACCAGGACTTCTGCTGGAGAAGCAATGCCCATCCCATGCAAGTACCTAAAGATGTCACCAGCCATGTCCTGCACCAGCAGCAATCCAAAAGCCAAGGGGAGCTCCCCCTTAGGCATCCCATCTGCCTCCCCAACGGGCCGTGCTTACCCTCAGCTCCTGGAGGTACAACTGCACAGGGTCATAATCCACCACAGGAAAGAGGATGTTCATGGCAGAGCTGTTCTTCACCACGCCACGGGAAACCGATTTCACCGGCCGGTCCACACTCTCCAGGAGCCGGGGAATCTGGCTGGGATTCAGGTGGATCAGGACATCATAGAAGTCCAAAGGAGGGCGGAAGACCATCTGCAGGGAGAAACAAACAGTGCTAGTCAATACAGGACACAAGCAGGCAGGAGGGGTAAGAGAGGTTTCCCAAGTCCTTGTTTGCATTTTGTCTCCTCCTCCTTAGGAAGCAGTAAACCAAAGACAAATCTTTTGTGAGATTCACGTTACAAGCTTGCCACAGACCCCAGGAAGCCTACCTGAGTAAATGTTAGTGGGGTGGGCAACAGAGAGGGACAAAGAGGTGAGCTGAGATAGATAACTGCACTGCACATGGCATAGCCTCAGGATGAAGAGGGCAATCAAGAAGCCAACAAGAGCTGAACAAGACACAGGGGACAAAGCAGCTGTTTAATAATGGGATGGCCCCCTCTGTCCACCAGGACTTGCCCCAGAGGGCAACAGCATCTTCCATCACACAGACAGAGGGTGAGAGCAAAACCCCATTAATGGACGGGAGCAATCCCAGACACATAAATATTTGGACAGGCTATTGGATACAGCTGTATTAAAATGGAAAAAACTTAAAACTACATGTATATTTTCAAATGGAACAAATGATGCAGAGACATGAACAAAGGCATGGGACACTGCTCATCTTGGCACTGGAAGAAAACCCACTGCCTGGAACTGGTTTACAGCCAGGCTGGGGAGAACACACATGAAGAACATCAGTGACCAGCACTGCGTCAGTCCCAGCTCTGCTCCACACAGACCTCCTGTCCCACCCAGAGATCAAGTCCATGGCTTCCTGTGTGTGCCCTGGGAGCAAACCCATGTGTGCATCTTCATGACAGCAGGCATGTCCCCATGGCACCCACATGCAAAGGCAAAAAAAAACAGCTTGCAGCACTCTCTTAGGTACAAGAGACAACTGTAGAGGAGCCAACTCTAAACTAAACTGGAAAGGCTTTTTCCTCCTCGCTTCCCCCAGCTCTGCTCTCGAAACAGCATCCCATGTTTATCCCTAAGGAACATCATAGGCTCCCATAGGGAGGACACTGGCATAATTCCATGGCAATGAGAAACATTCCCACTGCAATGGAAGGGAGGAAGGAGGAGTCCCAAGGAGGCTGAGTCAAGGTGTTGGGAGGCTGCTCTGGCCAGGTGACTGTTTTAGAAGCTAACCATCCTCAGCTCACAATGTGCCTCTTGAATTTCAGTCTAGGGCCAGCACTGTGACTGCAACACACTGGCCATGCCTCATTCCTTCACAGTCCTGTAACACACACTGCTACTGCCTCAAGTACATCCTCACCTCATAACACTTCCAGTGCAAAATAAAGCAGAACAGAAAGCAGTATCAGTAAGTCCTTTTCATATTGCTTAAGCAAAAAAAAAAAATCCCACTGTATGTGCTGTTTCTGGTTTTGGTTTTCATTTGAGGTTTTCTGTCCTTAATGTGAATCTGTCACATCTAACCACTGCTTGGCTTCTTTAGTCTTTTGAGATTCAATCTCCTGGTTCACTACCTCATACATCAACAAACTACCCTTCAAAACACATGTATCTCCCTTCAAAGGGCAAATAAATACACATCTCTAAAGTCCATTGCATTAATGGATGTTTTAGTTTACTTAAAGAATGAAATCGCTGAGAAACTGAAGAGGGTTAAACTCCATAGGGGCTTTACTCCTCCATTCAAACCAAAATAACATCCTCCTAAAGTGCCTGTCCTGCCAAAACCTCCAACACCCTGAGCTTGGTTAGAGTTGAGCACACAAGCCAGATTTCCACAACTATTCCAGAACAGTCTCCCAGAGGAATCACTGGATCATGTCATGGACACACAACTGGTTTGGCACAGGAATATTGTGGGTTTGCTCATGTCCCAAGAAAACTAGAGAATACAGAATAAACTTGTCCTAGTCACCCCAAGCTGCAGTGCAGAGCTGGTCCCCCAGAAGCATGGGGGCATAGAGGGACACCAGCCTCCCTCCTCCCATCCCTGCAGCTTTACATCCCAGGGCAACCCCAGGGCTACAGCCTGAAACCTCCTAACACATCCCAGCAACCACCAGCAAAGCCCAGTCTGCTTGGCCAGAGCCTGAAAACCCTTGTGCCCAGGGGTCACCTTCACATCCTGGTCACTGAGCGGGTCCATGAGCTGCTCCTCCAGGGCACGGAGAGACTCCGAGGCGAGCAGGACAAGGCGGTGCAGGATCTGGGGAGGGAGGGAAGTCAGAGGGTAAAACCTGGCAGTCTTGGATGTAACAGTGACATCCCTCCCTCACGGGGCTCTAAGAGCACTAGGAGCAGAGAAGTGCCCCAAGCCAGCAGCACCAGAGGCAAGGGGACAAAGGGCCAGCTCACCTGTGCTGAGGGGCGCTCCCGGGTCCACATGGAGCTCCACTGGTCCTTGGGGGTGGCCAGGAACATGACGGGGAGGCGAGAGCGTGATGCTACAAACTTGTTCTTGATCTCCGTGCAGTCAGAATCTGGAGAGGGCAGGCAGACAGGTGAAATGCTCTGCCTGCTCTGCTCCTCTTACCCCCATCACAGCCAGGAAAAAGGCAGCCCAACAGGATTTATTCTCTCCCATCCTCTGATCCCACATTCCATTTGAAACCAGAGCTCCTTCACTTCAGGCTTGTGCCTCAATCCCATCAGATGGACCTTTGCTCTGAACCCACTCAGGTGAGCTCAGGCATGGTAGGTACTGAGACTGACACAAGCTGGAAATTCACATTATAAGCTAGTGACAGTTTGTGTTATCCAAAGAGTGTTCTACCTTTTGTCTTTTATTTCCCCTCAAGTGGGGAAAAGCTCTTTAGTTCATTAAAATAAGTTGGAGGGCACTTTGGAAAATATTAGTTTTCAAAACCCATTCTCTCCCAGACACCTTTATTTTTTTTATAAATCAGCTTTAAAGCTGGGTGTAACTATCTCCTCCATCCCATGACTTTGCAGAGCAAATACAATCCCATGGTCTCCTGTGGCTCTAGCCTGTACCCAAACGACAATCAACAGACAAAACACTAGAGGGCAGGAACAGACTGTTTCAAAGACAACTCCACATCCAACACCACCCACGCTTGTCACAGATTTCAACAAGAAGACCAGAAGCAGCAGAGCATCATCATTGAGACCCATCTCTTCAGAGGCAGGCAGGGAAAAAAAGGAAACCACACATGGCACAACCAAATCCATCCTGCAGGCAAGTGAAACATGACAGGGCAGGAGCAAGGGAGTGGAAAATCTCCTTTTCATAGCGCAAGCTATGATGTATCCAAGAGATGTGGAGGCAGGCACTGACCAAGGAGGGCCCAAGAATCTCATGGTGCAGCTCTCCTACCCACTGCCTGCTCACCTGTGAGGCCAGTGTTCAGGTTGACTATCAGAGGGTTGTTTTTCCAGTCAAAGGTTGCCAGCAAGTTGAGGAAGCGCAGGAACCCCACCTGTGGAGAGCTGCAGGCAGGACAAAACAGCTCAACATCAGCATTTGCTCCCCTGGCAGCAAGAAGGGCTGCACTTGGGGTGACTTAGTGAAGGCCCAACCCACATGCAGCCCAACAAGGGATATCTGTGATGGGAAAGGGAAGTTCAGAACAAATTTGAGACACTTCCCCTTCTCCAAATCTCCAGGCAAAGTCTTATCACCCTTTTCCCTCATTCCTCAGGAAAAAGAAACCAGCAAAACGTAAATCACAGTGTCCCCCCAATCCCCTCCCAGCTGCGCAATCTTCTGATGCTCCTTCCACCCAGACTCCTGGGTCTGGAACAAGGAGGAGGTGGAAAGAGAGCTGCTCCCATCTCTGGTGCAGGCCTGAACACCAGCCAAGTTCCCAGAGAGCCTCTTCCCCTGTAACATGACACATGCACAAAGCCAGATAGCTGGGAAGATGGGAATTCTGTTTTTTTAGGAGACAGGAAAGCATTCTAGGCATCAGACTGCTGTTCCTGCTACTTTGGGAAAGGAAACTGCACCCCAAGTGCAGGGCAGAGTAACCTTTTGACTCCATACAGAAGAAAAACATTTCCTTTAACTTCATTTCACTTCCTCTGGGCCCCATAACATCTGTCTGCCAGCGGCCAGCATTTACCAACCCACTGCTCTATTCAGATTTCAGGGCCCAACCCCTCATCCTTCCCTTGGAAGCCTTCTCCAGGAGTGAGGCTGGAGCTGCCATCACCACCCTGACATCCTTCCTAGGGAGCCCAGGAGCCCCAGCATGCTGGTAGCCACAAACACAGCTCTCACCCTGCTTCTCCTGGCCACCACCCCCAGAACAAGGAGCCTCACCAGCCCTCCAGAAGGCACAAGACACCCTGCAGTTGTGCCACCAGCACCTAGAGGCCACAAGGACACTCACTCCCAGCCTTACCTGCTCTCCCCTTTTCTCTGCAGTGCACAGCATAGGGAAAGCCACAGCCCTCAGTGCTAAGCATCTCCACATCTCCTCTGAGAATTCCCAACAGGACTTGGGACAGTAGTCTGGCAGCACAGGGGCCTCATGCTCCCTGCTGTGAACCCTCCCAACACCTCCCACCTGAGCAGCATCCCACCCTTCCTCCATGGCATGTAATGAAAGGCACTAAATCCCCATCAGGCCAGCTCCTCATCCTCACCTGGGTGGTGTGAACGGGGCTGGGTGGAGGAAGAGAAATGCCACAAGCAGGTCCACACACTCCTCAGAGATGCTGTCGCTCAGGAGCTGGGCGCTGATCCAGCGCTTGGCCAGCCGGGAAGTGCTGCCAAACACAGGGTGCTGCTGCTGGAGCCTGTGAGGAGGGACACATGCCACTGCTCAGCCCACACACCCCAGGACCCACACTGGCATTTGGTGAGAAAGAAGAGAGGGGCAAAAATCTGCAAGGAACACTTACACAGCATGACAAGCACAGAGACTTTCAGCAGCTGCTGAGATATTGGGGGAAGAAAGGAAAATGCTGCCTCATGCCCCCCTCTAAACATGCTGCATTTGTCTCCTCACACCAGTGACTATAGGGTGAGAAGTGGTGCCACTCACACCCACACCCCTCCCTTAATCCTTCCAAACAGCCCCTCACAAGGCCAGGTGAAGGGCCATTTCCCAAAGCAAGCTCCTCTTACCCAGGAAGGATCCAAGCTCCTCTACCCTCCAGGATCCAAGAGCACCTCCACGCAGGTTTCCAGCATGTCCCACATTCTCACCTCTCAGGCACTTTCTGCCTCACTTACCCATGCAGTGAGCTGGTTAGATAGGGCAGATGCAGTGTTTCCAGCTCCAACTGCCGAGATTCCTCTGTGTCCTGGTACTTCAGCATCCCTTCTGGAGTGACCACTTCCTTCAGGATCAGGGGCTCCCGGTGGTAGGCTACTTGGAGACGGAACACGTAGCCATCCTGAGATGGGACACAAGGCAAAGTCAGGCTGGGTGGTGACATAAGCAGCATGATGTGTGTTATGTTGCTCCTCAGGGACACAACAGCAGCATCCTGACATCAAGGCAGTCTCACCACACTCCTTCCTAGGCTCACCATCCAAATATTGTTTTTGCCCAGTGGGATCACTGCCACACCCCCCCACCTGGGTAAGGTCAGGCCTGGGGAAGGTTCTGGGGACTCCCTTACCTTGTACACATCAGTATGGGTGACTGCAGGTCTGCACACCAGCTGGTGCTGCTGCCGGAGGAGCTCAGCCAGCTGGAGGTGGAAAGCGGCCTTGATGCGCTTGATGGCTCCTTTGTCCTGTGGCCACTGGCCACTGCCTTCCATGTGGCAGATGACTGGGGGCAAAGGGAGAGCAGGAGGTCAGGGAATCTCACCCAGAAACAAGATGTTGGATGGGGGTATCTGGAACTACAGGTTACAGTACAAGGACAGAAGGAGACAGGGTTCTGCTCCTGCCTGTAGCACACCAACACAGCAATAACAGAGCCAGGTCTGACTGATGCTTGCCTCCACTTCCCTCCAACAGATCATCTCCCACTCACATGTCACCCCACTTACTCTTCAAAGGTGTTATGTAGGCTGGGCAGGGCTTCTCCTCCGAAGGAAGCAGAAAGTGCTTGCTTCTCTTATGGAAGGAATAAATTGGCTTCATAGGAATGGGAGGAAAGACCTGAAAGAGAACAGCCACCCAGCAACTGAGAACAGGGAGCAGAAACCTCTTGGCAATGTGTATCCCCTCACCCAAACCTCCCACACCAGCAAAGCCCTCCAGCAGAGAGGGTTTGGTCAGCTTGTGCACAGCCAGCCCAAAGGATGCACAAGCAAAGAAGAGGCACCATATTGCCTAAGGGCTCTCAGGAGCCACAAAAGCAGAGAGTGGCTCATTCTCCTGGTCCTGCCTCACCCCAGCTCCCCGCAGCCGCCCAGGCGTGGCCATGGCCCAGGACACTCACGTCTGTGTAGCGGAGGGCTGGATGCACACCCTGCACCGCCGTCACCATCAGAGGCAGCTCCTTCAGGTTCCACAGCTTGCGGCTCAGGTCATCGTAGGAGCAGACAACGCTCACCATGGCCTCCTCGCCCGTTCCCCCTGCCTGTGGACACACAGGGAGCCTCTCCAAGCACCTCTCCTGCTCCTGCACTCACCTCGCCTCCCTCATGGGCTGCCATCACAACCAAGCCCCAAGGAGCCAGCACTGCCACCCCAGGGGAGCAGCTTCTGGCAAGAGCGCTCAGCAAAATTGGGAGGTAAGAAAGAGAGCAAAGACAAGGGCAAGGCTGTCTGCAACTCTCCAGCAGCCCCAGAGGCAAATAAAATTATTTATTTTGCAAGACACCAAGGCAGCACCAAGAGCTGTACTGCCAGCAGTCACTACAGTAAAGGAGAAGCCAATAATGATCTGGGAATAAAGGGATCATACACTGGCAAGGTGAGAGCAGTGCTGCTGTCTCCCCAGCAGTTACCATGACGCCAACAGAGGCAGCAGTTAATAGAAAATTCCACTCACTACATCTTTAGCCAAGGCAGAGCGCTGGCAAATGGCAAAAGCAAAGACAGAAAACATTCAGAGCATCACAGGAACCCTGTGGAGGGCAGCAGAGAAGCACCAGAAGGAGAACTGGTGCTGCCCTTACTGCTTCCACCTCTCTAAATAACACATCCTGACAGCCTGATCTGTCAGGGAGGCCACATTGGTGACACCAATCCACCCAGCTCAGAGCCAGCTGAGTCACACAAGGAGCAAACCTGCCTGGAGTTTTCCAACCTCGGCTCTCTGGCGGAGCAGCAGCACCCTCTGTGGGTGTGCCATGAACCACTAACCCCATCCTGCTTGTGGCTGCACCCTTCCTCTGCCTTCATCCTGCACATCCTCACATTGCTAGCTTCCCAAGCTGCCTGCACACAAACAGCTGGAGGAGCAGGTACAACTGCACCCAGCACCTCACACTCAACAGCAACTTTCTCCTTTGTTCCTCAAGGACTGGCAACAATGGAACCCCTAAGCACCCCTCAGGCTCCAGGAAAATGCATCCCCTATCAGACTGGGGCGTATCAGCCCTGCTAACCCCAGATCAGCCTGAAGGGACACAGCACACAGACCTTCCTGCCTCACCACACAACAGGCTGTGAAAACCAGCATCTCATCCCAAATCTGACACCCAGCTCTGCCCAGATTGCAATCGGTTCTGGCTCAGGAGATCCTTTCCATCGAATGTGCACCACTTCTGAAAAAGTGGAAAGGAAACAATTTCTTCCTCCATCCAACAACCAGGTAAAGAGCTGGTTGTACTGACGCCTTTTTGGGACTACCTAAAAGCAGAGCCAGACAAAATTAAGGGAATAAAAAGGGCCTTCAGGCATATTTTCAGGCAGACAAAGCCTCCCTCAGGGGCTACACCCAAAAATAGTATGGGTTTTCATACTTTCTGAAGTTTGGTTCATTTGCACATTAGGGGTTAATCTTCCAATTACAGCTTCAGGTAATGAAGACATTTACTCCAAGTTTGCTCCCTTTTGTTTACATTTCTCAGGGCGTGAGATAGTAAGGTATCCTTGATTTCCAGGCCTAGAGAGAAATTGTTTTGTCTAACCAAAACGTGAAGACAGTAGCTAACACTCTATATGGGGTTTAGAGTTATACACTAAAGAAGTGCAGCATTACAAATATATGAAAAATATTAATACTAAAATCCTAAGGCATCAGTACAAAAAGACCAACAAAGGGTGCCAAAGTGCTCATGGCTCATCTCCAGACTTTAATTTCACAAGCTGAAAAGCAGAAGTTGTAAGGAGGGACATTTCCCAGTCTCTAAGATGCATCTTTTCTGTCTGAAAGTGCAGGTTTTTGTTTTGGCTGCACATTCAAATGGAGCACAATCTAGCCCTCTGCAATATGCCGGGAAAGATCCTTTTCCTGGGTTTGCCAGCTGGACCTAAGGGATGGCAGCACAGAATTGCCTGGCCCATGTCCTAAAGGATGCAGTACCTCAGAGGTGCAGCCAGACAAGCACTGTGGGACAGTAATACATGCTCAGGCATGAGGACAGAGGGGCAAAAGCAGTGAGAATAGGACAGTGGGGTGCTTGCAGGGGAAAATGAGGTCTGGGAGATGCTAAAGCAAGAGGATTTCAGCAGTTATGCATTGGCTACCATGAAAGACTTGGCAGATCTTTACCCTTACTACATTCTCTAGGGAACCACCCAGCTGCTTCAGAGCCACTCAAATGACCTCTCTACAGCCCTTCCCTCATTGCTTTTCCTGGAGAGAGCCCCAGCCCCACGGGGAAGCAATCATACCTCTTTCCCAGTCCTGATCACAGATTCCAGCAGGGCTCCTGTGTAGCAGATGGAGGACTCGGGAATATCTGCATGGCTATGTAGGAGAAGACAACAGAGCATCACAGCTACGACATGCCAGCCTATTGATCCTATTCACACTGCATGGATCAGCCCAAGGATGAGCAATCCCTCTCTAAGGAAGATTCTGGTGAAAAGACAAATCTCTGTGCATTCCTCCCTGCCCAAGTAATCCACCCAAAGTGACCAGCACTTGTGCAGCTCCACAGGATGCAAAGCCAAAGGCACCAATGTGCAGCCTTTGCTCACAAGACCCATCCTCAAGCCAGGACAAAGAGGCACAGGCAAATCCTCCTTTCTGTGCAAGAGGGCCTCCCTTTTGGCAGATGGTATAAACTGCTGCAAACGCATTCCAATGCCATAGGGAAAACACAATCTTGTGAACCACTACAAGGTCTCAGAGGATTTCACAAAAATGTCCTGCAAGGTCCAGACATCTTCTCTTCGAGCTCTGAGGAGTGTCCCAGCGTCCCATCCATATGGTACAGACAGGACCATGCAGCCTCCTTGCCCTCTGCATTACATCCAGCAGAGACTACAGCAACAGGTGCTTGCCCTTCCCACCCACAGGACACATGGCGGCAGTGACACATGGAGCGACCCACAGCTGCTGCTCAGTGCAACTTACAGCTTCAGCAGGTGCCTGACGATCTGCTCAGGAATGAGGCGCTTCTGGCAGGCAGTGCTGGCCTCCCACACCACAGCCTCACAGATGCTGCCATCCTGGAACCGACGCAGCTCTGACTTCTCTCCCCAGAATGTCCGGAACTCCAAGGCCTGTGGGGGGACATTGACCAAGCCAGCACAGGGACACGGGTCATTTCCAGGCCAGACAAAACCTTCCCAAGATTACCAGCCAGCCTCCCAGCTGTGTTCAATCACAGCACAGCACCAGCTTTGCTCTTACTCAGCACAAGCAGGGCTCCCCTCACCTCAGGGTGATCAGCCTGAGGACCCTTCTCCAGCGTGCTGGCAGCAAACTCTGGGACAAAGAGGAGGCCAAACGTCAGGGGTCCCATATCCTTGTGTTTTGGGGGGTCAGCATCAATTGGCCACTGTGGGAAAATGAGGAACATGAGGCACAAGGAGAGATGAGGTTTCTGGAGCAGCAGCTGCTGGGATATTGGGGTGCTAGATGAACCTCCTGCTATGTTCTCCCAGGGGCCCAGACAAGCACAGACAGGGCAAGTCTCATCTAATAGGTCTCCCCAATTACAAGAAAAGCTATCTTCATCCTTCCTCATTTCTGGACCAGAGCTTGTGCCCAGACCAAGCAACACAGCTGCATCCCACAGCCCAGTGCAGGGCCTCAGGTTCCATATTCCCACCAAGGGAGACAAGCCTGTTTCCTTCCCCAGTGAGCACAGATGCCCTCCCTATGCTCTGTAGTGCCACCAGAGACATGTGAAACCCCACAAGCTGCAAAGGGTGCAGTGTCATTGCCAAGCTGCCTTACCTCGGGGATCTGGGGCAGGGAGTGAGCCACAAGCTGTGCTCTCTGGGACAGACCCCGTGCCAGCAGTGAGACAACGAAGGGCAGGGCTGCAGCCACATAGTTCCCACCCCGATCCATCAGCTCATTCAGCAGCTCCATCTTCTTGCAGGTACCCTGCAGCTTGGAGACATGCTTCAGGCTACAGAGAAGAAGAGAAGCTGGTCACCTACCTCTGCCACCAAATCCTTTCTGAGAGAGGGCTATGTTAGAGGATGGGTGAAATGGGGAACTGAGGGTCCTAGCCCAGGATGGGTGCTACAAGAATGCCCTCTGGCATCTCAGGAGATGCTGGTCATTGTTTCCAAGGCTTAAACATTGCTCCCCTCCTCTGGGAAGCTATCTAGACAGTAAAAGAGGAACATCCCAGTACAAGGAGGTACCAGTGTCTATCTCAGAGCTTAGCAGAGCTACTTCCCACCAGGTAAGTTCAAATCTAACCCGGACCAAAGCCAGCAGCAGCTCACTTGTCTTTGAGCAGGCTGCCTCAGCACCACCCCACCAGCACAGTGAGACTCACTGGAAGATGTGGTCAAAGGTCCTGAGCATGGGCTTCGGGGTCATGAGCAGCACCTGAAAGCCATCCACCATCCGGTCATCCAGAATCTCCATGGAGCGCTTGGCTTCCAACTGGACCTGAGCAAGGAGGGAAGGCAGTGCAGGAGCATGAATGCAAAGGGAGAAGGAAAGCAAATCCCTCCAGCAGTGGTCACTTGTGCTCCCCCATCAACAAGGGCCAGCCCAGTTCCATGGTCAGCAGCACACCCTGATCCCAGTCTCTGTCCTTGGCATGAAGCCAAGAAACAAACTGCTCTCACTGCTGGCCATCTGTCCCTTCTTGATATCCCTGACATTAAGGTGATCCATTTTTTTCTCTCCTACAGAACAGCTACATCTGCTAAAGAGCTGCTTGGCTTCACCCAAAGGTGCACACAAAGAGGGAAACAACTTTCCCACACCACTCGAGCAAGACTGGCAAGGCAGTACTACATAGAAGTCTCCAAATTCACTTCCAAGCTTCAAAGCTGGAGATGTTAAAAGCTTAGGAAACCACAATGAATGCTATCCCTTGGTCCTACATGCTCCTCAAAGACATCTAACCATTCTCTGCCTGTCTGAGCTCACTCATTACATAGCATCTCAAGAAGCCACCACAACCTGCTCAGTACCTGGTGGTATTTGCTTGCAGTCATATCAGCACAGAGATTGACCAGTCCAGAGGGATCCACAAAGACCACTTCAAATGCTTGGTGGAAATCATCCAGGACAGGCTGGAAAAGCAAACACAGTCCTTAGTACTACAGTGCATCATAAACACCAAGACACACCAAAATTGTTGCCATCTGCCATCCCTGCAACAGGCACATCCCAGCCCCAGGAGACTCAGGCACAAGACCCCTCAGAGGGCTGCTTACCAGGGAGGGATCAGCATCCTTGGCTAGACTGATCCCTGTCACACTCAGGTCAGTGGTGGCTGTGGACAGACAGGAAGGAACAAGTCACACCAGCATCCACACCTCTGCCCCTGGTGACAGTGGCATGGTTACATGCCAATACCACCAAAGTCTAAAAACATCAATAGAGCTACAATACAATGCTGGCCTCCACCCTGTGATGGGAATTATCCACTGAAAGCTGCACGATCCAGCCCTGCTCTGTTGACTCATCCCCTCTTGTCCATCCCACCCACAGGGGCTCAGCACAAAAGAAAAGGCACAATGGCCTCTCTGCCTCTTCCCCCACTATGTTCAGGCTGTGTGCAGAGACAGCAACCTTTCCTGGTCCACAGAGGCCCCTAGACACTCACCCAGGAATTGTAGAGTGCTCCTCAACACCTGATAGCCACTCATCATTTTGACAATCTTGCGCTTCATCAGCAGGTAGGCAACAAGCATGGAGACCAAGAAGCCACTGAAGCACCCCAAGCCCTGTGAAAACAGAGGTACCACAACCCCATGGCAGCACACAAATTAGGATGGGGCCTCCACAAAAACCTAACACAGCTCAAAGCAAAGCCATAAGCCGCCACCCCACCCACAGGACCAAAGCACCACCCTTGTGCCACAGGAAGGAGAGCAGGCCAAAGGCAGGTTAGCCAGGTGAGCAGAGCCCCCCCTGGCACAGGACATACCTTGCTGAGCTGCCGCTGGTTCAGCCAAACTTTGAGGAGGGCCACGCCATCCTTCATGCCTGGGAAGTCCGTGGCTGCATTAGACAAGAAATGCAGGTGGGAGAGCATCACTGTGTCACAGAGGATGGAGTTGTTGTAGTGTGGGGTCGGGGGCTCCGTGGTTCCTGTGTGGAGAGATGACAGCATGCTGGACCCAAACACCAACCAAAAACTAGAAGGGCTGCAGTGAACCCACCCACAGGCACTGGGGGCAGGCTCTGCCTGAAACAAACAGCCTGATGTTCCCCCAGCCCCAGGCTGTACCTTCTTTGGGGGTGCTCTGCTCCATGAACCAGGCGGTCCGGACATTGTTCTTGCTAGGGTAGAAGCGGCTGGGTTTGAAGAGATCCGAGGTGGGACAAGCATGGAGTCGGACAGTGACAACCTTCTCATCCTTGCCTGTAAGCACCCGAGGGGAGACGTACAGGAGGAAGAGATGTCAGAGATTAAACTGGGAAAACACGGAGCATCCCCAGCCTGGGCAAAGGCAAAACCTCCTTCCCAGCAAAGTTCAACATCAGCAGAAATAATCTCAGAGAAGAGAGCGACCACACCTCACAATCAGTGATGACCTTGAGGTCACACAGCTCATGTCCCAGCCCCAATCTCCTCCACACTACCCAGCCTGGCAGCATTGCCTGCCCTGGCCTTGCCATCCCACATCTGCCCCAGACCCCAACCCACCATCTCCTGAGGGCTGTGGGAACAAGCAGCACTTAGCATGCATCCCACATTATCTCATCAGGGAAGAGACAGACTGCACACAGGTTCCTGGGGAAGGCAGGAGAACAGTGGGGAACAGGGCTGGGGAGAGTAGGAATAAAGGGCAGTGGTGGATGTAAGTGTGTTTTGTAAAGTTTACTTTTCTACTTACACTGGCAGGACATGACAGCCAGTGAGGCCAAGGCTGGAGAGCCCAGCCAAGCCACAGGGGAGGATTGGGAAAAGGGAGAGACCCTGAGGACTAGACTCTGGGTGAAGAGAGAAAACACCTGAGAAGCACCTAAAATTTATCACCCATTGTGATGGCAGCCTCAGACTGATCCCTCTCCAAAGGGGCATTAAATGGTATCATACCACCACCAGCACCCTCCACCCAACACCAGTACCCAGTCACACCCCACATCAGAGCAAGGCTTAAGTGCCACCTTGAGGCCTCAGGAGCAGGATGGGCTTCAGATGGTTGCTGTTCATGTAGGCAAACTTCACGCTGCCAAAGAGCTTCTCCTTGGACAAATGCTGGGCAATGTGGGACAGGTACAGGGCTCTCTTCCGGTGGTAACGTTGATTCAGGTTATCTTTGTCCTGAAAGATTTCCTAGGAAGAGAAGGACAGGACAACGTCACCTCACCTGCCTGCCAAGTTCGGTTCAGCCCAAGGCACCCCTGCACCCACAGCTCCCCCTGGCCCCACAGGCAGCCCTGTCTCAGCCCCAAGGAGCTCCAAGCTGGTCAGGAGCTTGATACTGGCTCACCGAGCTCCAGGGCTGCAGGAGACAAGAGCAGTCATGCAGCCAAACAGGGTGTGCTTGGTCTCAAGCTTTTCTTGCAATCAAGTCAGGGCAGCAAGGGGAGGTTACCAGGCTCCAAACATCTCCCTCCCTTTAACAGTCTTGGGAGCTGTGGTAAAGTGCAATTGAGTACAAAAAAAAACAGCATGCATCTCCCTGGCAATGTTCCATCCAGGCAGAAAAAAGGAAGATCCTCATTAGGAACTAAGATCAAACAGCTGCTCTGATAGAGCAAGAGGCCAGCCCACACTCCCCAGCTCCTTGTGGAAGTCACCCTGCATATCCAGATGCTGCCACCTCACTGAGGAATGGAGTGGGCAGGGCAGGGGTCATGGAGGACAGGAGAGGACAGGGCTCTGGCAGGGCCCAAGCCATTAGGAGGTGCCATGGCCAGACTCACCCGTGGCATGGTCACTGCAATGTCCACGTTGATCTCTGGCCTGACACAGGTGCCCAGCAGGTAACTGCCCACCACCTTCAGCTCGGCTGGGGGCACGAAGCGGAACCTTCCCTTGACACTGAACGGCACCTGCAGGAACGGGACCTTCACACCCTCGGAGAGCCAGGCCTGGTCAGTGAGCTGGGAACAGACAGGACACACAAAACACTCTGAGCATCAACAGCAGCACATGTGCAGGGACCAAGACCCCGCTCCCCACACAGCTGCACAGAATCTAAAGACAGTGTCCCCGCTTTTTCCTCGAAGAAAAAGCAAATTATTATTTTTTCAGCCCCTAAAGGAGACAGTGCATGAGTAGCTGTTCTTGCAGAGCAACAGCAGAGCCTGCTTCTGCTCCATCCAGGAGAGGGGTCTTGGCACCTCTTCCATAACCCTGGAACATACTTCAGTTTCTGGGGTCTCTGGGATGGCGCTCAGCAGGCTGTTAATTTCATGGAGGAAGGCATCGATCTTCTTCTTCTTTTTCTCCTTCAATGTCACCTCCTTCAAAAGCTCCTCAATCTGTAGGGGCAAAGGGGACCATCAAAGACATCTGTAACACTGGAAATGCTGCTTTTACCTTGTCCTCCAGCACCAACCATAAGCCTGCTGCAGAGGACAGCTGGTGAGTTGGGAGACACAAACTCTCCTTAAACCCTGCCTGATCAGTTCCTGCCATTTTCTGTGAGTGCTGGATTGCAATCATCTCGAGCCCAACCAAGGTCCAGGCAAAAAAAAACCTGATGTAATGCACACAAGTGCAGCTCTCAGGAAGGCAACTTGTATGACAGAAAATCAGCTGCAGGAAACAACCACACAGATTCCCACCTCCAACCAGGCCCTGGAGAGCCTGCCACTGACAGCAGCAAGTAGCTAAGAGATCAAAGATGCTCCTCATAAAAATCACCAATGTCAGAACCACCTGAAGGATGGGATGCCACACATCCCATGCAAGCTCAAGGAGTGAGCCCATGAGAATCAACTAGACACCATGTGCAAGATGTTGAATCCAGCTTGGGGGATGAGCAGCCGTGCCCAGAAGGGCTTGGGGTGCTGTGGGTGAGAGGCTGCACATGGCCCAGCCATGGCACTCCCAGCCCAGAGAGCCAAACGTGTCCTGGGCTGCACCCAGAGCCCCGTGGGCAGCAGGGCAGGGAGGGGATTCTGCCCCTCTGCTCTGCTCTGCTGAGACCCACCTGGAGCACTGCATCCAGCCCTGGGCTCCCAGCACAGGAACCACAGGGACCTGCTAGGGTGAGCCCAGAGGAGGCCACCAAGGTGATCAAAGAGATAGAGCATGTCTCCTAGGAAGAAAAGCTGAAAGCATTGGGATTGTTCAGCCTGGAGAAAAGAAGTCTCTGAGGAGACTTATTGTGGCCTTACACCACTTAAAAGGGCTACAAGAAGGCTGGAGAGGGACTTTTTATGAGAGCATACAGCTATAGAAAAAGGGGCAATGGCTTTGAACTCAAAGAGAGTAGGTTTAGATTTTAAAAATGGGACGAAATTAATCCCTGTGTGTTTGCACAGGTTGCTCAGACAAGCTGTGGATGCTGCATTTCTCAAAATGTTCAAGGCCAGGTTGCACGGGGCTTTGAGCAATACAGTGGTCTTGTGGAAAGTGACCCTGGGGAGGTTGAAACTGGATGATCTTTAAAGGCCCTTTCAACCCAAACTGCTCTATGATCCTATGGTCCAGCTGCCAGCTGATCTTCCCCTAACACAGCCCCAGCTCATCCCCGGCTCCGGGCTCCCCCCGTGGGGCAGTGCGCGGCCCCCCCGGCTGACCTGCAGGCGGAGCAGGCTGGAGTGGAACAGATCCTCCGTCTCCTTCAGCTGGGTCAGCTCCTCGCTGGTCGGCGGCCTGTAGAGTTCGGCGCGGCTCAGCTTGGCCGGCTGCGGGGCTGCGGCTGCCGGGGCAGCCCTCTTCCCCCGCCGCACCGCGCCTCCGGCGGAGGGCTCCGAGCCCTGCTCCGCCTCCTCCGCCGCCTCCGGAGAGCCCTGCGGGTAGAACACAGCACAGCATGGCTCAGTTCGGTTCGGCCCGGCCCGGACCAGCCCCGCGATCCCCCGGCCCGGACCCGCCGCCTCTCACCGCCATGGCCGCCGCCCACGTGCACCCCCGTCAACCACGTGCGGCGCCGCGCGCCCCGCTGGCCGCCGAGCGCAGCTTCCTATTGGCCGCGCACGGCGGCGCGGGGCTTCCCATTGGCCCCGACGCCTGTGCCCGCCCGCTGGGGGCGTGGCCGCAGCGCCGCTCTGCTTCCGCAGCAATGGCGGCGCTGCTGGCTGGCTCCGGGGGCCGTGGGTTTGCCGAAATCGCCGCCTTTCACCCCAAAACTGCGGCTCTCAGGGCAGTGTGACGGATTTTCGCCTTCAGGCGGGCGGGCGCGGGGCCGCCTGCGCGCCGCAGACCCCGGCTGTGGCATTTGATGCTTTTTCGGGGTGGATATCCTGGATGTGGTCTGCCGAGAGCCTGAGCTGGCCTGGCCTGGCCGGCAGGAGCGGGCACCGGGAGCCAGGAAAACCCTTCTGGCCTGGAGGAGCGGGCAGCGGGAGCCATCATCCTCCTGGCCAGCTTCCGCAGGGACTGGGAAGGACATCAGGAGCCAGTGGCATCCTACGTGCAGAACACTGCAGTGGGAGGAATATCCCCTTTGTATAAATAAGATATATGGGCCTTTGCAAAAGCAGCTCTGCACACCGGGTCCGATCAGATTTGGGTTGTCAGGGCATTTAAAAGATCATGCCCTGTGTGTCCCTGAATAGGAGGACACAGATGTTGGACAAGGTATTTTAATTCTCTTTCCAGCATTTTGGATAGCTACAGTCAGTTAATTCACTTCTCTTCACACTGCCATGACCCAGGACTGCTGTGTCTCCAGTGGGACAGTCCTTCTCCAGACTTCTCCAGAGAGACTGCTCTGGGATAGCAGCCCTGGAGTCTGTCATCCCCATGCCAGGTCTAAATTCTCCCTGAACCTTGGCCACACTCAGTACCGATTTTTTCCTGCACTATGGCAACACTATAAGCACGATCTCTTCAAGGCAGATGTGTAGGCATGTTAAGACAGAGGGTAGGGGATCAGATATCCATCCTGAAGGTAAACAAGGAGTTCAGAGAACTCAGTGAAGTTACCTGAGGATCCCTAAGCCAGATCAGCCCAATGCTTGTAGGCTGTTGGGGGGAAAGGAGAAGCTTTAGGGTAAAAGCTAAGCTCTGTTGGAGGCAGGGGGTGGGAAACAAGCTGTGTTCAGAGGATGTTTGCAGCTGATACTCTCTGCCCTGCAGGTCTTTCCTGTGTCTGACTTGCCTCAGAGCAGGGCAGGCTCTCACCTATCGCTCTGCCAGGAAAAGCAGAGTAATGTGTTCTGCTCAGCTGCAGAGCTCATTTCCACACACTGCAGCACCTCTGCCTGGGACATCAAAGTGCCAAGCTCCTGCTGAAGGCATTGTTTCTGTTCCCAAAGAAGGCTGGCAGCTGACCTGCTGCTTGGCTGCTGGGGTGGCCATCAGCACTGTTGCCAAGAGCCCCCCCAGCCTCTCATCCCTCCCTCATATTTAATGACCTTCATGCAGGGAATTTGCTGGAAGGTCTCAGCCTTTTGTCAACTCAGCTACAAGGACTCCTGTAGGCGGGCATTTGGCTCCTGCTTTCCAAGGAGAGTGTCTGGAGACCAAGGCTGCTGTGTTTGGGGAGCAAATCCCCCACACAGGCAATTTGTGGCAGGGATGCAGATGGCTGTAGGTGTGACTTGAGGCTTCTGGTCCCTGTTACTGCTCGTGGCAATCGCTGCCTGGCTGCTGCATTACAGCCTCTCTGGATCCCAGCCACCAGCAGCAAATTCCCCAGCCCTCTCCAGAGGATCCCAGGAAAGGATTTTTGCTGACTATAACCTCCAAATCAATTTTTCCTTCATCTGAGTGGCCTTGGTCAGATTCCTCAGGCGTAGCCCTCAGCCTTGAGCTGAGTAGACAGACCCCCTTCATCCATCTGCATCCATGCGCACACTGTCCTGCCAAAGATTCCAAAGTTGCCACCAGAATTGACTTCTGGTTAGTAAGGATATATACCTTCTGTCCAATTTTGCTAGTAATTCCTGAGTGCAGCCTCAGTGATTCCACCAAGTAAGAATCAGCTCCTATCTTTGGATAGGATCTTTGGATCCTATCTCCTATCTTTATCCTCCCTGTTACCAACAAATATCCAGTTTCTTGGCTGGAGGAACTCCTGTTCCTCCCCCTTCCTGACAGGGCCGGGACTGCCACGCTCAGCTCTGCTCACTCCCCCAAGTGATTCACTGCCAGATACCTGCAGGTGCTGTGGCCATACCTGCAATGCCAGGCTCCTCTCTTTTTTACAGGGAGGGTAATTACAGCCCTGTGCAGGATTCTTGGGAAGGCTGGGCAAACCAGTTTGGTCATCCCTGTCCCCAAGGACACATCCTTGTACTGCCTGAGAGCAGCAGGGGAGGAGGGGCTCACTCAGGGCCAGGTCCAGGGTGAGTTGCTGGGGTCCCATTGTGCAAATCCCTCAGCATTCCCTATGCACCCCTGCTGTTCCTGGGATGGTGTGTGATGCCCAACTGGTTTGCAAAAATGAGTTCAGGGTCTGTTTTGGGGACACTGGGGGGAGTTTAGGAGACTGGGGGGGCACAAGACTGGTCAGCCCCTGGATGTGTGACCTCAGGGCAGCCCAGCCAGCTCTGCAGTGGAGAGCAGGGCCACTCTTGCTTGCCCCAGAACAGGTTCTTTAATAAAGCATTTCAGCACATTGTGAGTCATTAATTACACCCAATCCTACAATGCTAATAGTAGTAATATTAACTTAAAAAAATGTACTGCATTCCATACCATGTGCTCGCCCTTGCAGGCATCATGCGCCTCCTCCTATCCTGCCTAGTCCAAAGAGCTACTGCTGAGCTCCTGCTTCTTGTTATGCTTCATCCTTGCCTGTTCAGAGACACCTAGTACATTGGAGGAATGTTCGCTGCACTCTATCCCTAGAAATCTGGGACTTCCTGGTTCAGGTGAAGCCATTCTCAGGTGGATTTTCAACAATGGTAAGCATCCCCAAACTCTGTGTACAAGCATCTCGTCAGCATGACCTTTTGGAGCTCCAGCTTTCCTGAGAGGTATAGACAGATGGCAATGTGGCACCAGTGCACCCATGGGAAAATCCCGCATTGGCAGAGGGACCACTGGAAGCGCGTGGAATCACATCCTGGAGCAGCACCTGAGCACCGCCAGCCCTCGGCCCGCAGTGGTGACGCCCTCCCGCGCACGAGTGCAGCCCGGCACGCACACCTGTGCGCACACACACATCCCTGCTCCCTCGGCCCCGGCTTCAGGAATGCTGCCAGGAAGGGGCTGCGGTCGGCGCGGCTGCCGAGCAAGTTTAGCAGTCACACCGATCCCGACTTGTGCTGTGTCTGCTTAACCCCCGCACCAGCTTGTCCCTTCCTGGGGTCTTCCCAAAAACACCACTGCTGTGGAAATGCTCTGCTCCCCTGGCCGCTGTGGAGAGCTAAACTTGCAGCAAAAACCTTGGCACAATCCTGTAGCTTGGTATCACCTGCAGGTGTCTGCAGGCAAAGCCAGCTCCTGTTCAGAGCTTCCCCCTCCAGCACTTTGGCATCCATCCCCTAACCCTCTTTGGCCACCCCATGGCTGTGGCTGTTTTATTGTTTTCTTTACCAAGTACCCCAAAACCTCACCCAGTGATAACACCTGGACATGGCACTTCTCACTGCCTGGCAGCTTCACCCAGATTTGATGGAGTCTCTTGCTGCTTCTGTGTAGTGGGGGCTCTGTCCCACTTCTGCATTTCATTGTAGGATTAAATACTTCCTCCCTTTGGTTTCTGTAGTATTTTCAAGTGTTTTAAATTCTCAAGTATTAACACATGACAAAGCCATTTGTAACTCTCAAAAATAATCTGGCACATAGGCTAATGACACACTCCCATAAAGTTTGACTGTCCGTCCCAGGTATGGCCATATCACAGAAGCACATAGCCACTGAGCAATCTTCTCAATGGCCAAGAGGTGCGGGACTTCATCAGGGCAAAAGGGTAGGGTGAAGTAGATGTTTGTAGTTTTTAACTTCCAAACATTGACGTTTTAAACAAAAGCTCAAGGACTTCATCCTGGGGTTTGGGCAGACACCCAGCACATTCCTGGCAGCTGAAAAAGTAAGATCCATGGAGAGCTGGAGCCCAGCTCTGCCTGTGGGATGGGGTCAGAGGGATACCCAGGTCCCTCCTGGGGCTCAGGGACCACCCAGGCAAAACAATGTTGCACTGAGTAATGTGAGGTTCAATCATCACTCTTTTCTTGAATGGATGATTGATTGTTAAGTCTCACCTGGTTCATTAAGTCCAGCCTTCTGCACTGGGACATAGGAAATACTTTGCATCCTCCCTCCACCAGCAGAAGCTGTAGCTTCAGGGCTTTACAAGGGCAACGTTGAGGTTCACAGGATGGTACAACAGCCACAGCCCTCCTGGGTGGTTCAAATGCTGGGATGCTGTGTTAGACACCCGGTCTGAAGGAAAAAAAAAAAAAAAAAAAAAGAAAAAAAAAAAAAGCTTAACTAAATCATACATACATGTCAGGGGTAGAGAGGGAGAGACTGATTTTGAAGTCAGTCTCTGGCAGCTTTATCTGAAAACTGTGGTGATCTGAATTACACAAAGAGAACTAATGGGAAATTGATATGCTTTGAAATGTACCAGCAATTTTGCCTCCTCTTAAATTACCAATTTGCATCTTGCATAGATTGTTTTGTGTACCTTGTTTTTATTCTCTGGTCTCTTTGTTTGCTTTATGCAACAGGCAAGAGAGCAAATTTACCTTATTTCCTGTCTGTTGCCGGGTTGGATTTACACATAGCAACAAGGAGAAGAAACCCTTTTTTTTTCTGGTAGTAAAAAACAACTTGCAGTCTCTAAAAATCACGTTGGAGACTCTGAAGGAAAGGAAAAGCTGTGCCTCCTTTTCTCTTGCAGTCTTGTCGTGTTTTATCAGTGATGAGTTGGTATGCCTTGCCTGTCCCACCAAGGCACCCCTGGGCAATCTCCCTGCAGTAAAACAGTGTTCTGTTTCCAAGCCACAACAGAAAAAAAATCAGTCTTAAGGGCAGCTCCTGAGACAAGAGGGGGTGGAGAGAGCTGGGAACATGCAAATGTGAGTTTTATTTATTTGTGGCTTAAACCTCTGAGTGCCAAATCACCAGGCAATGTGAGTGCCCTCCCCGCCTTTCCAAACCCAACTTGCATATTGCTGAGCAAACGTCAGCAGAGGTGATGGTGATGATGACGACGACGATGATGATGATGACAACGTGATTAATTAAAATCTTCAAGCACACCTGACTCAGATTTAACAGCTCTGGCCTTTTTTATTCTTTGGTTCAGTCCCCCCATTCCAATGACTCTTCAAGACAGGTATGTTACATACTTATTCACCTGATGGGGAACAGAGGCAACGCAGTGGAGGGCTTTGCTGGAATGCAAATTCAGGAATTCAGGAACAGCATTCAGGGAATTTCCTCATAGTTCTCCATTTTGCCTTTGCTTCTCATAAAAACAGAGATTAAGCAACAGTGTTGACTGTGTCTCTGCCATATCCCTCCTGGTTTGTGATTTTCAGCCCACGGGGGCTGCCTCACCCCCAGATGCAGATGTTTCAGAGCTGTTTAGTGGAATTTGGCTGCTCAGCTGGGTGGAGGAGAAAGACCAAGTCTTCCACCATGGGGAGGAAGATAGTGAGGCACTCTGAACCACATTACTAGCCACTCAAGCCTCCTCCAAAGATGGTGCTATCAGAAATCAGTTTCAAAGCTCTGCCACTCCAGGAACACCTTGCAAAAGACTTACTCTGTGAATGTTGAATCCTCCTTTTGCATTGAGATGAGTCCCCATCATGTGGCCTCACCCCATGGTGTGCCTTTGGGCTGGAAGGGAGAAGCACTCTGGCTTTGGGCTGGGATGAGCCCCTCTTTCCTGGCCCCTAAAGCCCTTGCAAGACTGCTCTGTGAGCCAGACCTGTCATCTGCTTAGGTCAGATTCATCTTCTTCCCCAACAGGGAAGACACCTTTGAGCTCTACATATGGGTTCTTCCACCAAAATAAAAACTGGCCATCAGCTTTGGGGAATCTTGGCAAATCTTTGCTGTCCTTTAGCCTTGTTTGATCTCAAAGAGTAAGAGTTACCTGTCCTGGCTTAGAAAGCAGAGAGAGACACACCCCCAGATGAGTCAGAGGAACACAGGGTGAGACCCGGTGCCTCTTGGAGGTGCTGACAGCTGCACAGAGAGCTGAAGGCTTTGTGCTGTCTAACATTCCAGTGGATCCAAAAGTCCCAAAGCCCAGGGATGTCAGGCATGCCTCCCAGCTGAATGATACCTCGTCCTGCCCTGCTGTGCATTACCAAGCCATGGGCAAAATGCTTCATTGCCCCCAGGGAGGTGGGCCTCTGTCCTGAAACAGGCTGGTTACTGTACCAAGTTTTATGCTGGCGATGAATGACTCTGCTGTCCTTGCCTCCCCTCTGCCTGGTGTGTGAGGAAACACAAAGAGACCGATCCCATAGGAAACAGATCTTGCAGTCTGTGTGAGGACAGCAGCAACTTCCAGGGAAGAAAGTTTGGGCATGGGACAATTTGAAGTCACCTGGCAGATGGTGGGCATCTCATTTTGGGGAATTTTCCTTTGGTTTGTTTTTAAACAATCTGTAGAGTTGTACCTAAGACTCACTGAGATTTTTATGAAAGAAATGGAGGCAAAAAGAAAACCATTTTCAAATTATCATAGCACTACAAGGTCTCTGTGTCCATGGGAGGAACAGCTGTTATTGAAGTCGGAGGGAGAGACCCATCTTTCTTGATCAGCATCAACTCCTCCTTATGTTTCCAATACCAAGATTTGGGTTCTCAAAATTATTCTTGCTTTCCCAAAACAGCCAAAGATAGAACATCCACTTGTTATGAGAAAGCTGCCTGAGAACTCTGATGTGCAAGGCTCTCAAGGCCTTCATGTTTGTCACTTTTACCTGTAATTAAAAATAACCTGAGAACCTCTGCTGTTTACAGAAGCAGGCTGTGAGAACCTGCTCCTCACAGCTGCCTTCTAGGCCATCTCTGAAAAAATCTCCAACAAGCTGTGTAGGCTGGGAATCTTCTGGAACAAAAAGATACTAAAGGAAAGGTTATAGTACAGCCTGCAAGGTTACAAGAGTGTGGTTGGACAGAAAAGGACCATTTGTCATTTTCTCCACTGTGAGGATGAGGGCATCAAAAAAGCTATGAGGTGGCAGGATCAAAACAAGCCCCAAGGAAATGATTCTGCACCCAAACAGATCATTAGATTGGGCAGCTGTTAGGTACAGGATGTTGCAAATACTTAAAATTTATCTGCCTTCAAAAATAACCAAGCAAATTAATGGGAGAAAAATTTGAAGGCTATTATGTATAAGTACACTTCTGGCTCAGGGAGTCTGAGTCACAAAAAAAAGGTTGGACATTGAGGAGATTTTCTGGGGAAGTATCACTTGTCCTTACACGAGGGGTGCACTTGCATGAACAGAAGTGGTGGGGTAGATGGGTCCTTGTGGGCTATTTCTTGATTCCAGAATAGACAAGCATCCAGCACTGAACCTTCGTGCTGGCCATGACAAGTTTGCCATCCACCTGTGCGAATCTGCCCCAAGACCTCACTGCTGTGCTGGGCAAAGCACTTCCTGGAGGTTTGCAGGGGACTCGTGGCCCCCAGCAGGTGGGGACAGAAGATAGTGCCTATCAGGACCTGTGCCAGCAGGCCCTTGGAGATAAGACAGTGTCTGGGGAATCACTTAGTGCAGTGCCTTGATAGAGCAGCAGCTGCTGGCTCTCAAGCCAAGAAACCAACCCTGAAGGACATGAGATAAAGTGAAAGCAGAGGGAAACCATGACCTGGCAGTGAGAATTTCCAAATCTCCTTTTTCGTTCCTATGACATAGGAAAATGAGATAAAGAGGGAAAATATTCAAAGCAATACATACCTCAAGCAGGCACAGCTCATCCCAACTGACCCATACTCAGCTGCAAGATCAGGGTCTGAAAGGTTGTGCAACATTTTCATGGGCTTGACGGTCAAGATGCCCTGTGAGCTGCATGAGGAATGGACTAGCAGGAGCAGAATTCAATGTCATCCCAACAGATAGGAACACTTTTCAATCTTCTGGGCTGTTTTTACAGCTGTGTCTATAAAACAGGCAAGTTCACTGCCCCCAAAACAGCTTCCAGTCTTTAAGCCTTTCATTACGCCCATTGGTAATGGAGGTAATTAGTATTTTCCATCGGATGGCTATACACTGTACCCTGTACACCAAGGGCTCTCCAAAGCATTGTCATCCCTCTCTTTGTGTGCAAACTATCTCAGGTGCAACTGGTCTCAGTGCTGACAGAGACCCTCAAAGTCTCAGGTCTTGTTCAGCAACCACCTCCAATGTCAATAAAATATGACTCAAATGGGCCCATTGCCAAACTGATGAGCACAAAACACAGGCAGGGACAGGATGCCATGCAGAGGGACTTGGACAAGCTCAAGGAGTGGGTCCATGGGAACATCATAAAGTTCAAGGCCAAGTGCTGGTGCTGCCCCTGGGCTGGGACAGCCCCTGGTACCAGCACAGGCTGGGCAGGAGCAGCCCCAGAGCAGCTGTGCCCAGAAGGGCTTGGGGTGCTGTGGGTGAGAGGCTGCACATGGCCCAGCCATGGCACTCCCAGCCCAGAGAGCCAAACGTGTCCTGGGCTGCACCCAGAGCCCCGTGGGCAGCAGGGCAGGGAGGGGATTCTGCCCCTCTGCTGTGCTCTGCTGTGCTCTGCTCTGCTCTGCTCTGCTCTGCTCTGCTGAGACCCACCTGGAGCACTGCATCCAGCTCTCAGGTCTGTGCTATTACAAAAGTACAGACCTGTGTGCTGGTTTAGAGTACAGTGGCTGGGGTAGAGTTAATTTTCTACACAGTTGGCTTTCTTCACAGTTATGTGGCTGTGTTTTGAGTTTGTGCTGAACACAGTGTTAATAACATAGACATGTTTTTGTTATTGCTGAGTGGTAACAAAGAGCCAAAGCCTTTTCTGCTTCTCATATCACCACACTGGTGAGAAGACTGGGGGTGCAGAGGAGGCTGGGAGTAGACACAGCCAAGACAGGTGACCAAACTCATCAAACTGATTCCAGACCATATGAAATCATGCTCAGTATGTAAAGTGTTGAGAAGGAGGTAGGGAGAGGTTTGGAGTGATGGTGTTTGTCCTCCCAAGTAACCATTATGTGTGATGAATCCCTGCTCTCCTGAAGATGTCTGAACACCTGCCTGCCCATGGGAAGGCAGTGGATTAATTCCTTGTTTTGCTTTGCTTGCATGCGTGGCTTTTGCTTTTCCTAATAAACTCTCTTTATCTCAAGCCACACGTTTTCTCACTTTTACTGCTCCAATTCTCTGCCCAATCCCACCAGGGACAGTGGCTGCCTGGGGCCTGGCTGCTGACTGGGGCTAAACCACTACAGCCTGTCCGAGAGGTGGTGGATGCCCCATCCCTGGAAACATCAAGACCAGGTTGGAAAAGGCCCTGAGCAACCTGCTCTAGTTGAAGATGTCCCTGCTCATTGCTGGGATGTGGAACCAGATGCTCTTTACAGGTCCCTCCCAATCCAAGCCATTCTGATCCCATGATTCAATAAGTGAGAATCCTTTTGTTTTCCCCTGCTTTACCAACATTTTGGAAATACTTCCATGGATAGGAACAACCAGGAGATTAATGAGCTATTTTCCAAGAGCCCCAGATAAAATATTACTCAAATGGCTTTTATTATTTATTAATCATCAGAATATGAGGAGTAACAGGAGGGTAATTTGATTGTACTCTGTTATCAGAACTTTCGATTGCTTTTGCAGGTTTCTAAACAGCAAGTAGATGTGAAAGAAGCATACATGTGTATATATCTAATCTATATGTGAAAGTCAGTATATAGATGACTGTAAACAAAAATGAGATTAGGGTAGTAAGGTCAATGGGACAATATTTTCACATGTATGAAGAAACCCCACAGCAAAATGCCTTATGACATTGAAAATTGCTCTGGAAGAAGCAGCTTTATACTGTTATAGGACAAATAAGCATACTGTGTGCAAACCCTCCCTTCTAATTTTTTTCACTTGTAAGCATTCAAGTAAATGAAAGTATGTCTCACTCTAGGGAAAAACTCTGCATTTCTAAAGCTGAGCACGTGTTCTGATGCTTAGGGAAGGATCTGAGTGTCCTGGCACTGCTCACCAATGCTGCACTTAAAGAAAAAAAAATAAACAGAGATAAATATATTAAAAATGGATGCTGAGAGAAAAACATGCTTGAAGTGGAGAAAGGCTTTTATCTAACTTTTGTGGCCTTCGTGGAATGTTGGCTGCTTATTTGCAGAGAGAATTTACTCCTCTGAAAGTCCTTACTGATTCCTCTGTTCCCATCTTGCAACCCCTGCTCTGCACATTTTTCCTGAGGAGGGAGAGGCCTCCACCCCATAGGCTTTTTCTGCTTTACCCGACTCTCATACCTAAGGGGCAGAATGAAGAGAGAAATAGCTAAAACTTGCCCTTTTTTTGGTTCTTCCTGACCACGGGCAAGTATGTTCACAGTTTTTTTAACTTCCCCAGAGAAAAAGCAAAGTAAGGGCTTTTGATTATCTTGGAGATAAGGAGATGCAGACCCAGACTACAGCCAGCTCACCCAGCTGAAAGCCTCCCCTGCAGCACCCCTGAATGTGTCAAAGACAAGAAGAAAAGCATATTAATTTAAAACACTGTGCAAATGAGGGTCCTGATGCAAAGGCTTAGATCTTAAGCTTCCTCCCTCCTACTCTTCTAGATCCTTGAAATGGAAAAAACATAGGAAAAACAAACCCATTTGAGATAAAAACCACAGCTTATTGTTTGGGACAGCATCAGAGCTTTCTCCATCTTTAAAATGGGAATTCTGCAGAATGAATTGTCCCTGATGTACATCCAGACACAAACATGGCTGTTGGCTCTTTTTGCACACTTTCTGCCCTTGAATTGGCAGCTGCAGGTTAGAAGAGGGAAAGAACCCATCCCAGAGGCCAGGCAGAAGATCTGAGATGCGCTAGATGGGACAAGGAAATGGGATGTGCCAAAGCTACTGTAGATTGAGAGCTTCAGGTTGGTGCAGCCAATGGTTTCCCTGCAGGATGGAGAAGCATGAGGGTAATTACTGGAAATCTCACAGCAAGTAAACAAGTCCGGAGGAGATATACCTGGCCCTACAGGCAGCTGTAGAAGGGGATTGAGATGTTGGCACAACAAAGCATTGAGGGACAGCACCTGCAGGGCACAGCCATGCTCTACCCTGTCCATGTGCCCCAGGGACCCTTTTGGAGGTCTGAGCCCTCCAGCCTCAGTCACAAAAACAAGGCAGGAATATACATGTGGTTGCCCCAAGGTCTGCAGCGGGGTGCTGATGGAAATGGGGTAACCAGCAAGGGGTGGTTGGAGGGGACAGGAATGCAGAGCAGTTGGTGGAGCCAAGAGGAAGACAATCAACCAATCAACCCCCTGAACAGTCCCTGCAGGCTCCCATCCCTCCCTTCTCCAAGAGGGTGTGTGAGCACTGCTTTCCAACATGGACAATGCTGGAGGGTTTCAGCCTTGTGAACTCAGTGGTTTTCTATTTGTTTTTTTTAAGACCCCATAGAAGTTCTTTCCAAATTTCCATGGACAGCAAGCCCCAGGGGGGAGATGACAGCATCTCTCAGCATGCTCAGGACAGGCAGGAAGGCTTCTCCAGACTTGCTCACCTGTCTGGCAAATTTGCATCAATTACCCTCCCAATGATTCAGGCTCCTGCAGGAAAGTTCAGCCTCTTCCTTTCTACATATGAGCCCCCAGAGGAGTTTTCAGGATTGGTGCAAGGGTGTTCCCCTGCCCAATTCTGCTTCACACTCACCACAAAGCAGTTTCCAGAGCTCACAACCTACTGGTGCACACAGCAGAGTGAGACATTACATGTGGCACACAAGCCCTAGAGCAGTTTTCCAGGTTTTCAAACCTCCTCTTTGTTAGGAAGTTGGAGATGGAGATGATCCAGGAGGATCCCCTGTCCCTAACCCTCTCTGGACCTTTTCACCCAAGAGATTCCCTCTGCTATTCAGTCACCCAACCCCGCTGCCATGCCTTGGGCTTGATGCTTATGCTGCAGTTTGGTTTTCTTCCTCTGGATCTGTTCATCTTTAATGTGGAAAAAGTCACCAAAAGGCCAAATTCACCCTCAGCAAAGCAAGCTCCAATTCAATTCACTTGGCCCTCCCTGTTTCCTAATGGAGATTCTGCTTGTGGTCAGTTTTCAAGGCCTCAGGCAGGATCTGAGCTGGGCATCTTCATCTACACCTTGCTGGGCCTGCATTTTAGTTACTGGCAGAAGATGAGTGCATTGATCCTGGAGATGAGCCCACAGAGACCACCCAAGGTATGGCAATGAGTGAGAGCATTGGAAGCTCAGCTGACAAGAGCTGATATCATGCCATGTACCATCAGCATGGTACATGGTGTTGGTGCCCCTAAGCCAGGAATGGTGTGAGACCAGAGGGCTTCCTCTTCGCCCTCACTTACCTTCTGCAAAATGCTATCCGTCCCCACCATGTCTTCTGCAGAAACACCAGGGTAAAATACCCTTTACTTTGAGGGCAAAAGCAGGGTCTGGTGAATCCATCAGGCAGCTGCTCTGTGTACTCCAGCTCCTTCACTCTGCTGCCAATGCCTGCCTAACAGAGACGGCTTGTCCCCAGAAATGGGGACGGCTGTTAGTCCATCCTTGATGGTCACCCACCCCACAGAGCTGATCCTGTGGGTGAAGTGAAGGTGAAACACTGGGGATGTTGGCTTAGGCTGATGTCTCTCTCAGAGCACACCCCATGCTGCCTTATCCCAGCGGTGCTGGCATCCATGCCATCTCAGCCACACCAGAATGCTGGACACAGCAATGTCTTGTCCAGCAAGAAGAACCTAAAATTCCAGCTCCCAACACAGAAACTATTCCTGGGACTGAGCAATATGGATACCCCAGTCACAGCCCCATCAATAAAGAATTGTGTTCCACAGCTTGCTGCTTTGGAGGCGGGTAACAGTCACTTCAGGTTTCAGCAGAGTCCTGATGGGTCCCTCCCTTCCAACTCAGCATTTCTATGATTCTGTGAGATCATGAATCTCTGAACACCACAGCAGGTACCACCACCCCTGTGAGCAGCTGGAGGACTGTCCCTGCAGCTGGCAGCTTGAAAAGGCTCAGATATTCTGCACACTGAGCCCAGAATGGAAGGTGTAAGGTGACCTGAACAGCCAGGTACACAAACTCTTGGAAATTCAAACCACTAAGGTCACAGTCATCACACTCCTTAGGCCCTGGAATCACAGCTGAAGTAGCATTGTAATGCACTTATAATTTATTCATCAGCTGAATGGGAGCAGCAGGCACTCTGACAGCACTCTTTTATCAAGCCCTTGTGATGGACTTCATCCATTTTAAAAGAGCAAACTGGAGTTGAAAGGCAAAAAAAAAAAAAAAAAAAAAAGCCAAAGCCAACTTTACTCAAAGTAAAACAGAAAAAAGGCCAAATCAAAATAAGGAAAAAGAATAAGCTCCACTAAAGATCTAGTTTTCTCTTACTTTTTCTTCTCCTTTGCTCTGAATCTTCCAAACTTTGCATTACCCTGCTGGTGGCTACTTTGATGTAGGGGGCTCCTGTTAACCCAGATGCTGCTGACTGATGCTCAAAAGCATCTTTTCATCCCTGTAATGAGGTCTGCCTGAGGATGAGCTTGCCCCATTTTTAGGTGAAAGGGATCCAGAAGGAGAATTGTGGACAGACTTTTATTCTCAAAGATTGACAATTACTTCCCTTGAGTACTCTGATGCTCTGATCCCCATATAGAGGAACTTATGTAGGTGTCAATGTGAAGGTGAGGGCACTTGTGTGACTGTTCTTTTGGAGTTTTTTGTTTGGGTTGTTTTTTTTTTTTTTGAGGTGGGGCCCAAACCCCATGCACTAATAATGCATTGCTCACTTGGGCAGCAGACCAGATAATCACATCTTGATTTTCCTCATTAAATACTTAGTGAGTTTTATGGGAAAATCTTTCTTTGGCATCAGGGTTTTTGTGTCAGGGCTGAGATCCATCATGATGGTGATTGTCTGTTGTCTGGTCTGGGACTGAGGTATCTAGTGTAAATAAAAGAAGCAATCCCAGGTTCCTCTGTTACTGCCCCTCCAGGGCAGCAAAACCAGACTGCAAACCCCAGCTGCTATTTCCCCTTATTCCGTAGGCAATGTTTGCTGCCACTGTGGGAATGATGGACTGCCAACAACTCTGTGGCCTCTGCTGGAGATTTGCACCCCGCCAGGGCAATGGCACTCCAGGAAGGAGACAGAAGAAATAATCTTGGCCCTTTTCTGTCTTCCATACCCCTACAGTGGTCTTGGTAAGAAAAAGCTGGGTAAAATTTGGGTGGTGAGGAGACCTATGAGGTCTAGAAGAGGAAGAGGAGCTGAGTCCAGAGCTGAACCCCATTGACCTAGGAGCACGTGAATTTCCACTTTGGGCAGTCTGAAGGATAAATACAAAAGAACTGGTTGGACAAATGTATCTTTAGCTGTTTAGGACCAACTTTGGGGCAGGACAGTGATGAAGTGGACCTGCAGGTGTCCAGCTCTGTTTCAATACTGCCCAAGGAATAGCTGTGCTTGCTCCTTGAGCTACAAAGGGCTCCTGGTGGGGTAGCTGTAGGCTAAGTAGAACTCCTACTGCCTGCCTAATCTTCTTTATCACTTCACCATTTCACTTGATGAGGGTAAGAAGGTGTTAAAGTCCACCCAGAGTCCCCAGGATCCCTGCTGATGTTTCACCAAAGCACAGGAGTAGGGAAGAGGCAGGAGGAGAGGAAAAGGGGTTGATGGTATTGGATTTTATCCCAGGGGAATCCAGTTCTCCTGCAGAAGGAACAGATATCTCATCCTTTTAGCCACTCAGGAAAGAAATTAGATAAAGCAGTGAAAAGTATCACATGAGAGGAATCTGTCCTGAGAATGGAGTCACACAGGCACTCCCACATCTTCCCACCTCTTGTCCTCTCTGACAGCTCATGGAGCAGTAACCCTCTAATGTGACACCAAGACAGGTTTGCATTTTCAAAGCTTCTGCTGTTGCTAAGCAGAGGAGTTAACTCTCAGTTTGTCATCCTTTGTGAACACAGCTCACAGGAAGAAAGAAATAAATGAGGAAGAGAGATATTAAAAACAGCTGATAAAAACAAAGCAAAGGACCTAGAAGTTTTCAAGTCAGATTTAACTAATTGCACTGGTGGCACCTTGAGGTCCAGTTTACAGTGGCAAGTTCTGCTGCTGGGGACTGGATAATGGTATGTGTAGCCTCCTCCTCTCCCAGTGAGACTTGTCTTTCCTGGAGACCCATGTTCCTACATCAGACCCTATTTCTTGTTCTGTGAGCCCAAGGAACAAACTGATTCATTCAGGCAAAAATAAAAGAAAATATAAGAAGGAACAACACTGTGGCAGAGCATACCCCATGTAAAGCGCTGCTTGCAAGTGAGCTGTGACCCCCCCATGGGAGAGCAGCTGAAGGAGGAGGAGAAGATGAAGGCTTCATCCTTTCATTATGATATATCAGAGGTGATTGGAGGGGAGAAATACCATATGAAAAATCAAAAAAGTTATGCTAGCCTCAGGGCAGCCAGGGTTCAGGGGAACGGGACACCAGGCAGAGCAGCTGAGCCTCCCTGAAAGCACAGGCAGAAATGCAGGCAGGAGCCTTGGAGGGGGCTGCCAGGCAGCACAGGCTTCAAAACACTCTGTTGCTTCAACAGTTTCTATTTTCTTTGAGTGTTGAATGCTTTGCAGGAAAGAGAAAAAAAATCAGAGGGAAAAAAGACCAATACCTTTTCTGAAAGCAGACATGATGGAAAATTTGCAGTCTGCTCTCTTGAATACACCAGGGTTTGCTTTACTTTTTGCCTTGCATGATTACATCTTACATTAACATTCAAGGCAGGCATCAGGCAGAGATAAATCCTGAATAACTCCAAACTTTGCTTCTTCCATCTCTTCCAGAATGAGACAGGTTGAGACAAAGCTTGTGCTGGAGGCTGGCTGCAAAAAAAGATGCTTTGAGGGCTGTACAGTACCAAGTGAGCTTGGCTCCTGTACATTTTTCTCCAAGCATGAGCAAATCCATGTTTTCCAGCAAGCTGGGATGCCCTGTTAACAGAGCAGGTCTTTGCTGGCTGGATGAGCACAGAAATCACAGAATGAGTTATGTCCATCAACTAAGGACAACTTAAGAAGCACGTGAAGATCCATTAATATGTCCTGAGGAGTGCAACAACAGTTGCAACAACGGTGGTGAAAAGGTTGGATGAATGTCTTTTGAGGAGGAGCTGAGGACTTTGGGCTTGTCTAGTTTGGAGAAAGGGGGTTTGAGGTAATGCTGTCTACAGATTCCTGAGGAGGGGAAGCGGAGAGGGAAGTACTTAGCTCTTCCCGGTATCCAGTGATAGCACATGTGGGAATGGTTCAAAGAGTGCCAGGAGAGGTTTAGACTTGGCATCAGGAAACATTTTTTTGCCGAGTGGGTAGACAGAATAGGCATCCTAGTGAGGTGGCTAATGCCCCCAGCCTGTCAGTGTTTAAGGGACATTTGGATAATGCCCTGAACAACATTCTTGAACTTTTGGTCAGCCCTGAATTGGTCAGGCAGTTGAATTGGATGGTTGCTGTAGTCCCTTCCAACAGAAACAGTCAATTCTTTTCTATTCTATTCCACTGACATAAATAAAAAGAACATGGGATCGAACTTCCACCAGAAAACACACACAGCGTGGTGCTGCCCGGCCTGCAAGGAGTTTCTCTGAAAACCAGTGTTTCATGATCCAGCCCTCCAGCCTCCTGCTGAGGAAGTGAGAGCTGAATTAAGCAGCTTTCAGTAAATCTGAGCTCAGTCCAAGGTGGTGAAGAGTGAGCCACAGCCACTGACCTGTTCCAGTGGCTGACCTGTCCCTGTAGGGGAGCACACACTTTGTTTCAGCAATCAGTCAAGCTCCTGATGGACGAGGGATGTTGCTCCATATTACCCCGGTGGCCCTGAGCAAGAACTCATCCCAGCTCCATGAGAAGATTGATGCCAGTCCCCACAGGGACACTGTCCAGGGTGAGATGGGATTTTGCAAGGGCTGGAGTATTTTATAGCTTGGAGGCAATCAGAAGCCCTGGTCCACGTACCACCGACAGTGCTGGGGCACCTCTGGAGAGGGAAACGGGGGCTACTCTGGGGAAAGCTCAAGAGGCAGGAGAAGGACAAGCAGAGCAGCCTTAGGGACAAGGGGAAGGATGCCTTGCTTTTCACTGGAAAACAGCAAATTTGTCCTGGGAGCAACTGGAGCTTGGGGAAAACCATCTGCTTCCTGCTCTCCTCCCTGGGCCAAGGTCTGCAGAAGGAACCAGAGCCAAGGCTGCCAAGTGTCAGGGAGACACTTCAAGGTCCCCCTGCAGTGCAGGCTGCCCAGCTGCACAATCTCCCACCAGCAAACAGGGCCCTGGCTGTCAGTCCTGTGCCTTTGGAAAAGTCCATGACTTTGGAAAGTACAGGAGATTGATTCAGTGGTCACCCATGTCTACAGAGGTGTCATTGGGATGGGAAAGCCTGGGAGGTGATGGGGGCAAAGAAGGTTAAAGCCATGTAATAACATAGGGATGATGGGACACATCATCCAACCTGTTTGTCCAAGGAGCAGGTGCCCCTGTGAGGTGGCCTGAGCCCTGCCATGAGCAGAAGGATGAAAGAAATGCCAAGCAGAAATGGGTCATCCTCTTCCTGGACAATTACTGTTATTTTTCTTTCTTTATTTTTTTAATGAATATTATTTATGTTATTCATTAAATACTCACTAAGGAACAGGTGCTGGCTAATGTTTACTGGTTGATAAATCTCTACACTTCTGCAAACATTTTTCACCCTTAGCCAAGCCAGGGAATGGCAGGAAGGCTGGAAATGGTATGTTCTGGTGTGACTACATCACACATCTGTGGAGAATGTGAGAACAACATGTTGGGGTGAGGGATGGCAGCTGTCTATTTGTGTCCTACTGCAGCTTGGGAGCTGCTGCAGGATTTCTATGGTGCCCTGAGTCATGCGAGTTCACTCCTTAAAAATCATGCTGTGTACAAAAACATCTGTTTTGTGACCATGGGTGCGTGTCAGTGGGCGAACCATGCGCTGTTGTACCCACTCATGACCTGTGGCTATCTAGACAGGCTGGATGGATAGACCAATTGTGTGAGGTTCAATAAGGCCAAGTGCCAGGTCCTGTCCCTGGGTCACAACAGCTCCTGCAGCTCCAGGTTTGGGGTAGAATGGCTGGAAAGCTGCCCAGTGGGAAAGGACCTGGGACTGCTTGATAGGAGCCAAACATGAGACAACAGCAGTTTGCCCAGGTGAACAAGAAGGCCAGTGGTATACTGGCTTGGATCAATAGTAATAAAAGCAGCAGGATTATGGAAATGATCCTTGCCCTGTACTTGGCACTGGTGAGGCACCTCAAGTGCTGCGTCCGGTTCTGCGCCCCCCAGTCCAGGAAGGAGATTGATGTGCTGGAACAATTTCAGAGAAGGGCAATGGAACTGGTGAAAGGTCTGGGATCCATGTCCTGTGAGGAGCAGCTGAGGGAGCTGGTTTAGCATGGAGAAGAGGAAACCCAGGGGGTCTTTATCACAGTCTGCAGCTCCCTGACAGGATGGTGCAGCTGCAGGTCAGTCTCTTTTCCCAGGCAGCCAGTGACAGGAGGAGGGCATATAGAATCACAGAAACACAGTTTAAGCTGAGTTGGCAGGGAACCAACAGCATCATGGAGTCCAACTCCTGGCCATACACAGGGCACCCCAAGAGTCACACCCTGTGCCTGAGAACATTGTCCAAATGCTTCTTGAACTGTGTCCTTGGGGAGCCTGAGAACATTGTCCAAATGCTTCTTTATCTGTGTCCTTGGGGAGCCTATTCCACTGCCCAACTACCTTCTGCTGAAAAACTTTTTCCTGATATCCAAACTAAACCTCCCCTGACACAGCTTGATGCCATCCCCTCAGGTCCTGTAACAGAGATCAGTTCCTGCCTGTCCTCTGCCTCTCCCGAGGAGCTGCAGCGAGGCCTCCCCTCAGTCTTCTCCAGGCTGAACAGGCCAAGTGCCCACGGCTGCTCCTCACACGGAGGAGCCACCCTCTGAAACGTTCATCATCCTTGAGGCCCTCCTGTGGACACTCACTAATGGCTTAAGGTCTCAAGCTGCGCCAGGGAAGGCATAAGGTGGACATGAGGAAGAATTTCTTTACAGAAAGGGTCATCATGCATTGGAATGAGCTGCCCAGGGAGGTGATGGGGCCATTGTCTCTGGAGTTTAAAGAAAGACTGGACATGGCACTCAGTGGTGGTGTTGGGTCATAGGTTGGATTATGGTGCTGTCACAGATCTCTTCCAAAAGACTCGATGCTGTGATTTTGTAACCCTCCGCTACACCATAACCCTGCGTCTCCCCACTTCAACCCCGGACTCCCGGGCGGCCACAGCGCCGGCGAGCGCGGCCCCTTTAAGGGCACGCGGCGGGGGGCGTGGCGCGCGGCAGCGCGTGCGGCGGGGCGTGGCCTCGGACGAGGCGGGGCGTGGCCTGGCTGTGCGCCGGGGCACGGCCGGGCGTGCGGCGGGGGCGTGGCCCGGGGGCGCGGGGGGCGCGGCTAACGGAGCGGCGGGGGCGGGGCCGGCGCGGCGCGCTGAGGTCAGCGCGAGCGGCGCCGTCACAAAAGGAAGTGGCGGCGGCGGGGCCGTCAGCGCGGGGAGGGGCGGGGGCGGCACCGGCACCACCGGCACCGGGACCACCGGGAGCGGCACCGGGAGCGAGGAGGCGGCCGCGGCGGGGGCCGCGCCGCGCCATGGCCCAGCAGCAGATGAGCAGCTCGCAGAAGGCGCTGATGCTGGAGCTGAAGTCGCTGCAGGAGGAGCCGGTCGAGGGCTTCCGCATCACCCTGGTCGACGAGTCCGACCTCTACAACTGGGAGGTGGCGATCTTCGGGCCCCCCAACACGCTCTACGAGGGCGGGTACTTCAAGGTACGGGCCTTTCCCCCGCGGCGCGGGCCGCGGTGTGGGGCTGGGCCGGGGCCGGGCCTGCGGGAGGGGGCACGGGCACGGCCTGGGCAGAGGGGGAGCCGCGCCACGGCCGCCGCTGCGCTGCCGATCTGCTCCCCTAGCCCCAGAGAGCCTCCCGGGGAACCTCGGCCCGGCGTGAGAGTTCTCCCCTTCCGCCCCGGGTTGCCCCCTGGGCTCTGCTCTGTGTGTATTTCACAGAATTGTTACGGTTGGGAGGGACCTCTGGAGATCATCTAGTCCCGTATTTCCACATCCTTTTAGTACCTGACGGGACCTTAGAGCAAAGATGGGGCAAGACTATTTACAAGAGCGTTTAGGGACAGAACAAGGGGGAATAGGTTCAAACTCAAAGAGAGTATGTTTAGCTTAGATATTATGGCGAAATTGTTCATTGTGAGGGGGTTGAGGCACTGGCACAGCTTGCCCACAGAAGTTGTGGATTCCCCATCCCTGGAAGTGCTCAAGGCCAGGTTGGATGGGGCTCTGAGCAACCTGGAATAGTGGAGGCTATCCCTGCCCATGGCAGAGGGGTTGGAACTAGATCATCTTCAAGGTCCCTTCCAACCCAAACGTTTTATGATTCTGGGATATTTATTTCAAAGTAAGGGGCTTCCAAGCCATCCGTTGATAGCTTCACTCATTGATGGCTAATTCAGGGTAAAGGCAGTGTTTTCCTCAGGACTCCGTGGGCTTCAGGGCTATTTGACACAATTTTTTTTCTACTCCTGTGTTCTTCCTCTCCACACTTTAAGAAGGCAGCCTTCAAAGGGCTGCAGCAACACGTAATGGGTGAAGGTAGATTCAATTCCTTTCTCAGCCTTCCTGTTAATACAAAAAAACTTTTGTGGTTGCTATTTCCACTCTTGTGAATACAGCAAATAAGAAATCTGGCACAGCCGTCTCAGAAAAGAACTGAAGGGAGTGTACTTAAATTATCAAAACAACTGGAGGAGGGGGAGTTGCACTTCTTTCTTAAAACAGGCAATTGGAAAACCTTTGTTCCTGCAGAAGATGTGTGGCACAGGCACACTCCTGTATGCTTGATGTCTGCTTGATCTCTGGCAAAATATTGTCCCCATGAGCTTGCTTCTCCCAGCAGTTAACTGTTTTAGTTGTGGCTCCTGCATCTCCCATTTCATGCCCTTTGGCTTCTCTCAGACTGAAAAAAAAAATTGGATGATGTCTTTGCTTGACTAACATGCACCTTCAGTGCCTCTTGGTCTGGTCAAGGTTTAAGAGCTTTGTTCCACAAAACCAAAATAACCTGTAGCTTGGGGAATAAAAGATTTGAGTCATGTTCAGTTTGGCCTCATTGTTTGGAAGTAAAGGAAGGCTTTGGCAAAAGACTTGCCTTTTGTAATGAGTTGGCCGGCTTACTCACATAGGTGTGATAGGTGTATTCTTAGACTCACCTCCATTATTACTTATTCAGGAAGTCGCTGGAGCCTTTAGTTGGTAACAGTGTCATCTTTACATCCGAATGGTCTGGTGACCTCTTCCTGCACTTAAATTACTCATCCATTTTTTGTCAAAGAAACCATGACTGATCGAAATAGTTTTGTTTGGTTGGGGAGCTCTCTGGACTGCATATTTGCAGTTGTTCCTGGAAAGAAGCTGAAGCTGCCTGAGAAGTAATTTGGGATGTGTGTGAACAAGTGTAGATTTAGGCAAGGCTCCCAGTTGCCTTACCTCAGCACTATCATTGGGTTTTTGGGTATTTGATGTCCTTGAATTGCTGTGCCTTTCTTCTAAATTCTTTTGACCAGCCCTGTGATGGTAGTTTTGAGCGTGGGAAGATGAGGTCTCATGATGCTTCCACCCATCCCCAGCAGTGGGATTCTGTGCAAGTGCCATGGCTGAAATCTCTTGTGTGTTGTTTCTGTCTCATCTTTCCTCCATGAGGAGCCCTGCATGGAGGATTTTTGTGTCTGGTCTTTGGTTATGCATCTTGACTTCTGAGACACAGAAGAAAGAATCCTGTGAGAAGTGATACTCTTGGCTCTCTTTGTCTTAGGTCTTCACATGTGTTAGACTCTACTTATGGAAAAATTTGGAGATAAAAATAATACCCTAACATTATTTGATGGGTGACTCCTGCAATATATTAATTGTATGTGCTTGTCTAAACTAGTGCTCACCTTGCATGTGTTTCATTTTCTGTATTTATTAACTTGATGGAATATTTAGCTTCATCTTGTTTTGTGTTTTCAGTTTAGTAAGGTTAGGAAAGTGGGATTAGAAAGATGCAGTTACAGGATGTAACTTTTTCAACTTAGTGGCAGTGGGAATTGTGTTCCACTAGAAGTATAGTTTAACAGCAGGAACTTGAGGCAAAGTACACAGGCTTCTAGTTAAGCTAGAGCACAAATACTTCAAGGAAAACTTGTGGTTAAGGTGACTTTAATAAAGAAAGTGTTAGTGATGTTGATTGGGAAATGCTATTGCTTGATTTGTGCTTTGGGAGCTCTTAGAGGTGGTCACATCAACTTTTGGCACCTTGTTTTTTCTTGGAGAGGTACCGCCTTTCTTTCTGGGTTGTTGGAGTAGTAGAATAAACTGAAATGAGAGATGTGCTCTCTCTGCACCTCCTTGACAGAAGCTACTGTGTAAAGCTGGTTCAACAGATTCTGGTTTCAGCTGCAAGTCCTTTAGCTCTAACATCTGATAAACTGAAGCAGAGAATAAGTCCCCTTGAATGTTTGTTTAAATGGTAGGTTGCCAACATGCTGGCTATAATAAAGCCAGGGACTTCTTAAAAATTCAAGTGCAGTGTCTAAGCATATTTTATCAGCTAATATAGCATGCCCAGATCTGCTGCAGTGCTTCAGGGTTTAGGACTGCCATCTAGATTGGCCTCCAGGAGCAACAGCTACATTAATAGCAGCTTGTATCAGCAAGGGAACATGCAGCTGCCCCCCACCCCATTCATGTGAGCAGCTGAAGGTGGACATCTGAAGTGAATTAACATCAACCTTTGTCTTACCTGGTTGACAATATGGATATCCCAGTCACAGCCCCATCAATGAAGAATTATTATATTATTCAGTCATACTGTATAGCTTTGTAAGGTATTGAGCAACCTTAAAGTTCTTGACTACCATCCTCAAGGAAGGAGTTGAGCTATTCCATGGACTGGTTAGCTCTCTTCTTTGCTGGCAGGGGAAAAACAGTTCAGGGACAGTGATGTTAAGTCCTTCAAAGAGGTTGTGATAAGATCAAATATCTGTCCCTCAGCTGCTGGCAGTAAGAAATTGCCAGTTTGACTTAAAGTTCTAGCAGAATCACTTTTGTTGGGCCACAGGTATTGAACTACACTAGGTGAAATTGGTTTTGTTCCCAGACTCACTCACAAAGTGTAAAGGTGAAGTGTGGGTAGAGCTTGTTGTCTAAAGTGCTGCTTACATCTGATTCACTTGCTGAGTTTTTTGAGCGACAAAGGGAAGATTTTTCTCAGAATGAAGTGCTTTGTGTCCAGGTCACAGATAGTGACAATTGCTTCTTTCTTAGCTCAGCTTTGAAGGACATGGTGTGATGAGTTGGGTCTTTAGATCAGATTCCACTGGGCTGTGTGGTAGTTCTGGATTGCTCTGGAAGTGATGGAAATATGTCTGGTTTTGCAGGCAGTGCCTGAGCAGCAGTGAACCAGAATGTGCCACAATCTGCAGAACTAATTGTGATCAGTTCATCAATGCCACCTTTATGCCATAGGCATCTTCAGTTCATCCGGGAGGGTGCTTTGCTACAATGCAGAACTTCTTCATCTTTAATTTTGGCATCTGATACATAAATGGGGATGGCCACAAGAAAGGTTATTATGCTGTAATCTGGTGCTGATAGATACTAGGTGGTCTAGATCTCAATGGCTGAGGGCTGTGCCTGGTGAAATCTTTACCATCTCAGGTGACCATTCTTCCCTATCTTGAAATCCAGTGTCTTTCTTTAATGCTTGAGTCTTCAGGGCCTGGAGATTGATGAACCTCTGCCCAGTGCTTTGATTGAACAGTGGATACTTGCAGGACTATTAAAAAGTGTTTCCTGATGGCTTGCTTGAAGTCCTGAATGTTTGGTGCAATTGTACCTTAGCAAGAGAGGTTTTAATTGTTTTGAGAAAGACAGGGTCTTCTGATTTTTTTAGTTGCATGGTATTGCAGTTGTGCTGAGAACCAGGGTTTCAGGGAAGATACAAGTGAAAAATTATACAAATAGAAACTTCATTAGTGCTGCTCAGAAGCATGATTTGACCAAGCACACTGTGTCAAGAAGCGTGTTTAATGTAGACAAAAAGTCAATATTAAAAACTCCTTCAGAGGTGATTCAGACTGGGTAAATTAAAATGAATATACCTAGCATGAAAGGAAACAAGAAAAATTAACTACATTGTTAAAAGTTACTGTTTCATAGTTCTTAAGGCAGTTTTATTTCATAAGGTACTTTTCCTACTTGAAGGAACAAGCCTTGACACATGAGTTGGAAGGGGAGAAAAACACCAAGCATTATGATTAGTTTTGTCAAGTAATTTAGGGTCTAAATACTTGTCAAGGCATTGTTATCCGTGCTTTTTGTAACTCATTAGCCCTGTGCTGTATAGAGTTCTGTATTGTATCTCAGCTTCTTCCAGGTGATTTGATTTCAAAGTAACTTGCAAAATGTGTTAAGATTTCAGAGCAGGAAATAGATGGAGAATCAATCAGTTACCAATAACTGATGGCAAAAATGAACACCATGTTTAAAAGTTTGGTGTTGTAGTCTACTTCTTGTGACGCTTAAAATTAGGCAAACAGAAGTTTTCTAAGCACTTAGAATTATACAACTGATAGAACATTTAATTACTCAAAAATATCCTTAATACCAGGGTGAAAATGTGAGGTACTCTCAATACAAAAACTGCCTTCTGTGGGCTTCTGCATTGCAAGGTCCTGCAGAGTTTCTCTCTGTGTATTCTGTTGCCCTTAGGTACCATTGATGCTAATGAGCAGTGGTTGGGTATTGCAGGTGAATGGGGCCCTGCTTGCTCCAGGTCTATGGAGCTCCTGTTCAGTCTCAAAAGCCAAGGACCCTCTAAGCTGTCAGCAGGCAGGGAAGCAAAAGACTTCTTCCCGTGTTGGTTCATGGATCAAAAGCTCAGATACGGTCCCAGACTCTCAAGCCTGGGGAATACCCCATTGCTCCTCACTCTGCTGTTGCAGACGGGTTTTCTGGTGGCTGTGCCTCTGGACTGCACACACTACTCATCCATCCTGTAACCTGCTCTGGACATCAGTGTATCCTCAGGAGGAGATGGTGACAGCTATCCCCCAGTCCTTTCCCTAGGGATCCTCTGATCCAGGTGGGACTGTGGTGTGTGCTGAGAAGTTCAGGTAGTGGTTTCCAGTTCTGGTACTGCCTTAACATTGTTGTACAGCAAGAGGAGAGCTGTAGCACAGCCCAACTCTTCCATTCCATTAGAGTAAAACAGAAAAGTATCCATATCAGTAAACTGAGCACTGTTCATTTGCCTAATTTTTGTTCAGTGGTCCTTTGATAAGGTAAAATAGAACTTGAGTTTTAGGGGTTTTTTCTCAGGTAACAATGCATGGAACTTTGCCTCTTTTTGTCTGTCTGTTCAAGAGATAGTAACTAAAAATGTGTAGACTTATATGTGGTTCATATTATAGAAATTAATGGAAAGTTTTGACTATATAGTGTTAGAAGAGTGGGGTTTTAAAAATTTTTTGTGTATAAATCCTTTAGATCCAGTATTGCAGTGATGTTGTCAGAGTGTCTGAGGCTTTTACACATCTGTAACTTTTCAAAACTCAAACATGTTTTTACCTTGCTGTTTCTGAAGTCACTCTTATGCTGGAGAGCCTTGCTATTTTACATGTTAATATATCCACACAGGGTACCTTCTCTTTAATAGCTCTTTAGATCAGCTATACAATGCTTGTTTTGCATCTGGAGGGTAGGGAATGTCAGGAAAAAATGCTTGCAGAACCTTAACTCTGATCTTTGATGTGCAGTTTTGTTGTGTGGCTTTTGGCGTGTTCATCAGGTGTTCAGGGTAATTAATAGTAGGGGCTAAATGATGGAGGTTTTATGCTGAACTTCAATGTAGCAGAGTTCAAGTTGGAAATGTCACAGTTACACATTGTCTGCAGTGTGGATGGACTAGAGATGACGTGACTCATAAATACAGCTGCTCTTTTGATTTGGGCTGCGTGTGATCAGATGTGTACATACACACATGCATGTACACAAAACTAGTCAGCTATTTCCAGAATGCTGATTCATTTTTAGACTTAGTGTTTTTATCCACCGCTATGGGTTAGGGGAATTGAAGTTAATCTTGCTAAGCTTTTGTGGTGGTGACTTGCTGAGAATGTCCCATCTCACCAGGCCAGTTTGATAGTAATAACTTTGGCATTGTGTACCCACCTTTGAAGCACGAGTAGCCAAGAGTAACTAAATTGATTGATTGATTTCCTGTTGTCACAGTTGCTGAAATATTTAAAATGCATTTGCCCAAAGTGGCTTACAAAGAGAAGAAAAATGAGAGCTAGTAAATTACTGTGTGTTTAGGATATTTTGGAATCTTGCTTGACTTGAAGAAATGTGACCTCAAGACTTCCTGGGTGTTCATTTTAAATTGAAGCTTCTACCCAGAGAACAACAAGAACATAAAGGGGCTGAATGTTAAATGGGTGACACTTGGAGGCATCATAGTATTTGTGGTTTAGAAAGAGAAGGCTGCCTGGCAGGCAGGCTGTACCTTACTACTTAAGGTTTCAGCACTAAAAGCATGACATGTTCCTTTTGGACTGTTTTGTTGTGTTAAAAATTGTGCAGGTAATTTTGATATTCAGGTTAATATGTTTTGTTTGAGAAATCCTAGTTGATAGTAGTAAGGACATGTTTGCAGTAGCTTTGTGACTCTTCTTGTAGTTACATATCCCAGTTAAGTATTTAAAATATATGTTTTAATGTTCATTGTAGCAAATTATTTTAAGAGGTTAAGATACAAAACCCTCTGCTATGGTTTGAAATGGTGCAAGGACCAGTGTTTAGTCAGTTGTATCACTTGGGTCAATTTTTGAGTGATAGACACTTGTCCATTGTGCTAAAATTCTTTGGTTTTAAATTAATCTTCATACATCTCTGCAGCTAGAAATCTTTCGCTGTCAGACCTAGGTAAAAGCTGAAATAATATTCTTTTTTGCAGTACCCTCTTTGGCCTTGTCAAAACAAAAGCCATGCAATGGAGTAGCTCTGACTTACAATACATTCTCTGAATACACATTTGTTCTTGCATGAAGTCTGCTTGTATAAGCCCCTTATTCATGGGTGTAAACCACACTGGTGTGCAAGTGTTTGCTTATCTTGGCTAGAGAAACTATCTGTAAAAGCACTCACCTTTATTAAAAGAATGGGCTTCTTATAATGTATTGAAGAAAACTGAATTTCATCTCTGTGCTCCCAGCTACTTCTCTGCAAAAGAGTAACTGGACCCACATCTGGTAGTTGACTAGCTTTCAGCAGTGCATTAAGCAGTATAACTTGAGAGGCTGACATCTCTTCTGTACTTTTTAAGTATCTTGTAGCTATTATCTAAATCCCTTCTAATTTGTCATTCATGTGGTAACAAAATTCCCCTACCCAGATGCTTCAGATGAAGGTGCATGGTACTTTTTGTTTAAAGTGAAAAGAAAAAGCCTAGTCTTTTCTTAATGATATTGCCACTTCAGTGGGATCTCTGCCTAACCTCATTTTTTATTGCTGTGTCCATGTTACTCAAAATGCTAAGTAAGAAATATGTTGAGACGCAGTTCTTACTGAAAACTTATTGTTTAATTTCAGTGGATGATGGTAATGTTTCTTCTCTTGTGTAGTTCTCAGAGTTTCTTGAGTCAACCACAGCCATGTTTAAACAATTGACTGTAGAGGACCTGTTGCTACTTTTTTTTTTTTTTTTAAAGCACTTCTAAATTAACCTAGGCATTTTATAGTGCTATATTATCTCCACTGGAGCATATAAAAATGAAAATTTTGAGACCTACTTATGGAATGATTTCCATTTCTCAGTCTCTGCCAGAAACCTGAAAGCTTATGTCCTTCAAAATTTTACTAATATACTTCCTGTGAAGTTTAACTGATTTTCTTTTTTTTCATGCTGGTTGCAGTCTTTGATTTGTGTGGATGAAGCTTGGCTGGCTTTGGCCTGAAGTACAACAGTAGTGGCACTACTGGGAAAAACTAGGTAGGTAGGGTAGACTTGATTGAGACTGTGGACATTTGGGGTTTTGAATTTTGAAACTGGCTGTATTATTGAATATTTTTTGATACTGAAGATGGTTTTGGCCTTCAGAGGTTTATGGACAGACTCACAAGGGGCTAAAAAGCAGATCTGGAGATCAGTTCTAAATTGCAGTAATAGCTAAGTATGTGGTCTTGTACCCATATCATCCATAACTGTACTCCGTTTGGAAAGAGATTGGAGTTGTACCAGCTGCCACTAAGGAGAGATGGGGTAAGAATTCTGCTGGTCTTGGCCACTGTCTTCTCAGTGTTATGAAATGAGCCTGGGTTCTGTTGCTGTTAGAGGTGATACTCCAATTTCACAGATTCAAGGCATCTGCTTAATGTTCAGCTTGGATAAATGACTGTTAATTTTCACCCAACTTGCAGGCTTATCCCACAGCTACTAAGTAGTTATTCACTTTTTTTTCACGTCTCTAATGTAAGTGATGTACTTCTGCTTGGCCTCTTCAACCAGGGACCATATTTTGCCTGCAGAAAACAGCTAAGTAACCTGCTGGTGGTCAACAAAAGCCCTGAGAAGCCGTGGTGGGGTGGCTGCTATAGGTGTGTGGTACCTTCCTCTGCCAGGGAGGTTCCTGCTGGGAGTTGTGGATGTATTCCTGAATAGCGAAATCATTCGGATCAGATTGGGGTAAGGATAATGAGTAACAATCCTAAAGCACAGCATTGCCTGTTCCTGTGCCTCAAGGGGATGCCTGTGAAATGTCACGTGGGCATGTCTTCAGCATGTGCACCACGCCTGGGGTCTCACCTGCTGTCCAGGCAGCTAATACCGCATCCTGTGGGATCAGCTGTGTTTGTGCAATGACAGAGGCATGGAGGAAGGCTCTGGTATGCTTGGCCACAAAAGAATTGTCATTGTCATGCCACCAGGCCTCTTTATTTGTCTTGGAATCCCTTGGAATTCAAGCCCACCTCAGGCATCTCCCTCTTCCTTCAACTCTTCCTAAACTGGAATAACTGTACTTGAGTCATGATTGCAGGCTCACATGAGGTCACCACATGTGACTTGTTTGGTGCTCCTGGTGTCTCTGCCTTGTTCAGTTTCATCTTGTCCCCTGCAGCTGCCAGCTTTGCTGAGCATGAGGATGACTTTCACCTCCTTAGAAACAGAATTGTTAAGGTTGGAAAAAACCTCTAAGATCAAGTCCAACCACCAGCCTAGCACCCACCACCCTGTTCACCACTAAACCATGTCCACAAGTACCACATCTGTGCTTTTTTCCAAGAGAATGGTGAAGTATTTTTGACCTGGCTGCATCTAACCTGTACTAACTAAGATGGCTGGTGTCTGCTTTTAAAACAAAAATTTTGCTTAGAGCCTCTAAGTTATACTAGAAAGTATAATCTAGGAAAGCTTTAGCTGGAGGTCAGTTCTGTTGTATCTTTAACTCTTTCATGCTCCAGTTTATTTTAGATTGTGTAGCTTTTTGTTCAGATTACATTAGTTCATAACTGGGTTTATAATTAAGTTTTGAAGTTTCTCTTTCTTTCCTTTTCTTTCGAAGTACAGAACAGTGACTTCTGCGCTCTAGAAAGAATGTTTCACAGAATCATTTAGGTTGGAAAAGACCTCTGAGATCAAGACCAACCTGACCATGGCACTGAGTGCCACGTCCAGTTTGCTTAAACAGCTTCAGGAACAGTGACTCCACCATCTCCCTGGGCAGTCCTTTTCAATGTCTAACCACCATTTCTGTGAAGTTGTTCTTCCTAATGTCCAGGCTAAGCTTCCCTTGGTGTAGCTTAAGACTGTGTCCTTTTGTCCTTTTACTGGTTGTCTTGGAGAAGAGCCTGACCCCCACCTGGCTACACCCTCCTGTCAGGCAGTAGTAGAGAGTGATAAGGTCACCCCAAGCCTCCTTTTGTCCAGGCTAACCACCCCCAGCTCCCTCAGCCATTTCTCATAGGACTTCCCTTCTATACCCTTCACCAGCTTCACTGACCTGTGAACCTGCTCCAGCACCTCGATGTTCTTCCTGTACTGAGGGGCCCAGAACTAGAGACAGCCCTTAAGTGTGGCCTCACCAGTGCCAAGTACAGGGGGAACAAACTGGAGCAAACTCTGTGTAACTGGTGGGTTTTATATGGTTGTCATCTAAACTCTATACAGGATCTCTTTCTAGTAAAAAAATACTATGAAGGAGGTGTTTTATGGAAGAGGAACATGAAGGGGTTAAGAGAAATCAGTTTCTTCCAAGAAAAGTTTGTGTCTATTCCCAGATGCTTTTATGGCCAACCAAACATCTTCTGCTAGGTAGCAGCCAATGAGCCTTCTTTGGCGCATGTTTAGCTGAGCTTTATGTGGTAAAACTAGTAAATATTGCTGTGCCACATTTGCTATGAATGCAGATCACTACAATGTGATGTCAGACTGGGTGAAAGGGATGCAAAGGCCAGAATCCATTATCTGTTAGGCCCTTTGTGTGGGTGAAGCACAGCACTTGTCCAGAATAGTCTCTGGATGCTGCACAAACACGATGAGAGAGCACCCGTAGTGACCGTAAAAGGTGCTCCTGTGAAGGACCCTGGGCTTGCATTGAAGGATCCCTGTAGACACATAGGAATTTTATAAAATGTTCTTTGACAAGAGTAAGAGTAATTTAGTGAATAGAGACTAAGCCTTCTATCTGGTTCATATTCATTATTCTGGATAAATTAACGCCTTTATGTAAAATATGTATATCTTATAATAGCATAATTGACTAAATCTGTAGGTAGAAAGTGTTTTGCTTTTTATAAATAACTCATGGGAGAGCTTTCTTCCAAGACAAATTGGACATATATGTTTACAAGTACAGTATTTAATTTTGGAATAGCTGAAGAAATTAAGTGAATAGATTTCAGGCTCCTCAAGCACAAAAGCAAAGAAATTTTTTTTTCAATAAGAACTTCTACTTATTCCTGGTTTTTAAAAATAAAAGCCTGAGCAGTTTCTTGAAGCACCCCAGCACAGAACCTGATGTACTGACAAGTCACACTCCTCTGCACAGACTTTGTCCGTGAGGCAGCTGCGGCAATTCTCTAAGTGCAAAAAATAAAGCTGGGGTTGTGTAACTTAACCTGGGGGAGGAGGGGGACATTCCTGGTGCTGAAGAGAAAGCCATCAAGTCAGAGCCTGGGTATGTAGGCTTGTGAGATGTATGCTATGCAGACTTCGCAAATAAATCTCAGAGTGTATTGTGGAGAATCTGGGTAAACTTCTCATTGGAGGAGGCAAAGTTATCCCTTGCCTTGCCTCATCATTTGAAATGTCAGAGGGACCTGCGCAGAGTTCGAAGCCTGTAGTAACTTGTGAAAAACCTGCTTTTTAATTTCCACTTCTGTGATTTCCTTCTTGTACTGTATTAATTGCTCCAGCCTCTTGTTCACTTCCATTACAGCCACTCTAGATCTGCTCCCCTGTGCTTTGAAGGGTAGGTTCAAAATAAAGCCTTTCGGCACAGAGAAACCAGCATGTGGGATTTGATGTGAAGTGTGGAAGTGTGAAAGGGCTTGCAGCTCTGCAGCACAGCTAGGGAAACAGCCTGGTATGGCACGTTGTGGAGTTGGCACATTTCGTGGGCAAGTTTTGGTTCCAGTCAGTTAAGACAAGGTTTGAAATCTCTTACTGACATGCCTCTGAGTTCTGTTGTGCTTGTCACCCCAAGTGCAATTACTCAGGCTATGCCACAACACTGAGCTTAAAACACATGGGCAGAAAGCCAAATTCTGCACTTAGCAAGCACTTTAAATAGAAAACTACAGCACAACTGACCTGCAGGTACCTTTCCTTCTATAAGGAAAGCTGGTGTTTCTAACTGCCTTAATTATAAATGCATTGATAAATACTGTTGTAGAATATTTATTCACCAAAATAATGTTAAGTCACAGCTTAATGTGATTGCTATGTACAGTTTGAGTTTTAGGCAGAATATAAAGCCTTTACCTTCTCTGACTTTGTTAACCTTGTGGAAATAGGTACTTAGGCCATTTATCAATGATACTGTAGCAACTGTGGCAGAGCACCAAGGTCCACACTAATAAACCATTGAGATAATTTTGTAGTATTTAAATATGTCTGCAATGCAGCAGTGGCACATTTGACCTGTCTCAAGCACAGCAGTGGGGTCTGTTAGCAACAGCATGATATTTAACACCAGTTGTGAACTGACCCAGCTTAGAGTTGGTTTTGCAGCCCATGCTTAATCCCGCGTTGCCATGGTTCAGCCACCACCTGTATCCGTGATAATGGATGCAAAGCCAGTACAGTTGCAGCTGTAAATCTCTTAAGTCACAGCAGTGAGGGCCATGTAGACAGAAACTTGGGAAGCTGCTCTGATGTGGCTTCAGGTGCTGATGGTACAAAGATACTGGTAGCTTCGTTGGTGTTAAAACTTAACCAGACCTAGCTTAGTTGCTTCTGTTGGCTTATCCCATATTTTGTAAAATGTAAATTCTAATCAAAGTTCACATTGTGATTAAAGTTGCAAAATCTTGTTTGTGTTTAAGATAGATGGACTGGAGGAAGAGGAGTGCTATGCAGTACCTTACTGCCATACTTTTACTATTGAGAAATCCCAGGAAATTTTATTGCAGCATCCTAAGACTTGGATGCCTACAGAGCTCAGCTGAATGTGCCGCTTAGTTTCATGGCTATCATGGCAAGAAAGTTTAACAGTTTAAGCCTCACTTAATTAAAACATCCATATTGCTATGGGGATTGTCTACTTAGTAATTGCTTTATGGAGGTTCTTTGACCTTTTTTAGAAAAGATACGTGTATTGGTGCGCTTTTCAATGCCTAGATGAGCTCAGGAAATATTTTGTCACTTTGTTTCTCTTGGTAACAAAATTGGAGACTTCCATTACTTGAGTTATTGAAAGTGACAGCATAGGGGCATATGCCTGGTTTGGATGTTTACCTCTGTGATTGCCTCGGTGCTTTGGAATTTAAGCTATCAGACTTTTTACAGCTTTACAGGAGGTCTCACTGCTGAGGGTATAATTAAAATGAAGCTCTTCCTATGTCAGGAACTTGAGATTCTTAGAGATCCCAAAGGTCACTAAAAGTTAAAAAGCCACAAAAGCCAGATTTCAAAAATCACCGTTTCTGGCAACTGATTTCCTAGAAGTTGTGGTGAACGGAAGGGAAGCCCAAGATAGATGAGTTGGGTGCTGGTGTTGATGAAGTGGTTGTCTTGGCAACTGCAGTCACTTAAATATCCTGAGGAAAATAGCAAGCAAATGTCAAGATTGAGAAATGGCAATGGATTGACAGAAGAACTAGAAGCAATGAGCAGCTTGAGGCTTACACAGGGAGTTGAATATGACTGCCGCAGCAAGTTGCTGGTTTTTTTGAGTGTTGTAACCCCAATGGTTCTTCACTTGTAATGACAGTGTGCCTGGCTGCCTACTTGCTGCATGAGGCCAGATCTCTGGGGAGGCACCTTCCAGAGTATATTTATCCCCGAAAGCTGACTGATGCATGTGATGTGAATTCAGGTTCTACTGGTGTGCTTCATTTTGCTGCCCCACTGTTCAGTGTAGTCATACAAGTATTGCAGCAGAATCCCAGTGCAAAATAAAGCCCTCATGCAAGCAGGTACTAGTATGAGAATTGTATTCCTTGTCAGAGATAGCTGCTGGAGCTGCAGCTGTGTCTGGGATTGCTCTAGGTTTCTGTAGTGCTTTCCATAGTGAGAAATTGAGCCATCTTGCTATGTGTGTTTTGCTAATCGTGATTGCATGCACCGATTTGTGGTTCTGTAGGAAAAAGCTGGCGAGTTCTAATCTTTTGCTTCTCTCATGAAGTACTTAATTCTGCTTCACTTCAGCACAAAAAGCACAGCCCAAAGAAAGCCCAACTGAGTAAAACAAGCAGAATTTGAGCCAGTTTTTTCCTGCTGCCACAAGCATATTTGTAACTGCCAACTATGAAAGGTATTTCTACAGGCACTGAATCTTAAGCAGAACGCCAGGTGCTCAGAGAAGTTAATGAAGACTAGGTGTACTCTTTCTGCCTTTCATCTAATACTTGGTTTCTGAGCTTCTCTTTGTGTAGTAACTTGTGAAGAGTCACAGTTGAAAACTTCATTCAAATGGAAGTGAAAAACTTATAAGCTACTACTTGCTGCAAAGGCCAGCAAAGAGTGAAAACTGCTGGTAGGATTAATTTCCTATCACATTTATTCCCTTGTTTTTTTTCTAGGAAAAATCCTACCCTGCAGATACAGGAACAGTCACAAAATCAATTTTTTTAAATTTTTTTTTTACCTGCATGTTTAAAAGCTACCTGGTTCTCGTGATAGTGATCAGGGTACTAGGTGGAGTTGATGTTTCTATGATACAAATCCAGCTTGGTGCTCTGGTTATTTAATTGAGTCATTTGACCATCTATTTCTGCTTAGCCACATTTTTCACCACAGGTGAAATCTCTGCTTTCTCTAATAGCAGTGTAAGCCTGTACTACAGCTATTTACTTCTAAAACTTTGCCTAATTAGAGAGAAGTTTTCCTTGGCAAGTGATACCTGTTTCTGCAGCACTGAAATGTTAGAAATTGTGGTCCCTGGTGTAATGCAGATACTGATGATAGGTGTTTTATTTGTGGGTAGCTTTTGCTGAAGGAGCAATGGTAAAAATACCTACTTAGGCTTTTCCCCCTTCCTAGCGTATAAGTTTTTAAACTGTATTACATCTCCCTCTGACCCATCAAGGTTTTTTACTCTGAAAGTGCTAATCTGATACAGGACTTCTTAAGGCATCTGTAACTTCATCTGAAACCAATCAACAGACAAAGGTTGACAAATCATTTCTGAAAGTAGCATGATCTGTTTTAAATATTTCCTATCATTGCAAAGGATATTTAATTAAAAAGTGAGAGAGTATGAGATGAAACCCGGATCACCTTGTGTAATCACTTTGAATTGTGTGCTTATAGTGGTCTGCTCTGCTGTTAAGATCCACTATTTTTATCCTTCTATTTTCACTAGTTTAACAGTTAAAGTTCCAAATATGCCTGGTAATAATCAAGCCCACCCTTTTGTCAAAATGAAGCTTGATATAGGAGGTTTCATAAACTAGGCACTACTACTATATGGAGTAGTCTGAGTTGCCTGAAGCGAGCATATGGTAGCTGGCACTTCAGTGGAGATGATTTGGTAATTACAGCTCCTTTGTCTGAGTCCCTCTGCCATTTCATGGGGCTAATGGCAAATTAAGCTTTCTGTAGATGAAAGGAAAGCAGGCTGCTAAAAATATTTGGGTTTTGTACATCTTTAATTATTTTACTGGACTTGGACTAGAACGACATCTTGAAGTGCAAGGTGTGAGGTCAAAGTGGTCAAACTCTCCTGAAATGAATAATCCTGCCACTGAGCAAAGCTTCTTGTGAACAGAGATCTTGATTCTCACAGCCCTTTTACAACAGGACAAGGCAAGACTATTTCCTATTAAGACACTTTTTCTTTTTTAGCTTTAGGTGGTAGCTGCTTACTGAAATCAGCAGAGAATTGCTTACTTAGGTGATCATGGTGATAGTCTGGATGTTTTGCTGTGATGATCTGACTCTGAGGGTGTCACATCAACTCCTGCGCCTTAAACGTCTCAGTTCTAGTTTGCATTGTAAGCCCTTGTGAATATAAATCAGCTAAGGTTTGGCTTGAATTGCTTTTTTTCCAAGATAAATGTAATATACAGTTGTATAAGCTAACTAGAGGATCCTGAACCTGAGCAAGTGAAATCTAGTTTGATTTTGGTTTTTGTAAGCTGATCCTTAGTGCAGTTTACTTGTCAGTTGCTAGAACAGTGGGCACTGCTGCTCTGTGCTAAGCAAAACAATCAGAAAGAAAAAATGTATCTGTGATATAGTGGCTGACTTATTCCACGAGATGTGGTATTCCTTTAATCCTTTTATAAACTGTTTTATCCTAGCTAATGTATTTGTGGATGTTCTTATTACCCATACAATGCCTAATTCCGTTTGAACTCTGCTAAACTGTTGGCCTTAATGTTGCTTAGCAATAATTAGCAAAACACAGGTGGATTGTGTATTAACTCTAGATCAAACCTTCAAAATTTTTTTTGTGCTGACCTGTTATGCTTTTATGTTGGTAAGAATTCCACTGCTGAATGGCGGATGGGAACTCATCCAGATGGGTGCTTGAATCAGCCTCACTGCCAGCCCTTATCTTGGATCTTTTCTTGATTTTGTCTTTAAAGCTCGTATGTTGAGTTTCCACTTGACATGGCAGGCTTTTTAAGAATGTTGGATCGCCTCCTTCCCAAACTATGGAGTATGCTATAGGAAGCTTCACCTTCACTAAGTAAAAAAAGCATCTGTGTCCCTTTTTATGGAAATTTGAGATGAATTGCTGGATGTCATTCTGCTGTTTGCAATTTAACTATGGTGCTATTACACATGTTTATACACACAGTTTATAATAAAGGGTAAAGGACTAGTAGTAGTTGGTATTCAGATGTTTTAGATGTCTGATCTGGAGGTTATTTTAGATGTCTGATCTGGATGTTTTATAGCTTTGCTAGGATGCTGGAGAACCCCCATTTTGTGATTTTGATTCCATATTCTTCCTTTCTCAGATGTTTGTTGTAGACAAGTTTGGTTGTTCAAGGTCAAAGTTCCACTTAAAGTTAAGGAATAATGCAGGATTCTTAAATAGTCCCTCCTATGCTTTTGTAGCAATATTTTTATCCCATACATTCTTGCCTTGCAACTGTCACCGTTTTAGAGCAATCTGTGGTAAGTAGGATAAAAAACTAAAATTATACAGAGGTGCCTGAAGTGTCAACAACTTTAGTACTGAAGGGTGGCATTAAGGGCCAGCCCACTTATTTTACATGTCCAGCTTTGAAGTGAGACTTGGAGAGGTTCAGCCATCTTTTGTCTGGGAATAGCTATGTACTCCTCAGGACTTTGGCCCTTGTAGGAAATTTAATATGTGGCTCTCAGCCAAAAGTACTGGAGGTGTATTTAGTTCCCACTGCAATTTAAAGGGACTAAACACATATCTTCCGGGTTTTTTTTCTTTTTTTTTTTTGAGATAATGTAGTTATCAGGCTGTAAGTTTATATTGAGGAATCCTTTCTTTCCCTTGTTGAAGTTTTGTGTGCTGGGCTCTTGGCTGCATACTGGGGTAAAGCCTAAACCCAGCCAGTGAAGGAACTTTCCTCTGTAGCTTAAGGTGCTCAGCTGGAAGGAGGGATTGCTCCTGTTTATCAGCTCACATGCCAGAGTGAAATGTTACTGATCCTGACAGTTTTTTCCAAGCTCTGTGCTATGAGCTGTCAGTCTCCTTTTGTTTTCTGGCTTGGGCATTTGCATTCCTGTCTGGACAGTGGCCTGATGCCAAGAGGAAGGCTGAAGCGAGCTATGCTTACTGCCCTTTAAGAGAGGGCATCCACCCAGAAGGTGGAGGATGCAAAAGTGCCTTTGGACTAAATGCCCCAGTGCTAGCTGATTGAATAAGGTGTCCCAGTTCAGCTGATTTTTTTTTTTTTTTTTTTTTAAGAAAATAGGACAATCATCTGAATGAAATGTGTAGTACAAGTGGTCACGTACAGGCTCTGAGTCAGCCTTGTACACAGAACTACTTGTAACCTTGAGTTCAGTATTAAATTCCCAGAGCTTGGTGTTCAGGGCATTTTGTTTCTTGTCACTTTTGTTGGGCAGGTCAGCAAGCACTGTTCAAAAGGAATGTAAGGAGAATCCTGGGTCTAGAACCTGGAGTTTTCAAGGGTGCATCCCTAGTCTGCACTGACTCCTGAGATGCACTTCACAAGCACCCAGCTTGTCATGCTCACCCATGCAATGCTTATGGTGTTACTCCTGTTCTAGCAGGGTCCAGAAAATCAAAAGATAAGCTGCTTTTTAGGTGTCCATTTATTACTCTGTTCTGGAGAGTGCAGGATCTTCTTTTTCTCTTTAAACTGCTGTTCTTCTATTTTTGGAAGACACATCTGCAATAGAGATTGAGAAGGTAACCTCAAACAGTTCCTGTCCCATGCCCAGTGCCTAGTAATGTATTTGTGGCAGAAAATCTCTTAGTGCAACAGGAAAATTACTTAAAAGTTCACCCTTATGAACACTTTGTCACTGGCTAACTTTTTTACAATTCTTTTTCTGGTGAAATTTTCTCATTAGTTTGCTGTAGTCAGTTGTCTCATGGATGAAGCTGTGATTTTAAAGACAACATTTCACACTGGAAGCACTTTCAATGTCCTATGATAACATGTACAAGAATGTCAGATCAGTAAGTGTTTAATTTGCAAATTGAAAATCTTGCTGTTGTGGCTTTTTGTGTTAAGCTTCTGGACTGTAAGGGTAATGAACTAGTGATGCAGGCTTCCATGGTCATTAATCTGTTCTTGTAATAGCTGTGTTTAAAGCTAACTGCTCACAGTAAAGAAACGAATGAGCTATGTGTTACCTTAGATATAATTAGATATGCTGCCTGGTATGTTTATTTTGGAGATTGGAGCAGAAGCATAAACCCTGATACAATACAGGCTGCAATGCTCAGTGCAGAAGCGGTTGTACAGGGAATGTGAGCTCTGCAGCACACACAGCTTAGTGCATGGTGTGAGTTACTCTGCACTGGATTTGCTGAGAATTCTCTTTTTTTTCGTGCCGATAGGAGAATCACAACATTTTAATCCTGGTGGCTGTATTAGTTATGTCTGTATGATATCTGATGTCCATAGACTTAGTACCCTGAAAAGGTGGACAGTACTGCAGCAAACATGAAGGAAGTTGTGCATGTGTCATTGCTAGGATAGTCCTGAGGTCACTTCCCCAGTATCCAACTCCTCAGTTTTTTCCTCTGAGAAAGATCAGGGCTTTTGAACCTGAATTACTGTCCCAACTTGTCTATAGCCCTGTTGATATGGACTATAGACAGCCACGGAGTTCAGCCTTGGTTTCTCTGTAGGCTTTCTATCTTGAAAAGATGACGTGACTTCACTGAGCAACACTAAACAAAAGTTAATTATGTGTATGTCTTCCAGGTACTTGTTTTAAAACATGTTGAAGCTATAAAATATACTGGATCTGCAAAGCTGCCATTATGCCTGCACTTAGCGCAAGGGCCATTTTGCCACCAGGAGAAAGTATTTTGTCCTACAAAGTCTAAATTGACTCAAAGGTTTTTGGTTGGTTTTCTTTGGTGTGATGTGGGGGTTTTTGTTTTGTTTTGGTTTTTAATATCATCTTTGCAAATAGTAGTCTAGTGTTAGTTTCAGCATCAGTCTTCTTTTTCTGCTTTCGTACATTGGTACGTGCTTTGAATGATGCCAGCTTGGGAAGAGGCTAACTGAAAATATTGCAGAGTAACTTGAGCAGCAGACAGTGTACTACTCAAATGAGGCTAACTTCTGTATAATGAGACTGAAGGAGAATGTTTTGAAACTCATCTCTTTTTACAGGAGGCAGTCAGTGCTGTTGGCTGCCTGGTACAATGTGTTAAAGGTACAATGTGTTACTGCTTGTATCACATCTACTGTGATGAGGCTGTGACTTGCTGTGCGCTCTTGAACCTGCAAAGTTAATCCAGCCTACAAATACAATCAGGGGTTTGTGACTCCTAATGAGCTGCAGAAATGATGGTTACTGTATGGTTCGTTGTATGCAAATAGAAGTAAATTGGAGCCCTCTTGAAAGTTGTGCATACTCTGAAGGGTGGTGACACATGATTTTTGCTGAAACTGGTCTCTGTAAGAGTGGCTTCTGGTGATTGCTTGCTTATTCCACTCTTCCAAAAAAGTCAAACATGGTTTGTTAATAACATGCTCCAGAGAGGTGTATGTGCTGCTGAGGCTGTAATTCTAAAATGTGCATTATAAATCACGTAATTATGAAGTCTGGCCAAAAATTATTGGCTTGGCTGTCTTTATCACTAAACAAGCAAGCAGGTCACTAATTTAACTTGTTTAGATTATTTTTCCCTTCTGCCATTCCCCTGCCCTACACCTACACGCCAAGATGTTGAGTGTTAGAATGGGAAGGAAAACCCTGACTCTATTTCGTCTTCCCAAAGGAGAGAAGTACTGATAGAGTATATGTGTGCATGCATATATGGAGTATTCAGATTATCAGCAGAGTATTTAACACCTAAAGCCACAGCTGATGCTATACAGAACTGCCTCATGAGTCTTCTATAGGAAAGACAACACAGGCATTTGTGGAGGATTTCAGCAGTAGCCAAAGGCTCCTGGTTGGGATTTTTTTCCTTTGCATGCAATCCCACACTTGCTCAGCCTTGGTGGTTGGTCTTTATGTTGTACTGACTGAACTGTTGATGCTTACCTATCTAAATAAAGGTCTAAAGGGTGTCTTCTTCCAGAATAAACCATTTAAATTATAAATTAGGGACGTTCTGGCTAGTTTGTTATCTGGCTGCACGGTAGTGCCAGGAGGGGTGGGAGGAGGAACCTCTGTTTATGACTTGCACCACTTTGGTTTTTTTTCTTGCTTAGAGCTAGTTTGGGTGCTAAGTTGTTTTTAAGCAGTACTACTGAGGATTTATCAGACTCAGTTGAGTATAAGAGATAGGAAACAACAGTTTATACACTTCAGATTTTGTGGTGTTCAAATGCCGGTGACAATCCTGCCCACGCTGTCATAATTCAGCTGGTTCTTAGTAGCCTGTTTGACGTAGTAATTCCAATTGCTGCTTTTGTCTGGATTTGACAACACACTGAGTGTGGTGCTTGTTTGGGACCCTGAGCTGTCCTGCTGGGTGTGTAACTGGTAACCTGTTAGACCTCACTTGTTAAAAATGCTGTAAATCTAAACAAGCTCTGGGAGTGTTTTGGCATTGAGCTCCCAGTGCATTGCTGTTCCCCTCAGCAGCTGCTGTGCTGCACCTGCTTGTGCAAAGGCACAACTGTGCTCATGAGCATCCTCATGACTGCTGCTCCAAATGAGTGTGGTGGTGCAGAGAAAGCATGGAGGTAGTGAGCAAGATTGGTACTGAGAAAATACCTAATGTTGTTCAAACACAGGTAGGGAAGGAGGGCATCTTCACTAATGAGAAAAAAACCAAACACAAGCTCAGGATTTTAGAGCTAATTTGAACTTAAGTGCATAGACGTTTATGAGGTAGTAGAGTGGATACTTTCTACCATGCTGGACGACTGTAACAATAAAGTTTACAAGGATGCTGCTTCCTCTTTGCAATACCTTCTTGGAATTGAAGTCTCCCTGCTCAACTGACAAGTCCAAACTGCATCTTTAATGTCCCTTTACAACTAATTTTCACCTGTGCTCAGCATCTAGTACCCCTTGAGCTTTCTCAGTGCTTTAATGAGCTCACTGTAACATCTTCTGTTGTTCCAAAGTGCCTTCTCACTGTTGACAGGCTCTTCATGCTGATATCCATGTGTTAGAAAAGTACGTGCTTCCATTTTCTCAGACCTGGGAGGAGATTAATAAAGCTTGGGAAGCAGGCTGTACCACTGATAGTGGGCACAAAGAATACAGAGTTTACCAGCCACAAGGACATTTGGCAGAACTCCCAAGGTAAGGAAGAAACCAATAAAGTCAACAACTGAGAAATCGGCTCCAACTGGATATAAAGTAATTCTGCAAGGGAAGATTAGGACCACCAACTCATGGACCACTGGCCCGAGGAACCCACTGACTCAAAAAAAGAGAGTTGCTTTTATTAGTCTGTGTGCTCTGAGAAGTAAGGGAGTAATTTAACTAATAGAAGATAGTATACTAACTAATGAGGCAGCTCTGTAACTTGTAGCCAGTGAGTATTAATGCCTTTGTTTGATAAAATATATAAATAATGAAAGATTTTGATAGTTGTTGTACTGGCTTTGTGGATTCACCACCAGCCCCCATTTCTGTGCAGAACTGTAAATAAATAAAATACCTCATCTCTGTGTGGACATCAGCTTCTTGCACAGTGGGTTAAAGAAACTACTTTGGGACAATAACACTACAGCACAGTGAAGCTTACTGCATGGAAAATGAGCTTGAAAGAATCTCCAGACTGGACTTTGGCACTAATATGAATTTACTTCCAAACAGTTGATATTTGAATCAAACTGCCATATTTTAATGTATTGTCCTTTCCAATACTGATTTATGTACAAGATCACAATTGCTTGTGTCTGCTCAGTCCACTGGTTTTGTCCTTGATACTGCCTGGTAGGTTTTAATAAAATACTTAAGACAGCTGAACTTGCTATATGTGTTTTGATGGGGAGGAAAAAAACAACAAAAGAAAGGCTTTAAATATGATTTGGTCATCCACTGTAAATTAATACAGGCATTTGTGCAAAGAGTTAGTAGCAAATGCAGATAAGATGCTGAATGCAGAGTGGCAGCCTGTCTGCCTGAGAAAGACACCAGAGGCTCACCTGAGGTCTCTGCAGAGTGTTTTGACTAAAAGAGTACAGCTTAGTACTCCTGATCTTTCATGTTAGCAGGAAGATAGTTCTCAGTTAACCTTATGTATGTTAATTTTCCCACGGCCTTTTTTTATTTAGCGTTATGACAGTTTGAGAAGTACCAGCTGAACTGTGTAACACATAAAGAAATAACACTGGGATAAATATGTCTCTCTGAAAGCAACCTCTGAGAGGAATCCAGAGTCTTAAATGCTGACTTCTGGAGTGTGGGTAGTCGGTTTGGTGTCTTCTCTGAATCCTTGCTGTACAGACAGCTGAGTGCTTCAAGGCTGGGAAGTGACAGACTAAAATGGCACACACAGTACTTAAAATAAATTAGGATTTTAGATTATTCTAGGTGATTAAGACCAAGTTAGTGATCAAATAGGTCAGTTGCTGAAGTCTAATAGCTGTCAAGACATCAAATTTAAAAGTACTACCAGGTAAAAAATAATTAAAGTACCATGTAGAAAACATTCAATCTGATGCTTTTTGTTTTACATTTGGGGGACAGGGTAAATGTGTTAATGAAATTAAAGAAGTTTTCTTGAGTTACATCAAAAGGGGTGGCAGGGTGGTTCTAAGGAAGTGAACTGATTGATCATTTACCTTGTGATATTGCTTACTCCTGTACTTTGTGTGTAAGTGAAGTGGGTTTTATACTGATGTCTCTGTAAATCCTGTGTGGTAAGCAGGGTCTGATGACCTAGTAAAAACATTACTGAGATGGGAGTGCCCTGGGTCCCCAGACGTACTGTGCTTCTGCATGTGCAGTTCATGCTCTAGATTCTGTGGAGGAACTGCTGCTCTGCCATGCAGACATTGCTTACCAGTTGTGAAAATGCTGGTTATTAGAGTGGGATTGCAGACATTTTTGCCGTAGTACACAACTTGAACCAAGCAGCTGCAGCTGGTTTCCTGGGATACCAGAGCAGGAGCCATGAACAGATTAGATGTTGTTCCCCTTTTGCTCTTGGACTCATTGACTGGCTTGTCAGTCTTGTCTAATCAACTTAGATTGCAGGTTTGTTTGAAGTGTACCATATTTGGAAGGGATTAGCAAAATCAATATGATGTAATTTATTTTGTCACACATGAAGCTGAAGCCTGGTGATGCAGTTAAAGGGAAGAGTCTTTATCTGCAAGGTTTCCCTCTGCTTTCTGTGGTAGGTACAGGGCATCTACTTGTGTAGCTCTCAAGTACCCTGTTAGGAAGGTTAAGGATTCTTGGCACTGCTGCATATTAATGTCAATGCCTGTCTTAAAATGAGATAGGAGATAACTTGGTAAGCCTTCTGATATTTTTTTTAATACCTAAATGAGTTAAATGATTTCTTCTTGCTGTACTGGTGCTGAAAGTTGGCAAGCTGACCTGAGCACTTCAAATATCAAAAAGTCCCTTGGAAAGCAATCTTTTTTAGAGCTTTTCTTTTGACATAGTGAATACTGAATGGTAACCTTCAGAACAAAACTTGCGTAGTTTCTGTAACAGGAATTTTTAGGAAATCTCTTCCTATTTGTGGTGGTAATTCCTTGGGGTGGAGAGGATAACTTCTCTGAACTTCAAAGTATAGCATGCTAATTGGAAACCCTGTTGGGTGTCTAGAATTGCAGGCTGTTTGAGCGACAGATCCTTATCCTACTGATAAGCCTGGCTTGGTTTGAAAACATATATTTAATGTTGGTGGTGGTGATATTGGACTAAAGTTAATCAACTTTAAAGTCCTTCAGCAGCATTGTGGCTAAGAAGGGAGGAGACTGAGCATAAAGAAATATGTAGCTAAAGGTACCCTGCTTAGGATCCTCTCTGAGAAATTTTTTTCACTTCCTCTGTTTCTAAATTGGAGTTGAAGTGAAAACATAAATAATTGATGCCATAAATACTATATGTGAGTTCTGCTACTTCCTGGGATAGTAATGGCTTTGATTTCCTCTCCTAAATTCACATGACAGTGATAAATGTGCTGTCTGCTTCTCCAGGAGGTTTCAGAAAGCACCAACTTCTGCTGACCTAATTGGTGCCAAAAGTGATAATTAAGTTTCTAAAAAGCTTTGGAGGTAGTCCTATTAGAGTAGGTATTCATGACTGTTCTGATAAGTGGGTGCAAAGTGGGAGTTAAAAGGGATTCTCTCATCATTGTGTGATTGCTTAGTATTGCTGTGCAGGGGAGGAGAGCTCTGCTGCTACTGCGAAGCATCTTTGTAGTAAGATGTTCGTATTGATATGTAAGCATTGCTTCTGGATGTTTTCAGGTGCACGGAAGTGTTCTGTAAGAAAAAAAAACCACGAGGGGGTTGATTTTGTTATTGTACTCCAAGACATATGTCCATTCATAAGAGCAGTGTGATTGTTTTAATTAAATATAACAAGGTCAATATGATAGTACTTGTGTGAACTTTAAAATGGGCACTGGAGATGTTCCTTGTCCATGGGTCTGGAGCATAGGAAAAAATGCTGCCATGTCAGGAAACCACTTTGTACCTTAAAGTCTAACAGTTACTATGTTTTGGATGTTTGCCTTTATAAAAAGTAAGTTTGTTGGTAGTATGGTGTGATCCTCTGCTTCCAGTAGAAAAGTTAAAATCCAAGTAGTTTTGGACATCTGCAGGATACTCTGTTGCACCAAATCCATCAATATTGGCCATAGAACAGTATAATGCTGAGTGGGCAAGTGTAATGGTAGAGGTCAAATGTGCAGAGATGTTCAGAGACAGTTGTGCTGCTTGGCTGAGCTGTTTGTGTGCCTGATGCATAAAATGTGCGATGGAATGCTGAGGTCTACCTTGAGAGTGGTTTTGTGAGTGCATGTTACACAGGTCACCCAACACCCTGCTTTAGTGTACTTTGTAGGAATCAGTGGGGCTGCTCCTAAGGTGGATAAACATTTTCACAGGGCCCGTTAAGGACTGGAGGGGTGTGGAGGCAAATTGTCTGGATCTGGAAATGCATAACCCTTTCAGTACTGCAAAGAAGACCCTTGGATCTGATATTTTACTCCTCAGACTGTTGTCAGTGCCACTGAAGGTCGCTGCTGTTGCAGTGTCTGATGGAGACAGTTTTATTCATCTGAAAATGCTTTTCCTTGGAGGCAATAAAAACTGGGCCAAGGTGGGATAGGAGGGACTGAGCAGCAGCTTTAGTAAATAATACTGGATGTCCAAGAATAGGAACAAAAGGATCTTTGTGGTTGATATTTCTGGCAGGCTGCTTGGAATGAGTTCATGCAGTTTTCCCCTCTGTCCAAGACCCTTATATTTCAGGTACTCCCCCCATGTGTTTCTCAAAACTCTTTGAGGTGCATAACCTGGGATTTTTTTGTGAGCTGTTGTGTGCTGGTATTGCCCCTTGTATGGCTAGATACTTCTAAAACTAAAAACTCATAACATAAAGCTTTTCTTAGGCCAAAATTTCCATCCTGTAGCTGTTCTTGTAGAGAAAAGCAGCTGAGAGCAGCATAAACCAGCTACAGGAAAACAGTTGACTCCTGTTGGTCACCTTGTGGTGCTCTCCCGTCCCAGCCAATGCTGTGATCTCCCCCCAAATCTGCCAAGACATACAGAGCTCGTAAATGCACATCACTGTATGCTTGTTCCATGGTAGCATCTGCAGAACTCTGTTTTTTTCCCCAGGAAATTAGTTCCATGTAGAAGTAAGACTCTAACCATGTAAAAGTACAGCTTTGTAAGCAACATAAGTGTAAAGAAATTCTTTGTCTTTCAGTCATTTTGCAGTATAATTTTCATCCAGAGGTCTAACATAGCAACACAGTTTCCTATATTTATAATTTGAGTAATGCTTACTATTTAATACATTATTTTCTAGGCATAGGAAACCTCAAAGGCTCTACTCTTTTTATTTCATTATATCCAGGCCTTCTAAAACAAGCCCTGACAATTGGCAGTTACTATAAATATATTGATCATATGTAGAAGGCTTTGAAGTTACTCTGCAAGCAGTTGTATAACTTCTGGTAGTATTTGAGAAAATAAAAATCAGCACCTGTTCTATTAATTATTTCATTTGGGGGAAAGTCTACTTTGCACATCAGGAGTGTAGGGAAGATAGAGACCTGTGTTTGCCAGACAAATTTTTCAGCTGCTAAAAAGCAAACCTCTGAAGTACTTTGACAGCGTCTAGCCTGCAATTGTTGTTGCAAAGTGCTGAAACAGCATTAACATTTTCATCTGAACCTTGTAACTACAAACAAAAGCTGGCTGTTTCATTCAGTGCTTGATGCCAGATGCTCCAGTTCTTTAAGGGCTCATACTGGAACCTAAATGGTATGTGAGTTGATGCAGCCAAATTGCCAAATGTGGTTTTTTTATTTTCCTTCATGCTAGGCTAAAGGAAGTGTTGCATCAGTACTAGTGCTTACCAAAAAGGATAACGTTATAGGGCCCTCTGAAGGAGTGGAAGCACCTTTCCAGTTATGTGCCACATCAATGTGGCTGCAACAGGTCACAAGTTTGGAGAAACTCCACAGTTAATGGCACCTGCTGGACTTGCCAATGGAGTTCAAACAGAACTGCTTCCAGCTGGTATTATCAAAGTTCATGCTCTGGAAAAGTCCTTTTACAACAACAAAACATTCTCCATTGCAGTTACCTGCGGAAGATACTGCTCTAATGTCACTGTAAAGTTGCTCAAAGGATGTGTTTCTGCAGTGCAAGGCTTACACATGCTTGCCTTCTATGTGCATAGACACAGTTTATTTTAAAATAGTGGTCTGCCTGTGTCAGTATAACTTACTGGAGAAAACTGGTGGCAGCACTGCTCCCCATTCTAGAAAACTCTAAGAATTCTTGAAGTCATGACTTGGGAGGGGTACAATTGGGGATTATAAAGCCACGTGTTACACTAAAAAAGTCAAGAGAGGATGACGGTTTACTGTCTTGCCTAATTTAAGAATGAATGTGCATTAAATGGAACTACCGAGCAAGTCAAAATGAAAGTGGATTTTTTACACAGTATGTAGTTAAAACTGTAGAAATAATTGCCACAGGATGTTGTATCTGCTTCCCTGCAAAAAATATTAGTCTGAAAGAGATTAAACAAGTTGTTAGGATATCCTTCTGTTCAGTTTTTCCACTAAATGTTGCCTACAAACGGAAAAGGTCAAGAAGTATGGTTCCCTTATTGAATCAAGGCAAGGTAAAACTTGTAGGTAGAGCACTACTGAAAACATCCTGCTTGGTTCCAAGTGTGTGTGTCTGGCTTGCAGGTCACATTGTTGGTAACTGGACTGGGATTCATGTAACTGTAGGCTACATGAATGCCTTACCCTTGAGCATCTGCTAATTTATAATCACATCTACTTTATCACCACTAGAGGCTCCTCCAAGTCATGCTTTGGATTCATTTCTGTAGCAGGAAGCAGTTTATGCTCTAAGTAGCATGCAGATGTCTGAATCTGTCACTGTAACACCTCTTTACAAGCAGTGAATTTTAATAGTTTTTTAATATCAAAATACAGCCATTCTCTTGCTACTGTGGCTGAATTCAAATAATCTGTTTGAAATACTTACTGAGTATTAACTACTGATGAACCTTAAAGCATCAGCACTGAGAAGCTTGTGTTACTTGCTGGTAGGTGGAAAAAACAGTCACAAAAATACTTAATGGTCGGTGAAGGTAAATAATTTTGTTTAACATGAACATATTTTATCCTAGTGTAGATAAGACTTTAATTACCAGCACAGGTTATTTTATGGTTTGCAGGCCTCATTGTGTAGCTGGGGTAGGTTTACCATTACAGGGCTGTACTTATAAAACACTGATGACTTTTGCTGCAAAATGCTTATTTTACTGCATTGTAATTTGATAGAGTGTATCAGGTACACTGTGTCTTATCTAACAGCCTAACAACATGAAGACTTAAGTTTTCAAGAATTAATCTGATCAGACAGGAAAGAGTATCGTCTTGGGATTGTCCAGCATATAAATATGGGTGAATTGTCTGTTCTTGCCAGTCTTAGGATTTGGTAGTCTTGGCTTATTCCATGCACTGTCAAGTCTAGTGCTTGCTCAGTATTAGCTTTTTGAAGATGTGTGGGTATCATTTTTCTCTGGATGGAATAAGAGAACCCAGTTTCCAAACTGTCTGTATGGATGCCGCATTTTCTGAGTGTGGAAGCGTGCTGGAGGACTGCACCTGAGCTATCAGGCACAGTGTGCATTCTTATAAGTGGTCTCTGTATCACAGATAATTACACATGATGATGTTGTTATTGAGAAAGTGGAGGAGCTTTTAGATGAGTCTTTGCAGGAAGGCAAGATCCCTTGTTTCTGAGGAGGCTTCAACACATGAAGTTGCTATGAGGCTACTGGCATGCACTTGCAAATGTTTTGGAAGATCATATTTTGTCTGTTTCTCTAGCATTCAGGCAAACATTTAAGACCTTAAAAAGCAGTGCTGAAAAATAAGTTATCCAAGAATCATAAGAAGGTAGATATCCAAAGAGTCTAAGTAGAGAATGATGTCTCACAACAGAAAATTTGTTTGGTCTGGAAGTACTTTTTTTTTTTTCCTGACATATCACATACAAATATTTATAAATGCAGCACATCTTGCAAAAGCTTTTGCTGTCAGCCTGATACTGCAGTTCATCTTGTTGCTCACCTTAGACTGGCCTGCTTTTTTTCCCCATTGTTGGGTTTGGGGGCTTTTTTTCAGCAGCATTCCAGTTCTTACTAAGAGCAGACTGTAGACCTACCATAGATCTTGTCTTATCTTTGCTCTTATGCCAGTCATGCATGATCTGTCACACAAATTTCTTCTAAAGTTAAGTCAGAAACGACTTTGAATCAAGAGCAATATCTATGACATGCTTAAATACAGGAAGAAAAATGAAATTAGTTCTAATTCCCCTTCAGATCCTTTCTTTGTACGGGCAGGAAATAGTGCATAATATGAGAGCTACTTTAAGGGCTGCTTTTAGTCCCACAGTTGAACAACTTTCCTTTGACTTTCCTACAAGTTGCATCTTTGTCCAAGTGATAAGATCCCTTTCCTCTAGTCTCATCTTACACCTATCTCATTAATTTTTTGCCTTGACCTTAATCCTCTTAACCTGTGGTTGGTGTAAGTGGTTCTTCCTGACTGCTACTCTCACCTGGTATACCTTCAAACTTAATAGTTCCAATAATTAAATTAATATTATTAATTAAATAAATTAATTAATATTAATCCAATAGTTCCAATTAATCAAATTCAAGCTTGAATTTCAGGGCTGTGTGTTCTTGTACCAAGCTTGTTTGACTGCAGTAGTTCTGCTTTTATAAGTATAAATGATACCTTAAATTATGCTGCACTGCAGATGACTCAACCTGCTTTGCTCCCTTTTGCTGGCTCTTTCAGGAGATTTTTTTCAGCAAATTGAGGTTTCTGGCTTTATCTGGATGTTGTATTAGTAATTGACATGGCAGCTAGTTTGAACATAGGTAGAAATCTAATGCTAGCCTTCACTTCAGTGTTGCACTTTTCTCTTGTATATCCATAGTAAAGTAATACTGGTTGTTATGCTGTGACCTCCAAATCCTCTGGAGCACAAGGCAGGGGTGAAAAGAGGTGAAGAATGACAGAATGCTGAATGCCTCTTTAATTTGGCTCCTCACTAGCAAAAAAAGTCCACCCAAAACCTATTACTGTAGAAAGAATAGCCTGTGGAGCAAGGGATGTCTTTGTATCAGCTAATGCATTTATCCAAGCTAAAACTTTGTTTGGTCTGATTGGAGCAGCCCATAATGATAAAGCTGACAGGTGCATCATGCAGTAATGTGAAAATTTGCCTTTGTGTCTCAGATATAAGCTTCTTGCTAGCAAATACTTCTATTTAGAAATAAGGTATTTCTAAATACCTTCTGACACAATGCTGGCTCCTGCGGTGAGCTGGAGGATGCTGGGCAGGAGCCAGTGGGTGGACGCGTATCAGACTTCACTTGTGCAGGATCAGAGACACTTTTCAGATGGGTGGTACACTGGGCGGGGCTATGCATAATACAGTTGTGTGACTGTAGGGTTATACATCTACACTAACACATTGCTGATTGGGTCTCCACACTTGGAGATGGTGCTGCTGATTTAGCTGCTTGCTTGGAAGCAGTATAGTCCAGCAGGCTTGCTTGCTGCTGCTCAGTGTGCCTAGATTTACTGCCTGTGTCCAGCTCAAGCAGGAGAGCTTGTGATCAGTAATGCAGTGGCTGAAAAACAAGTGACAAGGCTGCTAGAGTGCCTAGCTGCCTTCTGCATGGCAGCCAGCATAGATAAGGTTTCAGCTGCAGTTCCTGAGTGCTGCCATTCACCTTCCAGATGCCTTATTTAAAGGAAGTCTGCTGGTATGCCAGCTCAAGAAGTCTCATCAGAGAGCTGCTGCCTGCCATGCTGGGAAAGGCAAAGTTGTGTAACACTGCAGCACAGTGCTAGGGTTTACACTTGAAATGCTATAAATATGCCTTTCCCCTTGCTGCTTATGAAAGAGGTGACTGCATCAAGACCTGCCCTGTGTTTTTAGCAGAACATGTGATGGGCTGTCCCTTGAGAAGAGCTTTCCTCTTGCATCCAGCCTGGCTTGCATAGGAAGAGAATCAAGGCAATTAGTCATTCACTGACTCATGAATGGTACTTGTTTAAAGAATTGGCTAAAAATAGTGAAAACAGGCTGAAGGAAAGGATGTTCTCACACTGAGCTAGCTTGGACATATCTTCACACAGCAGATACAAATGTTATGGCTTGCTTCACAGAGCATGCAAACCATCTGCTGTGTTTTGGTAAAGATGCAAAGTTGGAATGAATAGGTGAGTTCACAGACACTTTGTCCAGCATTATTGAAAATTGGGATGTGTTTTTACAGGAATTAATCACAGAACCTTGAGAGTTTGGGAGGGACCTTAAAGGGTAATCCAATCCCAACCCCCCTGCTGTGGGCAGGGACACCTCCCACTAGACCAGGTTGCTCAAAACCTTATCCAGCCTGGCCTTTTGAATACTTGCAGGGATGGAGCATCTGCAGATTTCTGGGCAACCTGTGCCAGTGTCTTTCCACCCTCGCAGTAAAGAATCTTCTCCTAATATCCAACCTCAATTTCACCTCTTTCAGTTTGTGCCCATTACTCTTTGTTCCATCTATAGTTCCTGATGTTGAGTCCCTCTCCAGCTTCCATATAGACCACTTCAGATACTGGAGAGTTCCTCTGGGGTTTCCATAGAACCTTCTCTTTGCCAGGCTGAACAGCCGCAACTTTCTCAGTCTGTCTGCATAGGGGAGCTGCTCCAGTTCTCTCAGCAACTTTGTGGCCTCCTCTGGATTTGCTCAAGCACTTCCATGTCATTCTCTGTGCTGGGGTCACCAGAACAGTATGCAGTAATCCAAGTGGGATGTCACAAGAGTGGAGGGGAAAATGACGACCCTTGACCTGTTGGCCACAATTCTTTGGATTTATCCCTGGATACATTTGGCTTTCTGGGCTGCAAGTGCTCACTGCCAGCTCACATTGAGTTACTCATCAACCATCACCCCCAGGGCTTCTCTGCCAGGCTGCTTTCAATCACCCACTTCTCTGTGGGTGTGCCACAATCCAGGTGTGGGACCTCACACTTTGCTGTGTTGAACATTATGAGGTTTGCAGAGTCCCACCTCTCCAGCCTGTTCAGGTCTCTCCAGATGGCATCCCTTCCTTTCAGAGCATGATTGCACTACAGAGCTTGGTGTCCTCAGTGGATTTACTGAGGGTGCCCTCAATCCCACTGTCAGTCAATACCACTGATAAATTACCAGGATAAGTCTGAAGTATATCATGCTGTCTTGCAGTCAGCCTTTTCATAGATGTGCCTGTGTAAATCTGCTTCAAGAAAACATTAATTACTCATCCAGTAAGGGTAAATTCCAAAATGTGAGATTGAACAAAATATTAAAGATGTCATAGTCTAATTCAATTCTTACTAAAAGAGACAGTTTTTTGGACCCTGAAGCCTGGCAAGGAGAGAGAGGTGCCCAAAATAACAACCCTCTATGTATGTAATTAGAGGACTTCCACACATGATGCCAGAGATACCAGTAATGTACCATGACACTTTGTATCAACAGTTTCAAATATTCCCACCACTACTCCAGCAAAACTAATTGGTTTTACAAATGGAAAAGATGGAAAATTGCATTATCTGAATTGGACAGAAACTGTTTCTAGAATAGTTATGCTTGTGTGAGAGCTTTTTCTGTTCAGGTACCAGCATGCTGAGTTATATGTACAGTAGGGTATTTCAAGTCCCAGCTTCTGCTCTGAAGCAAAGACCTAATGGGAGATGTGTGATTTGGTTTAAACTTTAAATGTGGTGTCCCTAAGTATCTCTGGCTCCTTCAGAAAATACCAGGCTGCGCAGGGAAAATTAAGTTTCACACCATTTGGAGTTATTCTTCCTATTTTGTCTAAATGGGGACATCAGCATGTTTGTACAGATCTAAATAAGAACTGAGTCATCTGTTTCTGCCTGGAACATAATCACACAGAGTAACCTCTCTGCATTGCCCACACACAGTGACCCCAATCTCAAGCCTGTGTACAGTCTATGGGCAACCTGAAGGAATCGGATCCAAGAGCACAATCTCTACATGAAGCCTTCAGCCATGGCAGAAACCTCCTAACATATGGCCTGTTACAGTCTTTGATATATTCCATCTTCATCTTTTTTGTCTCCTAAAATCACGCCTGATCCTGGAGAATTCCTGGGAAAATACATAAACCTCAATATGATATCAACTTTCTCTCATGGGAATCTGAAATTGCTTTATTGTTTGGCCCCTGTGTCAAAGCTCAGTGAAGCTGTTGAACCAACAGCTAGGCCTGTGAAAGAGGATCAAGTAATTCTGTTTGGTGGTGTGTCTGTGCTGCTAATGGCCTTCTCAGTGATGGCGCAGCAGACAAGAGCAAAAGCTGAGTCAAAATGAGCAGGTTATAGAATAAATACTTTTTTGTTTCAGGATGCCACTGTTTACAAGTCAATATCTCTCACTAAATGCTGCATCTCCTTCACTGGTTAATATGATAGCATTTTCTGTAACATCATGAAAAGTCAAACTGACAGTCAAAGCAGTGGAAATCAACCTGGCAGTTGTTACCTGAGTGTAGGTGGTGCTCGTGTAATCTGGACCTTTACCTGCTTTGGTTTGGGTTGGATGACTTGCTAACAATCTCAGCTTTATGAACACTGCAGATAATATATTGCAGATAAATATTTAGTATCATCTTACTGTTAAAAGACATTCTGGTAAAAGGAAATCTGGTTTGTACCAGAGGAAGTCTTCCATTGAGAACAACAGATTTAGTAGTGCCCCAGATAACTAAATTAGGAAATGTGTACAAGATATGATTTAGTGTGAAACAAGAATGGGCTGGTGCCTGTCAAACCAGTCTCTGATTGTGTAAGCTAGCCTTACTTCTTGACTCATCAGGGCTCTGCTGAGTTTTGGCTCTATCTTCTTTTTTGTTTAGATGCTTCATGTCCTTCCCATGAGATCTATTCATTCTGCTATTCAGATCTTTGTGATTTAAATTCCTTATGAAACAGCACAGGTAATGTGGGGTATAAGGGCTCTTCTGCTGTTACTATTCATATGGCCACTGCAGCACCAAGGGAGTTTTCAGGACTCGCAAGTCTTGAGTGGTCTGGTCACTCATCTTGGATTAGAGATGTGCTCCTCCTCTTCTCTGAAGCACAACAGATGTCAATAAACACTGATACAGTGTTGCTGGAAAATGAAGCAATAACTGGGTTTGAAGTACCAGGCTAGCACCCAGCTCTGCCACAGGAAATTGCTCAGGCCATAAGTCACAAATGGAGCTGAAAGAGCTCTGTTGGCCCTACATTTTTACCTCACCAAATAGTTGACAGTGCAGTGGGATGGCTACAATGCTGTTTTACATGTTGTGAGCTGGATGATACTGAGGTGCTTTAAACCTCACTGCTGTGAGAAACTGGCTGCTTTGTACTGACTGCTGACCTCCACTGAACATGCTTTCCAGCACATAGTGTTTAATACTGAATGCACTAATCCAGGCCTAATGTGGAAGAGGAGATTCTGTTAAATGAATTTCATAATGTGTGATGCACTAGCAGCAGGAAAGGGCATTTTGTGGGATTAGATACAACCACTTAACCTGGTGGTGGCCTGTAGTTCCTGTTCATGTTCAGTGTGTGGAGCAGTCAGCAGGAGCACACTGGGGAGCCTGGTTGTGCCCCTTAAGAAGGAAAGTGAGGAGTCCTTGTGTGTCCACAAGTCTGCCAGGGCAGATGAGTGATCTGTAAGAAACCTTGGTAGTACCTGCACAGAGTCAATAGGAGCTTATCTGTGGGCTGGCTGTAGCAGATAATTACACATAACAGCAAAATAATTTCAAAACTCAAACCACTTCCTTTGTATCTGATCTTAAATACAATTTGCCCTCACTAATGCAGAGTTTTAGAAGGGCTGGCATCAAGCTTGCAATGTTTTGAAATGGAAGTGATCTCTAAGTGGCACTTCCAGGAACACCAAGCAGCTGCAGTTTTTGCTGGCCGTTGTAAAAGCTGCTGGTGTTCCCCATTATCCTCTAATTAGATCCCTTGTGATCCTGGTGGCATTCCAGGTAATGTGTGTGCTTCCCCCATGGCCTGTCTGCACTGGGTAGGTAGGATGTATTCAACATTCCTTCCCTTTCTGCCTAAAAATCAGGGGTCTCAGTTTTGTCAGCTTGAAACAGCTGTAAAAAATCAGTGTCAGACTCCTGAAGTGTCATTTACAGCTAGGCCGGAACAGGGACTGAGCCTGGGAGGGAGTCTTGCCTGCGTCAGTCCCATTGGCCTCGCTATTGCAGATCCAGACCAGGGTGCTTGGCCACCTGGGCGCATGCTGGCTCTTGTTCAGCCATTGCCAACCAGCTCCCCTCGGTCCTTTCCTGCCAGGCAGCTTTCCAGGCCTCTCTGCCCCAAGCCTGGAGTGCTGGAGTGGTTGTGACACAAGTGTAAGCCTTGAGTCAAGTATGTGGCAAGATCTCAAGAAACAAAGTTGCTGTAATAGTTATTCCTAGTGACGGAATCCGTGAATAATTTTCAGTCATGTAAGATCTAGTGAGACTGTGTGTTTTTCTGGCATACATAGCAGAACCTGTGCTTTTCTCTTATCCAATTTAAAGAAGATTAACAAACCTGAAATGCAGTCTCTGTTGAAGGCTCAGGGAAGCAGTAAAATAGGGAACAAAGTGACTATGGTGGTAACAATATTCTTAAAATATGTGCTGTGGTGTAATTTAGAAGTTGAAGTTTTTGTGGTAGCTCTAAATGTTTCTAAAGGGCTGTATCTTCTGTCAGGCTGGACTTTTTAGAAGAGTTTATTATTTTTCTACAGACTATAAGCATGACTAGTTGCAAACTGGGGAAGGGAGGATTGATTGTGACTGGTCTTCATGTTTCTATCTATTGACTATCTTCAGTGATGTCAAGGAGCCATGGCATGCAGCTGGCTAAAATCATCACCAAAATAGGATTATTTCTGTTCTGTTTAAGCTCAGTTTGAAGAGTCAGGCACATGGTGAATGCAGTAACTGTTTGGAACTTGCAGGGGGGAACTGAGCTGCATATTTAGTCCTCCTAAATTAGTTTGTGTGGCTATAACTGAGCTAACAACAAGCTCCCTGAAAACTCTGCCACTCTCTAGTACTTAGCAGCCTGGCTGAGTTTAACAGATTTTTTTGCCTTATATCAGTGAAATTGTAGGGAAAAAGCATTCTGTGAGCTCTACTTAAAATTAGATTTATTGCTTAATTTGGTCTTTTTTTTTTATCATGTTTAGAATCAGGCTTTCAGTGAGGGAAAAAATGACCTCTAATTGTGGCTGTTGCTGCATTTTGCAAGCAGTCTTGCAGCTTCTCTTGGAAATTCTTGGCTTGCTTAACCCACACAGAAACTCAAATAGCATTCAGTGAGAGCAGAGTAGGCTTACGTAACTTTCCATGCTTTCTCTTGCAGAAGAGATGAGGTAATTCTCTCAGACCTGTTTGTAATGGCCTGGAAAAGTGTTTGGTTTCACTTTCAAATTCTGGATGATCTCACCATGGGGACTTGACAGTGGTGCTCTTTTTGTTTGGGAAAAATCCCTGCCTGTAATTCAAGGTTTTCTGTTTTGGGGCTTTTGACTCTGAAATCAGGTTTGTAGAGAAGCCTTACTTGCTTTATGTTCCAATACAGAACCTCAGTGTGCTGAAGAGCTACAGACTAGTTAGAAATAGCTGATCACCATGTAATGTGGCTGCTTTCTCTGAATGTGTGATGTATTACAGGGAAGCTAGGTTCTTGGCTGCCTGCACATGGAAGGAAAGATTTCTCTTATTTCTCCAGTTGGGTTTTCTGTTCCTAGAGCTCAAGATAACCCTTCATGTGATAAAACACTGCATTCCATAGTGATAGTTCTTGTAGGCAGGTAGTCCTTCTCTAATAAAGAACTGTGTTTGTCAAACAGGATTTAGAAATTCGGAACAGTTTTCCAGGATCTACAGCATCTGCATGAGTCTGCATCACATACAGGGACATACTGGTGACTCGGGCTCAGCTTCTGGAGTAGTCTTGCTGAGACAAACCCCTCAGGGCTAGACAGTTTGAAAGCAGAGGGGTTTTACTGGGAGGAATGAGACCTGCACTCCTTGAGCATCTATATGGGCTGTAGGCATAGCAGTGCTGGTAATCTGCTTGCTCAATGTTTTTTGTTTTGGTCACCTGGAAGCTGTGGCTGTGTAGAAGACAGATTTTGCTAAGATATCTTGTAGGTAGCTCAACCCTGAGTTTCGTTGTCTCTTGCGTTTTTAGTCTCAGTCCTTTTGCTTTTGTTTTGTGTCTTAAATCTCAACAAAACTGTGTGTAAGCACAGGAATGGGCTTTCTTGGGAAAACCCCGGTGTCTGGAGGAGTCTGCAGCTACATGATGCAAGCTCTTGAGTTGGAGTGAATGTGCCCTGCCTGGGTAGATCTCTGCTCTGCCCACAGTGCAGCATGTTCTGGACCCAGGCATGTCCTTGCTGCAGCAGTGTGTGGTGACAAGAGGCATTCACTCACTGCTCCTGGAGCAACGGCATCCGGGCAACTGGCCTTAAACTATGGCATTGTTTAAATGGATTGTAAATCTCTTAGCTGTTCGTGTGCTGTCACAAATGGCTGTGGGGTGAGGACTCAGTGCTGCTGTAACATGCCCACACACAGTCACGAGTAGGCATCTACAGACCATAAGGCCATGTGAACTGGTGAATTTCTTTCATAAAGGTGAATAGAAAAACCTTCTTTTCTTGACTATCTGACACTCTGACCCCATAAAATTTGGGTTGTAGGGCAAAGGTGTGTGCTGGTAAGTAAAACTGTAGCCAGGTACTTAACAGTTCTGTAATCTGTTTGTTTTGAATCTGTTTTGGTTGTCTGCTTCTGTGTACTATGGAACAAAACTTTCCAAAGTTTCTCTTGTTGAGCAAGGGGCATGGTTACGTACTTAAGTGGAGGAGAGTGGCCTGGAATTCTGCTCTTACCATGTTGTCCTAGGGTGACTAGGTTTCCTCCTGAATTTGTCTCAAACTGGGATAAATATGAATCTTGCTTTTGTGATCCCTTCTTGCATTCTCTGTTGCAAACGATCCTGGCTGTGTTTGAAGGACCAGAAGATGCTTCTCTGGAGATCCCTTGCTGGGCTGGCAGTAGGACTTTTTGGTGAGCAGTTCCAAGGAAAGGGTTTGTGCTCCACAGCGCAGCAAGCAGCGTGCAAGTCCACCTTCCAGAGAGAAATATTTTGGACACTTGATCAGTCCATATTCAGACTGCTGGGAACAGCAGGACAGCAGAGAGAAGTTAATTTCCAGTGCTAGGATCTCTGCAGCCTTCCCACAACTGACTTGACTCAGGGTTGTGCCCCACAGATGGTTGTTGACCACTGCAAGATGTTTGCTGTCATTGCCCATCAATATTCCTCAACATGCACTGATTTATTAAAAGACACTGATGATGTTGAGACTTAGAAATGCCTGTGGAGGCAAAACATGTAGTATTAGAAACACAGGTGGATGGACCAGCTTAACTTTCAAAGAAAGACAAAATAACTAGGGCAAGTTATGTAACAATTTTTTTTCATCATGGGAAGAGTAATTTTAAATATTTGTACAGGCAAATATAAAACAGGTCTATTCAGCTTAGTAAACGTTTTTTTAGTCTGCTTTTGAACTCAGAAAGAGAGCAGTGCTCTCTCAAGTTAAAACTTTTCCAGTTTGTTTTACCCTGTTTAACAACAGCTGTTGAATATGCTGCTTGAATTAGGACGTGGTAAATGCATTTTGGCTTTTCTTCTGAGCATTACTAGCCCAGATGTTTTGATTTTTCTTGTTCAGTTAGTGTTTTGCTCATAAGAAATCGCATAGTGTTACACTGTGGGGCCACCTGGGCACTGGTTTATTGAATGAGCAATTTAGTAGCCTTAATGAATTTTTCCCCCCCCCAGTCTTTTCACTGTAGTTATTGGTTGTTGGTCTTTTTTGTTCTGTTTCATAGCTAAAAAATTCTGCTTTTTTTCAGGCTCACATTAAATTTCCTATTGACTATCCATATTCACCACCTACCTTCAGATTCCTGACCAAAATGTGGCACCCCAACATTTATGAGGTAAGGTGTTTTTTAAAAAAAAATTGTCTTCTGGGGTGTGTGAGAGAGCTTTGTGCTTTGTGCTTCCTTAAACTCAGTTATGTGTATGGGTTACTTTCAGAGGGTAGCCAAGGCTGTGGGCTGTCAGCAGTTGGATCACAATAGAACAACACAGCAGGTCCAGGAGAGGAATGATTCCATACAGAGGCAATTGGTTCAATATCACCCAATTCCATAGAGCTGTATTGGAAGGCTGAAAGCCTGTTTTGGTTCAGAACTTGACCTTTATGGAGGTCAGCCAAATCCTAGCTGAAGAACTTTTGGGTGTCCTAGAAGAATGTCAGCCTGGTAAGAAGCACTGCCTCTGTTGTTTTGGGACCTAAAGGATTTCACAATGTTCCTTTCGCTGCAGGTCTCTCACCTTATCACAGGTTTTCTCATGAGAGGTTTTGCAGACTTCCTTTGAACCCACCTGAAAACTGGAATGTCATTCTCTTCAATCCCATGAACAAATAAAGCCCTCAGTTGATATCTTGGGCTCGCAAAGTCCTTTTCTGATAAGTTCTTGCTGCCAAATGCCCAGCTTGGAATGGGTGTGCTTCAAATAGTGAGAAGTGCAGTGATGGCTTAGTAATAAATGTCTGGAAACCTTGCCAAACTTCAGTGCAGAACAGAATACTAACCCACTTTAATTATTAACTGATCCAGGGAATTGCCCTAAGCCCAGGGACATCCTCACATCAGTTATCTGACAGTTTTCTGATGTAGGTTTTGTACTTGGCACAGAATCTTTCCTGTAGCCAAGAATGATGTTTTTCTTTAAGGCTCTATTTCAGTTACAGGGAATTTTGATCTATAAATAAAGACAATTTTGAAGTCTTCAGATAATTGCAGACACATACTGTGGGTATTGATTCTGAATCTGGAAATCCTCATGCAGGAGGTGAGTGGCAAATGGCTACCAAAATAAAATGTACAAAAACAAGCCTTGGAAAGGACCTCTCCCTGTCCTGGTGAGAAAGATGAAAAATTGACTAGAAACGACTGAAGGCAGCAGGAGGAACTAACCCAAAACTTGATGTGTGTATTTTGGGTTTGCTCTTCAAATACACAAGCTCTCAGTTTTGTGCTTTGTGTTTATAGGAGTATTTCTTGAAGCTGAGGGAATCTGAAGCAGCTTGCAGGCTGTTTTGGAAACATTTAAGCAATGAAGATGAGGCACTGGGGTAACTTCAGATGAAACTGAGACTATCTCAGCAAAGTGTTTGATGTTTGAGGGTTTTCAGGAGGAGGGGGGACAAAAATCCCCTCTTAGTGCAAGGAAGATGAAAGAAAGTAGCAGTTTACAGAATCTGCTGGTAGGACCAGATGGAGAGGCTGGGGCTGACATTCCAGTTCTGAGCAATGAGACTTGAGCAATGTGTGTTTTTTTCATCTCTGGTTTACTTGGGTCATCTAATTGAACTTTGGTAAAACTGCATTCACTTGCTCTTTATTTTTATGACATAGCCATTCTCAGTCCTGATAGAAATGGAGGATAATACCTCAATGGCAGATAAATACCCCATTCTCCTTGTTTGTATTTTTCAAAAATGTATGCAGGGAGAGGCTTGGGCCCTGACTGTCCTCATCTCTAGAACTTTGTGCTGACCTCATCAGGCCCCATTAAACTTTTACCTCTCCACATTCTTAATGAAAGTGCAGTTCCCAAACATGTAACACTGATTGTGGCAAGACAAAAACTTCTCAGATCGTTGCTTCACTCTATCTTCATTTTGCCAAGTATCTGCTTGTCCACATGCTGCTGACCTGATTGCTTCAGGAACTTTTCCCAAGTGCTGAGGTACTTCCTCTGGCCACTAGCATTGCATTCTTCCAGGAAAAGGTTAAAGGAAAAACTAATGGAAATTATTAGTGATAACAGAGTAGACTGAGCATAATCTAATATTAATAAAGTTACCTCCAGCTTGGAGTGATACTATAAAAGTTCAAGATTTCACAAGCCCGTTGGGGCACTAAAAGGGAAACTGCCTCCTTAAAGCAAACTGTTCCAGCAATGTAAGTATGTGCTTTGGAATTCAGCAGCTCCGGGTGCTGCCTTGCTGTGTTCTTGACTAAAACCTGCTTCACAGTGACAAAGGCCTGCTAGATTAGCATACCTGGCATGAATAGTGCACTGCTGAAACCTGGATACAGATCACAACCCCCCAGGTGAGCTGCTGCTATCTGTAGCTGTGATCACTGGCCTGGGCTCAAAGGCACAGATGCTGTTGCTGTGAGCAGCCCTGCTCTGTGCTCAGAGCAGTGTTGGAAGGATGTGAGACCAGGTGTGTGGGCAACTTCCAGCCTGAAGTCCTGAGCAGAGCTGATCCCATCATCAGTCTGTGCCCTGGACTGGGGGGACAAGGAACAGCATGAATGCTGCCCCGCAAAACTGGCTACAAAGCCCATGGGGCCTGGAGAGGCCAATATCTGCTGGCCAGCCCCAGCCTCATCTGTACCTTCCCCCCATCCTGCAGTAGGGCACTGGTGGGTCCCTGGAGTCTGCCTCAGTGGAGGATATCAGCTGGGGTGGATACTGCTCCAGCCCTCCTACAAAGCAGTTGTGTCAGAGTGCTGTTGCTGATGGAGAATTGGGTTGACAGCTTTCCTAAATAGGAATTATAGAGCTTTAAACCTATATTCAGGCCATAAGACTGGTGAGTAGAACACATATTGAGAATTATGTGGCTGTATGGCTTCTATATGCTGCCAGAATATTCTTCCTTTTGCATGCTGGAAGGGCTTTTCAGTGAAACCTTCAGAAAGCATCTCCTGCTTTTTCATCTGGTATTCTGAACAGATGTGTCCTAGGGGAGCTGTGTAAGCCTGCCCCACGTCATCTGTTCAAGGTTCTTGTGTCCTGGTAGATGTAATGTTTTCATACGTGAGCTAGTAGATGGTGATTAAACCCCTCAATTCAAAAATTTCCTGTAGCTAGCCCAAGCTACCAGTTGGAGCACAGATTTTCTTTAACCCTACTTGGGGTCTCCTGTGATTAAACCTTATGTCACTGTGGCAGTAGTACTTGCTATCTGGAAACCAATCTAGTTTTATGTTACATTATTGCTATTTTTGCTTACTTCAGTACGTTCTTTAAACTGCTTGATTTTTATATTGGGGTTTTTTGCCAGTTTGCAGGCTAGCCCTTGGGTATAAAGTAGATCCAGGAAGAATTCAGAACCATTTTCAGCCCTTGCTGGTTTTTGCTGGCACTTGGATATTCATATCAACAAGGTTAAACTGATCAGAAGACGGTCTGAATGGTGGACTTGAGTTATCAGGCCTCAGCCTCCAGCCAAGCTATTCTCAGTGCTTTTTTCTGTCTTGCAGAATGGAGATGTATGTATTTCAATTCTTCACCCACCTGTAGATGACCCACAAAGTGGAGAGCTACCATCAGAGAGGTGGAACCCTACCCAAAATGTCAGGTAACTGTGAATATGTTGTGCAGTGGTGACCTCAAAGGCCTGCCATCTCCACAAGACCTAAGGGCTATGGTGGGAGGGGTTTGGGAGGGAATTTAAGGTTTTGTGGGGCTTAGGGCTTGAATCAAGCAGGAACCAGACATACCAGTCTGTCTGAACTTACTGGGCTGACAGTGCAGAGCCTTCTGTCCTATTCACAGGGTTTCATACTCCAAAGGCAAGTTATCTCAAATGTTGAAGCCTATCTCATCACTGTTATCTTCTTCAAAGTACCACTAGTGGAAAAGTGTGTGTAATGGGTTCCAGGTGCACACCAAACTGCTGTATTACTCCCCTTCCCTGTAGGACATGGGAGAGAAAAATAACACAGAAATCAACTTCCATGTTTGAGATAAGGCAGTTTACTAAAGCAATAACAAAAGCTTGTGCACTTAAGCAAAGGGGAAAAAAATTAATCTCTGCTTACCATTTGTGAGCAACATTCAGCCACTTCCCAGGAAGCAGGGCTTCAGTGCATGTAGCAGTTGCTCCAGAAGGCAAACACTGTGATATAACAAATGTCTCCCATTCCTCCTCTCTCACTTAGCTTTCATGTCTGAGCTGATGTTATATGGTATGGAATGTCCCTTTGGTTAAGTTGGACCAGCTGGCCTGGTTGTGTCCCATCTTAGGATCTTGCCACTCTCAGCCCCTTGATGGGAGTGGGGAATGTTGGGGACAGCACTGGTGCTGTGCCAGCACTGCTCAGCTGTAGCCAAAACAATTGTGTGTTATCATACCTGTCTAACTGTGAATGGAAAGCACTGGGGGCTGCTAAGGGAAAATGAGATACAGCTCAGCAAACTCAATACAATCTCCACTCTTAATTCCATACCATTTGTTTGATCCTACATAATGTATTTATCTTCCAACTGTTCCACTGTATTTCTTTCTCATTACTGGAATTCCTTCTTACCCACACCTGCACCCCAAACTGCATCCTTGAACCACCTCTGTACCAAATGTACATTTTTGTTAACCTGTCCTTTCACAGATGGATATTATTCTCTTGTTTCATGGCTTTCTCCACCCCTCCAGATCCATGACTTGTGCTCTACCCCATCACGATGGGTGGTCAGGACAGGAGAAGCAGCACACTTGATCATTGGTCACCAGCCTGGCTCACATCATCATCACATTCTCCTTGCTCCTCACAAAATTCATTCTTTGTCAGGTCATGTTGTTCCTGTTCCGTTACTTCCTGTGACACAAAACTCACACAGTTTGTTTTCCCCCAAGGTTAAATTTCCTTGAAGTACACACTGGGTCTCCCCATCCTTCCATGTTACCTGCCAAGTACACCCAGGTCCTTGGGTAAAGACAATCCCACCAATGTGTTTGCTTCTTCCCATGGGACAAGAATCCACACTGACTTCCCCAGCCACTTTCCTGTGTGTAGTGCAGGAACCTTATCTCCTCCCACAGTGTTTGTGGGCTCAGTTTGGGCAGGATCAGTGCAGTTAGCAGATCCCCTAGCATTGACCCGCCAAGTGGCTTCTTTTGCATCCCAGTGCTTCCATGTCCCATTACCTAAAATTCTTAACAGGCTTCAGCATTTCTGAGTCTTTCCAGAGGTGTGTGGGTGGTAAGGGATGTGATATATTCTCTCAATGTTTCTTTGCTTTGGAGTTTATGAGATTATTTTTAAAATTAATCCCATAGTTTGATTCAGTTCTCTCTGGGGTACCATGTCACCGCAAAATATGTCTCTCAAGAGCTGAGATTGTGTTCCAGGCAGTGGCATGGTTTACTGGCTGCATTTCCAGCTAGTTGTTGCCTCTGATGTAGCAAGTTTGTAGCTCTTGCCTCGGCGTGTCTGTGGCCCAGTGTAATCTATTTGCCAGGCCTCACCACGCTGGAAAACCAGCCGCCACCCTCTGTTCCAGGGATATTTCACTCACTTGATGGCAGCACATCTTTCACATTTGTGGATAACCTGTGTGATGGCCTCTGTGGTGAGCTCCACCCCTCAGTCATGAGCCCATCTGTGTGTTGCGCCCCTTCCTAGATACCCTGAAGTGGCCTGGGGCTAGAAATAGCTCACCCTTTTGCTCCCAGCCTTAGTCTCCCTGAGCTATTCCAATCTTCACAGCCTTAACTACCTGCCTGTTGTTCTGATGTTCTTCTGCAGTGGATAAGTACCAGGAGGCATCGCTCACCAAACACCATCACAGACAAAATAGTCTAGAATGAGAGATACTAATTAAATTTGTTACCAACAAAATCAGAGCAGGATAATGAGAAGTAAAATAAGACCTTAAAAACACCTCCCTCCACCTCTGCCTTCTTCCCAGCTCTACCCCATACCACAGCAGGGTATGGGGGTAGTGGAATGGGGGTCACAGTCAGTTCATCACACATTGTTTCTCCTGCTGCTGAGGATGAGGAATGTTCCCCTGCTGCACTATGGGTCGCTCCCACAGCATGCCAGTTCTGCATTAATTCTGCCATCATGAGTCCACCCCATGGGCAGCAGTCTTCCCCAAAATGCTGCAGCATGGGTCACACTTCCATTGGATGCAGTCCTTCAAGGACCAGCTGCTCCAGTGGGAGCTACTCTCTCCATGGGTCTCCCACAGGATCACAGCCTCCTTTGGGCACCCCCTGCTCCAGGCTGGGCTCCCCCAGGACTGCAGGTGGATCTCTGCTCCCCCGTGCCCTCCCTGGGCTGCAGGGGCACAGCTGCCTCAGCCTGGGCTGCTGCAGGGGCTGCAGGGGAATCTGAGCTCCAGAGCCTGGAGCAGCTCCTGCCCCGCCTGCACTGCCCTGCCTGCCTGCACGGATGCTCCTCTCGCATGTTCTCACTCCATTCTTCTCGGGACACAATTAAAACTTTTTTCTTGTTAAGTATGTTATCACAGAGACATTGCCACTCTTTCCAGTTGGCCAGCCTTTACCAGTGGAGCATCTGTCCTTGGAGCTGCCAGGCTCTGCTAGACATAGAGGAGGTTTCTGGCAGTTTCTCACAGAAGCCACCCTTGTAGCACCTTGACTACCAAAACTTGGCCGTGCACACTCAATACAGGATGGTTTTGAGTATTCTTACCAGTAGAACAACTTTGCAGAGTTCTGGCTGTTGTTTGCATTCCATTGTTTGTCTCCTGTCCTCCTGAGTGGTGTTGGGAGCAGCTGGTGGTTTTCTTCCTGACAAAAATACAAAGGATCACTAAGTCCCAGAGACATTCAAGGCCTAACCTGTCCATGCTTTTGAAACAGCAGCTGAATTTCATTCTCATTACAAGACACTGTCAAATAAAGAATCAACTAGGTTACAAGCCTTAACTCAAAGTTAGGAAACAGCTTTGGGCATTAATTACATAAATCACACAAACATTTTGGGTATTTCATTATATTCAACCCTAGAGACTGACTTGGAACTTATCATTGTGCTTGTTCTCTAATTTCTGCTGTCCCTCACCACAGTTGCAGTTTTTGGTGCTAATGCTCTTGAATCATCTTGGGCATAAGGATGACAGGTCAAAACATTCCTCAGCAAATGAAAATAAAACTGGTCCTTCACTTGTAGCCTGCTGCCACCATCACCAGTTGGGCAGAGTGCCAGCAGAAGCGCATCCTGCTGGGGTCCCATCTGGCTTGGGAAAGCTCCAAAGTGTCAGACAGGAGGCACAGGGGCCAAAGATGTGGGAGGGAGCTGCTCCTCTGCTGCTGAATTCTGTAAATCCTGCCAAGTGATGACCATTTCCCCACAGATGAGCAGGGTTGAAGTGTCTGAAGGGGGAAATTCATTCTTCAGCTGTGAGAGTTCACCTGTGCTTCTGAGGGTGTCAAGCAAGCTCATTTATTTTTTCAAACACAATCAGTATGGGCTTTCCCATCACTGGGAACAAGGTGATGCAGGCATAAGTAAACACAGCAAAACCCAGCAAGATGTGAAAGAATGTAGCTCTGATGTGTTTGGCAGAGAATCCTGCTTCCTGTGTCCCAGGGAGCTCAGTGAGTGGTAGAAGGCCAGGGGTTGAGACTCTGATCATTTTAATTGTCCTTCTCCCCATCTCCCCGGCCTCCCCTGCCCTTGAGCTGCACAGGCCAGGACTGGACAGCTGCACAGTATTCAAGGTACTGGCACACCTGTATCTCCTGCAGATAGCTGAGGTACTCTCTGCCTTTTGCTTTGTTTCTTGAGGATTCCCACTTGTCTTGGCTTTTGTTGCTGCCCGAGATCTGGGCAGATTCCACTTGATCCAGTAACATGACTGTCAGTGCAGCCTAGGCTAAAACTTTTGACTTTATATCAGAAGGCAAAAATGCACTTGGACCAATCTATACCTACCTCTTGAGGTGGCTCTGAGAGGCTACAATGTGGATAGCAGCTGGAATTTAAAAAAATATTCATTTTTCAACAAGGAATGTAATAGGATGTGCTGGTTGGTAGCACCAGCTAATCTACGTTATGTCTCTTTGGGAAGAAATTGATCTGTCTGAACCTTCTTACACTGATACAGGATAAAAAACAGGAACAGGTCTGTTTCCTTGAGCCTCTGCTGGCTGCTCTTCCATGCACAGCTGCCTTGTCTGAGGGGAGACAGATCCCTGACAATATCCCAGAGACTCAGCCCATACCCAGCCCATGCAGTTTGCATCTGCTGCTGAGGTTTTCAGTCCCATATGGCTGAACTTTTTACTGGTGTTAGTCCTGTCAGATCTCCCATGCTGGGATGCCTTTCTGTTACTGTCCCCTCTTCAAGGCAAGCAGTTTGAGTTGGAGGACACTGTCCAGCTCTTAAAGGTATCAGCAGTGATGGAGCTGGTCTGATGTGCTGGATGGGAAGGAGGAGCTCAGAGAATGAACTGTACAACGGTACAGTTGATCAAACAACTGTATTCACTTCTAATAATACATTCTTGGTGAATTTAAGTACCTTAGCAGTAACTTCGGTGTCTGGACACCACAGTGAAAATTGGCTTTTCCTCACTGTTGTTGGAAGTGTGGTAGAGCAGATGGTAAATCCAGATATTAATTCCTGTCCTTGGCCTTCCCTAGACTTTGTTTGCTTTGCAGAAAGCTGCTGCATGGTGCTGGAGCTGACATGCTGGCCTGTTTGCAGAGAATCAAGGGCTCTTAAATGAATTCTTGAGATGAAGTAGAAAATGATCTCTTATGCCCATCATTCCAACCCAATGAGACAGTTTCTTCCAGAGCTGCTGTTCTCTTTTCGTACAAAATTATATAATTTAGAAAATGAATTGTATAAGACTCTCTTGATGGCTGTGCTGAACAGTCTGTTCAGATACAAGTGTTTATTTTCAAAACCTTTCAAGGTACTCAGTATCCAAATGACCAAGCATTTCCTGGAATTGTACCCAGATATATGATCTGGTAGATGTGCTCTGAACATGCCCCTGAATCAGTGCAAACACGACTGTGGCTGCCAGTCCCCTTTAATCAAGGTCTGCAAAGTGGCTGTTGGGTAATGCTGTGTTTCAAGAGCTGTTCCCTGTCCCTTGTTTGTCCCTTCCCCTTGAAAGGGAAGCTGTTGCTGGCAGGACCACTGGGATGGGTGATGCTGTCATGGTGGCTGGAAATGGGTGTTGGTGCTGGTTGAGGCACAGTGTGAGCAACAAAGGCTGCAACTCCCAAGTACAGGGTTCTAGGAGCTGCAGGAGAAAGCTCTGGACAAGAGGATGGTGTTTGCAGCTGGTAAATACCAGCAGAGCAGGGCCCCTGGCTGGAAATCCCAGAGGACTGTCTGTCTGTCTGTCTGCCTGCCCCACCTGCCTGCCAGGGGTTACATGGCTGGCTCATGCTGGCTCTGCTGAATCCCACTGGGCCCTGGCACCTTGCCTGGGCATTGAAGATCATCCACACTGTCCTCCCCTTGCTGTGCTTGAGAGCTGCTGCTGCAGCCTGAGTGGGGGGAGAGGAGAGTCCTGCCCCCGCCTCAGCCTCCCAACCACCTGGCAGGGCAGGGGAAGAGTAGTGCAGCCTTTTCTGCTGGCCTTGGGTCATAGCAGTTCTTCTCCCTGTGGAGGGCAGGCAAACAGCCTGGCCTGGCTTCCTGCTGGAGGCTGCAAGCCACCAGGAGCAGCTCACAGAGCAGATTTCCAGCCCCACCGCATCTGTGGGTAGTGCAGTCCAGCTGAATTCTGCTCTGATTGTAGCTTTCTGTGCTGCCCTGTCCCAAGCACAGACACGATGGGCTGTAGTCAGATGAGGTTTGTGTTGTATCACCTTCCCTACACCACTGTCCAGGGCCTGAGGTTCGTGAGTACCTGTTGTCACTTAAAAACACTGTCCTCAGCTTAAGAGGACAAGTTGACTTCAAACAAGTTTATGATGCAACACCTAAAGAAGTTGTGGATATCCAGAACCCATGAATGCGTTAGCTCTGACTGCTGTTGTGGTTACCTTTTTCAGGACTATCTTACTGAGTGTAATCTCTTTGCTTAATGAGCCCAACACATTCTCCCCAGCCAATGTGGATGCATCAGTCATGTTCAGGAAATGGAGGGACAGTAAAGGAAAAGACAAGGAGTACGCCGAAATCATAAGGTAAGCTTTGCTAGTTGTGATGTTGGGCTACCAGCATTCTGCTTTGAATCCTGTCAAACAGGCTGCTTCCAGAATTTGCTGAAACCAGCTTCTCACAGCAGAATGTAATTTGGAAATTAATTTCAGTGTCTTATTCAAAGTCCATGCTTCAGGTCCCTCCAGCATTTTCAGCACACAGAAGCAGTGCAAACTTCTGGGGCAGGAGGACTGGGCTGATTTGTCTTCAAATTGTTCTTTTTTCAGACTAATCTGTCATGATGCTCTGCAAAACCTATTGGCTACTAGTAAATCCCAGTCTAAGTCCCTGCTTGTCTTTAAGCCCTGCATTGCTTGGGATGTGATGCAAACTGACTGCATCCTACTAATTTCTGTGCCTAATGCATGCACGAATCATAATCTTGTCCCTCCAATTCAAAGGAGCCTCAGCAGGATTTGTCAAGGGCTTGCAGAGCTGGGTTGGATTAGCTGGAACCAGTGCTCAGTCCCGCCCTTGGAGAAGTCCATGGTTCATCAGGAGCTGCAGGGGGATGATGTGAGCGTGGGCCAGGGCTGCTGTGGAGGGACAGCCCAGCCTGGAGCAGGACTGGTGGCACGGGGCCACATCTGCATTGTCTGTGCCAGCTGGGCCGGCAGGATGTGGCCCTGGGTGGGGCCAGCGAGCTCTGCTGTGCCGAAAATCCTCCCTGGGCTCCAGCAGGGCTGGGTGCACTCCACACAGGGAATGGCAGACTGAGGGCCCTGCGTGGGTGAGGGGACAGGCTGCCGTCTGCTCCTCCTGCTGGGGTGCAGCAGCCAGGCCTGGCTCGGGGCCATGGAAAACACTTGGCTCCTGTGAGCCCCAGGCCGTGCTCTGGGGTGTGCCATGAGCCCCAGCTGCTCTGCCCCTCCAGTGGGAGCTGAGAGCTGCCAAAGGCTTGTGGGAATTGCAGTTTTGAGCATGCTGTGGGAGAGCAGTCAGCAGCAGAGTCAATAAATCACCCTAGGAAATCCCTGACCATCCCTGCAGTAGTGAATGGAATTTGCTTTGGCCTCTGGCAGGTCTCTAGTGCAGAGCCTGTGGAATAGCTGATTTCATGAGAGGGTGTGTGCTGCAAACCCCCTTGGCATGCTCCCAGGCCTGAGGCTGCAGGAACCAGATCTGTTTCCAGTGCTGTTTGTGGTGCGTCCTGCCGACCTCAGTCCCTTCCCAGCTGCCGGGAGGGCGGGGCAGGGCCTGGAGAGCAGGCTGGGAGCTGAGCCACGGCACCCGGCCCTGCTCACATTCCTGTGTATCCTTCTCCCGCAGGAAACAGGTTTTGGCTACCAAAGCTGAGGCAGAGAAGGATGGTGTGAAGGTCCCCACTACACTGGCAGAGTACTGCATCAAAACTAAAGTGCCTTCCAATGACAACAGTTCAGATTTGCTTTACGACGACTTGTACGACGACGACATTGACGATGAAGACGAGGAGGAGGAGGATGCCGACTGTTACGATGATGATGATTCTGGCAACGAGGAGTCGTGACCTGCTCCCTCTATGCCCCTGTACTGCCCTGCCGACTCAGGCCAGAAGGGAGCAGCGGTAACCTAGCAGCAGTCCAGCAAAAAAGTGGGGGGGAGGGGTGTCAAAAAAAAAAAAAAAACAAAACAAAAAAAAAAACCCAACACAAAACTTTGTCTCCTGCTGTCTCCTGTTGTATGGATCTGTTCGCTCCTTTTTTATGGACCTCTTAGAGACCCTCCACAGAATGTCTGAATTCTTGCATTCTTAACCCTTTCATCACTGTATTACAATTTCTTTTTAAAAAAGAAACTCCCCTTTTCACTTCTCTACGAAATGCTCACAGCAAAACAGGTTTGCTCGTGTTTAGATTCTTGAATTAAATACAGTCTTGCATTGAGATGTTTAATGTATTTAAAGCTGGAACAAACCCATTGGAAGCTGGGTTTTTGGGAGCTCAAAGTGCTGCATTTACTGGGAAGAAAAAAAAATCCCCACGAAGCAAATTGCCAAGGTTTAGCTGCTCCATTTACAATAATAGCGTGTGTACATTCGTTTAGCCTTGTGGTGGTGGCTTTTCCTTTATAAGGTGTGGGGCGGAGAGTGTTAAAGCTACTGTGTGTTGAGCTTGATGGGATGTCACTGAAAGGTACAGTATTCCTTTTCAGCCTGCTAGGTTAGGAAATAGGTGGCCCCTGGAGCCCCAGAGGGCACAATCAGCTTTGTCTCTGGAAAAGGCTTGTGATATGAACCTAAAATAAACACTTAACACTTCACATCTGTACAACTGAGCCCTGGGTTGCTATTTTTTTTTTTTTATTTTTTGTCCTTTTTTTTTTCCCAGGCTAGGATAGGGTTGAAAAAGTTCAGTTTAGCCATTCTGCTGAGATCTGCTGCCAGCTGCCCCTCTCTGGAGGGAGGAGAGCAGATGTGCATCCTGCTGCCCAGAGGGCCACCATTCTTGCTGGATTTACTTTTGGCAGTGGGACCGAGCAGCAGCTCCTGCCCGTGCTGGCTGCAGCCCCTGCTCCCTGCAGCCCCAGCCCTGGGCATCTGCAGCTGCCTCCCATCACCTGTGTGGGTCACCTGCAGGCCGGGCTGCTCCCTGCAGCCCAGTAAAAACACCTGACATGCACTTGCTTAGACGTAGGTTTGTCTGCACTGAAAAGGTAATCAACTGTAGGGGAGATAAAAAGGTTTATGATTTCAAAAAAGACAATCCAGGTGATACAGTTTGAGATAGATCCTAGCTCTCTGATGATGTCTGGAATTCTGCCCACTTTTCATAGGCATTGACTTCCATTCTAATTCTCTGCCTAAACATGGAAGCTGAAGTTATTGGGATTTCGACTACACACAGAAGAGCTCCTAAAAGAGGGGAATTCTGTTTGTCCTCCACCAGCACTTGCATTTTTATGGAGGCAAATCCTTTACTGTGGTTTTTCAGCAGAATGGTAAGAGGTAGAATTGACTAGATTTTTTTTCTTTTTTTCTTTAAGAGAAGTACTTAGCATGCATTTCCCAGAGGAATTCAGAGGAGAGCCCGCGGGGCCGGCGGAGTTCGGAGCTGGCCGGGTGTCCGGTCTGTCCGTGTGTCCGTGTGTCGGTGCCGCGGGGCAGCGCTGGGCTCTCCCGCCCGGCTCCCCGGGGCGCAGCCAGCCCCAGGGCAGAGCGGGCCAGACGCGGGTTCTGGCGGGCTCTCCGCAGCTGATGCTCCGTGCTCAGCCTCCCGCATGTTTTTGGGAGCCCTCGGCAGAGCTTAGGGCGCTCCATCGTGGGCAGGGGGATCCTGCATGTTCCTGCCCCAGACCCCTCTTCCTCCGGCGCTCGGCTCCCCCGTGCAGCGTGCTCGAGTTGGGCTGCGGTGCCCGAGTTCCGTCCCGCAGGATCCCCGCATCGGCAGCCGGGCCTGGCGGCCCCGGGAGCAGCTCGGAGGTGCTGGCCCTGCTTGGGCGGGACCCTGGGTCCCCGCAGGTACAGAGGCATCACCCTGAGCAGAGCCCGCGCCTCCCCGCCGTGTCTCAGGGTTTTCCATGGTACGTCCCCAGCTGCGGTCCCTCGGGGGTGCCTCGGTGGGAGCAGCCTTGTTCGGGATCCGCGCCCGGGGCAAGGCTGAGCAAAAGCTCCGGGGGCGCTGCTCGGACGGGGAGGAGAGGAAGGCCCTGGGGGCTCCGCATGAAGCGAGCGAGGCAGATCTGTTCCCAAAGGGTTGCGGGGCTGGGGTTTGCAGGGACTGTCCCTGCCCGGCGGTGCATCCCTCTGCCCGACCGCCATTGATTCCTTGTGCCCGGCGCTGCCTCGGCCGCCCGCCCTCCTGCTTGCACGTTACCTGGGAAGGCAGCTGCACCCTCCTGAGCTGCCAGCCTTCCTCCAGCACGGACTTACCCAGCCCCAGCTGCTTTTTGGAGCCTGCAGCGGGGCTCCCCTGCGTTTAGTGACAGTGTGGGGCACCCCCAGCTTCAGAGCAGCCCTGCGAGGGCTCCTCCTGCAAATGGGCCCCGATGCTCCCGGGTGCGGGGCTGGACTCGGGGCCCGCCAGGGCAGGGACACCAAGCTCCAACTTGCAGGCGGCTGTGGGGGCTGAGGGAGCAGAGTGCGGCAACACTGTCTTTGCTGATGACTTGGTTGGAAATGAGGATACTGCATCTTTCAGGATTTCCCTTGTACTTTTGACCGTCTTCACTGTATACTCTCCAGTGACTTGTATTTCCAAGCTTGGTGTTGTAAGATGCATTATTATGACTCTTCTGTTACCCTTTTTTAATGACAAAAAAAGCAACCTCTTTTGAGAGCTCCGACATTAACCAGACTAATTTCTCTTCCCCACTGTCCTGTGCAGTGTCATTGCTTGTTGACTTGCTGGTTTCCTTTTTTTGAAATACAACTGAAGTATGAGGGGATTTTTTTGAAACTATTTAAGAGATTGCAGAAAAATGTTTACCTGCTCTGTGTATTCTGGGTTTTTCTTAACCCCTTTTCTCCTGTTTCAGTCAATATTAGCGTTTACATTTGCAGCTACGTGTCCCTCCAAATGCAGTTTTCAACCATTCTGAAACCAGCAGGGTACACTAGGTTTCTTGTAGTTTTCTTAGCTGAACTCCCAGATCTTTTCCTTTTTTTCTTCAGTATAATTTACCAGAAAGAATTAACTGATGCATTTTTGTGTTGTCTTCTCCTTCAGTAGTTATATTTTGTCTTTTCTGCACATCTGTCTACTAATAAAAATGTGAAATGAAAATATCTCCATGCTGTTACTTTAATGTTTGAACTGGTTGCATTGCATGGGTTCCTCAAAGCTTTGAATAGCAGCTGTTCACGAGCTCATTGCTCCTCTGGCATCAATGGACATATTTATACACCAATATCTTTAAGTTTATTGCAAAATAATGCTGCAGTTTGACAGCTGCCTGCACCTAAGACTAAAGAACAAACTGATTTAGAGGACTTTGGCAAAAGGCCAGACCTTTGCTGTTATATTTAGTCTCCCTAAGCAGGAAGGGGGAGACCAGTGAGAAGGTGGTCTGTGGATTCATGTGACCGGAGCAGGGATGCAGGATTTGGGCCAGAGCTCCCGGTGCCCTGGCAGGGCAGGAGCACGGAGCTCCTGAAAGGGTTGGACGGGGTGGGAGAGGAGTTTGACCGCGGGGCCAGGGAGCAGCTTTGGCAGAGAAATTGAGGTCACGGCTGTCAGCCCTGCCAGGTGCCAGCCCTGCCGGTCCCGCACTGTTCCCTGCAGGCTCGGAAGGGGAGCAGGGTGTTTGCAGTGCCCGGCCGCTGCAGCTGAGCTAAAATTAGTGGGACAAGTGTCAGGGAGTTGCACTGGCTGCACTTGGTATCGATGGCAGCACAGCAACTGCTGAGTCAAATGTGGCTGGAGCCCAAGTGCTTCTGCTGCACAGCTGAGCTGGAGGGAGTGTGATGGCATTTTGGAGCTGCCTTCCCAAAGCAATCTCCAATCTCTGGAAAGGGACCGGGAGGGATGGTTCTGTCTGGGACCTGGGCTGCTCGTATCTCCTGCCTGACCCTACAGCACTGGGCTGCCCAGAGCTGCCAGCAGCTGCTTCCTCCAGCAGCAGTGTGGGACCAGAGGCAGGGCAAGGGCTCCAGCCCACCCTGCCCTGGGTAAGTCTGGGGGGCAGCAAAGGGGGGTTTTCCTCTTCTCTCCTTGGTGGGCAAGTGCAACTGGGCAACTTCTGCCATCAGCAGAACAGGGCTTAGAGTGAAATTGCTGCAGGCAAGTCTGCCAAAGTGACAATGTGGGGGAAGGGAGAAACATTTTGTTGAGTCTCACAAGGAGGAGAGGAGCCTGCCTGTGGCTGTGTGGGCAGGACCCCAGAGCAGCTGGGAAGGTGTGAGTCCTGAGGCTCAAGGGCTGCTGGGGGCTGGCACCATCTCTCCCCTGTTGCCTTTCCCCAGCTCCAGCTGCTGCTGGACATGCACTCAAGAACCGAGCTACACCTGCAGGGCAGCACTGCATGTCTGTAAACAAGACCTGGAGAGTGAAGGCAGCTCTGGGGCTGTCTGTGTTTTGAAGAGGGTGAATGAGGTGCTGCTGCTGTGAGGGCTCAGCTGCTGGTGCAGTCTTGTACAAACTGATGGGCCCCAGCCTGCAGAAACATTTTTGCCCTCCTTGACATTCAGGCCCCAAAGCTGTTGGCAGTGGGACAGCAGCTGATAAGGGCTTGGAGCAGCTGCTGGAGTTCAACCAGTGTCAAAACTTAAGGCACGGCAGAGGAATGCCATTGTAGTTCTCCTGCTGTTCAGAGCCCGGGGGAGGCCTAGGTGACAACTGGGCCTCACAGGGCCAGCTGAGAAAGAAAAATGGTTCTCAGGGTAGAAACAGATTTATTTTTTCTTGCGGATACTAAAAGAATAAAAGCTCCTTGCCTGTTGTGTGTTTCACATTTACCCACCTCCTCTGCAGCACAGGGACAGGGTGATCAGAGGGTAAGTCTGGGCAGGAGCCTTCCCTCAGGACTCTCACACCCCAGCCCTTCCTCCCAGTGGAGCCCATGGACCTCGTGAGCAAAGTGAGAGGGCAGAGCTGCAGCTGTGCTCTGTCCTTACCAATGCCAGCTGCTCACAGGGACTGGAGCACCATCCCAGGAGAACCAAAGGCAGAACGGGCTGCTCGTGGCAGCAGGGAGGATGTGGCTCTGGATCCCATCCCTGCCGGGGGTGCCCGAGAGCTCTCAGCACGCAGGTGAACTCGCTGTTGTCAGATGCACCTGCTGCTCCTGCCCTCCCAGCCTGGCTGCTGCTGCAGGAGCAGGCACAAAGGGACAGGCTGTAAAACTGCTCCTGGAGCCTTTGAAAATGCAGACAAACACCGGTGGTATGATCAGATATTTATTAGGTGGAGGAAGGGCTATAAAGAAATGAAACTCCTAGAACATTCACTGGTGCAGGACAAGAAGGACCAGGAGCTGCCTCCAAGGTTTTTGTTTTAAAAAAAGTGGGGAGGGACAGATGAAGTTTCCATCCAGTAGCTCTGGCTGTCCTGGGAAGGTGGCTCAGGGCAAGAAGAGGTACAAGACACAGCTTATACTTTTATTTAAGAAACCGCTACATAGATTTTCCTCTAATGATGCAAAAGAGGTTCCAGGACACACTGAGCCATCCAAAGTCTCTTGCTAGAGAAAAACACCACCAACAAAAAACCCCTGCACAAGCAAAAACCAAAACCCTGTCCTTTTTATTATTATTATAAAAAAATTGAAAAATTAGAAGTTGAGACTGCAGCTCAAGGCCACAGTGATGAAACTGCCTACAAGAGCTTGTCTTCCACAGCAAGACGGCGGGAGGGAGGGAGGAAATGAAAGAAAGGGGAAGGCCCACAAAACTTTTTTTGCTTCTTTCTTTTATTTTCCCCCTCTAAAATAACAGGTATATTGGGGGTCGGGGGGTACAATCAAACCAACAGGACACATCTTGATTTAGGTTTTTGGAAGGGCAGGTCTCCTTATTTATCTGAATTGAGAACTGCATTAAATAAATGGGCTCCAGCTCCAAAAAAAGGGCACAGTTTGTCTGACAGAGTTACAAAACCCATAGAACTTAGAATACAAAACAAAGAACGATGCCCTGGTGCAGATGGAAAATGAATAATTAGTTTTCCTACAAAGAAAATAAAGGAGGCTGCAAGATGCAGAAATCCACATTTAGGCTCTATTACATTTACAAATACATACATAAATATATTACATATAACAGCAACTCAAAGAGGAAGCAGGCGAGTCACACAGAGGATGGCTGGCTGGCTGCAGTTCTCCCTGCACAGATGTTTGGCTGAGCAGTTACTTTTCGTAATAATTCGAAGAATGGGCTTCAGCTTTTATTTTCTTTTTTCTCTTTTCTTTTGTTTTCTCTTTTTTTTTCCTTCCTCCTCTCCTTTCATTCTCTCCCCCCTCCCCGGTTTTGGGTTTAGTTTGTCCAGTATGGAGAAGTGCCATAGGCGGTTTTGGTAGCCTGAGACTTTTGCTGCATGGTGCTGGGTTGGTTGCGTTGGCCAGATCCACCCTAGAAAAGGGAAACAAAGGAGACAGGAGCATCAGCTGCCACAGCACCAGCATTCCCACGAAGACAAGCCCACCCCAGCATCTCCAGGGACAGCCCTGACACCCAGCAGGGCAGCAATGCTCCCCCCTGAACAGATCTGCTTCTGCCCTGCACCATCTCTGCATCCCACGGTCCAGGCCAAGCATCCATGGGCACACCAAGCAGGAGCTTGGGATGCACCACCACACTGCCTCCCAAGCACAACAGGCTCAAGCACAAGAAAAATGAGGAGCAGGGCCAGGCACAGCAAAGGAGCTTTCCCAAGGTGAGCCAGACAAGGATGTGACACATTTGGAGCACAAAATCATGTCCCATTACTGGACTATAAAGCTGAGCACTGTTTTTTCCAGGGAATATTTAGTGCTAGGAAAGTAAACACATGTGCAGGTGAAACCCAATCAGAGCTGACATGCAACCTGCAGGGGATGCTTGATTTTTCCCCAGAATCACATCCTGCCCTCCAGCCCCCCTGACAGGGGACAGCAGCACCTGCCTTGGCTTCACACCCCACAAACCATCCGTGCCCAGCCCACAGCAGGATGGGCTCCTCACACAGCCACAGCCTGGCTGAGGCAGGCAGGGATCTCTCGAGGTATCTCGTCCAACCCCTTTGCTCAGGCAGGATGACCCAAGAGCCAGCTGCCCAGCATCATTCCCAGACAGCTTCAGGGATGGAGACCCCGCCAGCTTCCTGGGCAGTGCTTGGTCCCCATCCCAGCAAAAACTTTCTCTGATATTCAGAGGGAACTTCTTGTGTTCCAGTTTGTGCCCCCTGTTCCCGTCATCGGAAAGAACCTGGCTCTGGCCTCTTTACATCTTCCCTTTCTGCACATTGATGAGATTCCCTCTCAGTGCTCTCCAGGCTGAACTGTCCCAGCTCCCCCAGCCTTTCCTCACAGGAGGCAGGATCCAGCCCCTCCATCAGCCCTTCCCTGGGCGCTCTCCCACACACCCACGTCTGTCCCGCAGTGGGGAGCCAGCACTGGACGCGGTGCTGCAGCTGTGGCCTCACAGGGCTGAGCAGAGGGCAGGAGCAGCTCCCCTCGCCTGCTGGCAGTGCTGAGCCTGGAGCAGCTCAGGATCCCATTGTCCTTTTCTGCTGGAAGGGCACATGGCTGCATCAGGGTCAGTTTGTGCTCACCAGGCCCCCAGGGCCTTTTCTGCTCTCCAGCAGGGGGTTCCTGACTTACATTGGTGCATAGGCCTGCTTTCTCCCCAGGAACAGAAGTGGCATTTCCCCTTGCTGAACTTCAGCTCCCCTCCCCAAGCTGGTGAGCAGCCAGTGCTGCCAAGGCCCTTTCCCAGTGAGCAAAGCAAGCAGCAGAAGGAAACAAGCACCCCAGAGCCCTGCTGGGAAGTGGAGCAATGTGCCCTTGGGGATGCTGCAGAGGCAGAAGGGGCTGACTCACCTGCCCATCCTGCTGCAGGTGATGATGCAGCATCTGGGAATGAGGCTGCTGATGTGCAGGGAGGATGTGGAGAAACGGGGCTGGAGCATAGCCCGGGGCAGCACCAGGGTTGAGGGGCCCAGTGGATCCGAGAGCAGAGGGTAGGCTGAAGGGAGGCGGAGTGCCAGCATGGAATCCCTGCTTGTCAAACGTCTGCACAGGGGGCAATGGGCACAGCGTCAGACACTGCTGTGAGCAGACCCAGCAAGAGCAGAGCAAGAGTGGCCCAAACACACATCACCTGAACCTCTCACCTACCCCACGAGGAAGCCAAGTCACACTGAACACCTGCAAGCACACCAGAGGATGAGTTTCAGCTCCTGTTCTCACCCGTATTTCTGCACTAATGGCTCTTGAAATTTTTATTGTCACAGAGATTGTGGGGCTTTTTTCCCCTGACCTCTTTCCATTCAGAGGGACATGGGATCACAGCAGCTGCCTAATCAGTCCTTCCCCCACTGAGTGGGCTCAGCCTAGAAGTACTCAACCTATCCAGGGCAGCCCAACAAAAACACAGGAAGCTGCAGTAATATGTTCCTCCTGCTGGCCAAAGCTTGACCCCAAAGCATGGAGCTGACAGCTGGCTTCCTACCTGTAAGCATGGATGGTGGCCAGACACCTATTTCCCCTGCTGAGCGTGCAGGGAGGAGCAAAAAAGAGCTGGACATAAGCCCACTGCACTGCACAGCTTGTCAAAACACCTTCTGCTCTGCCAGGGCAGCTGCACACTGAGCAGAGCCACAGGAGACAGGGACCCTTGGGTGTTAGGGGCGGGCACTACTGCCTGTCCCTCTGATGGAAAGCAAACAGCCTCTCAACTCACCTGCTTTGGGGGCTATTTGGGCTAAAAATGCTAACACCCACAAGTTCATTTGCACCCAGGACACTGCTGGAATGGTGTAGCGTGGGCAGTGTGCAGCACAGGGAGCACTGAGCCTCTGCCAGCAGCTGCTGTCAGGAGCTGACACCGCAGAAACAGGGGGACAGAGGATGAGGCTTCACTCCAGCAGCAACCAGAGCCAGCGTTAGAGATGCCGTGGCTGGCTGGCCCTGAGCCTGGCCAGCCTGGGAGTAGGAGTCATCAGCCTTGGGCCCTGAGGGAGGAGGGTCCAACACTCCTCACCTGAGTCTTGTTATAGACTGAGCCACTGATATCAGGCACACCCGTGTTACTTGAGGTCACAGAAACACCTGGAAAACAGAAACACCACCAAGGGTGAGAATGTCACCCCACCAGCCAGCACAAGCCCAAGCTTTGCTCCCAGCACCTCTGGCAGCCTCAGGGGATGCACTGCCCCACTGGTTCTCCAGACCCACAGCACCCCACATGGGAACAGAGAAAAGGGCTCAGCTTCTGGTTCCCACTGCAAAAGCCCACTGGGATAAATCACCCAGGTCCACACCTAGCCATTAACACTTGGATTCTGTTGTGTTGTGTTTCGCTGCAGGATTCCAATGCACTTCCAATGCACCAGGCAGCAGTTAGCTGCACTGACCACTCACTGAAGCCCACTAAAAGCCAGCATTCCCCTGGATCAGAGGTGCATTTGGCTCTGTTGCAGCACTCAAGAGCTTTGCAGTAGTGCCCTGAGTGATGAGACTCAGCATCTCCTACACATCTGAACCTCTTTCACAACCTACAGAAGAGTGAAAGTCTGCAGCACCCCTCTGCCCTGACAGAATCAGCATCACTGCCTCAGAGACACTTATTCATAGTTTTACAGAAGGTGGCTCTGGTTATTCCATTTGGGTCAGAATAAAGCCAATGGTTGCTTTGTTTGGTGAATCAGAGATATGGGCTCAAGGGTACTGCTCTAAGCTTTTGTAACCCTCCTTGGGCACTGCTGGATTCCTTGGACACTTCCTGGGTTACTTCTCCACTGAAAGGAGTGTGACCACCTGGTGTTTCAAATGCCCAGCAAATGCTTGGTCCTTGCTTGAGAATGAGGATCAACCACATAGTGCTAAGCAGGCCAGTACAGGCTTCTCAGATCTAACCAGCATGTGCCAAATAAAGCTTTTGTATAAGCTGCATAAATTCTTCAGCTTTTATGGTCACAAAGAAAACATTTCCAAGCACGACACAATGTTATGAGTGTACACAGGCAGCAGCTAGACAGCCCAGAGATGTGTGAAGTGCCCTGCTCCTCTCTAACACGTGGGTGTCTCAGGTGCCTACCAAGAAACTTAAAATCTAGCTATGATTTGGCAGAGGAGCATTTCAGCAACAGCACTGAACTGCTCAAGTTTCAAAATCACAGCACTGTTGAAGATCACTATACTCTTCAGCAAAGAAAGCTCTGGCTTAGGAGGCAGCTTACCATTTCTCCCAGATGTAATTGGTCCAAGCTGTGCATCAGCCACACAGATTTTTATGTGAAGTTCAGCAGTGAGGTTCACAAGGAACAACTAAGTCATTAGAAAAGCATTTTGTGTATGGGAGATGGAGAAACAGCTTGGATCACGACCCTGTTTAGCGCTGGCTGCTGTGTTGACTGGGAGTTTGCCCTACTAAATCCCACTCCAGGGGAACCTCCAGTCTCAAAGCGTTACCTTTCCCAGGTCCAGTGCCAGCAGATTTGCTTTGTGCTTGAGATGAGCCACTGTAGCCTCCTTTGCTGTAATCTCCAGCTGCTGTTCCCTGCGTTAAGTCGTCGTAGCCTGCACAAGGGGTGCACAGGGAGGGCGTCAGGGCGCGGAGCGGCGCTGCGCTCGGGGGCAGCGGGGCTGAGCCTTACCTGCACCGTAGCCATGCTGGCTGTAGCCACTCGCCTGCTGAAAGGGAGTCGAGGCCGTGCTCAGGTTGACTCCGTGCTGTTTAGCAGATGCTGGAGGTACCTGGACAAAGCACGGGACGAGAAGTGCCGTCAGCTGGAACACAAGCTGGAACGCAAACGCCCTCTGCCATCTAGTGGGGAAGGGACCTTCTACCTCGTGTCGGGAATTCAGTCTGGAGTTGGGAGGACTGGGATCGCATGGGACTGCTCACAGCAGTAACTTGCTATAGTGGATTTGTGTCACAGGATTTCTCCTAGAGCTGTCCCTGTGATTGCAGCACAGCCCTCTCTCAGAACAGGTTGTGTATTTCTTTCATATGCTGAATGTAAACAGCAAATTTTTACCCACAAACTGAGAACAACCACAGAATCAAAGTAAACATCAATTCCTGCCTGAGGCTGTTCATAAAACACTAGCCTAGAGGGCCCTAAATAGCTTCATCTACCCTTCTGCCTGGAGCTGCACCTCTTCCCAAATAAACCTCCTTCCTCCTGAGACTTCCAGCCCTGCTCTCTGACTTAATGGGGTCTCCTCCATCCAGGCTCTCAGCTCACTGACTCAGCTTTGTGTCCCCCCTTGACTCTGCAGGGACTCATAAGGGCTTTCAAGAACAGCAAGCCCACAAAATGCAGCTGTCAGGTATGTACAGAAACTCGTACAGGGGTCCATGAATTCTGGCCTGTCAAATATTTTGTTTTCTTCTGGATGAGACTGCAGCTATTTTCTCACATTGAATGCTTTTGGAGATCTCCTGCAGACTGGGGAAGCTGACTCTATTCCACTCTAATGAGAATCCACCTAAATACTGACTCCAGCTCTGGAGTGCTCAGTATGAGGAAGCTGTGGACCTGTTGGAGCAGATCCAGAGGAGGTCACAAAGGTGATCAAGGTGATGAGCTCCTCTCTCCTATAAGGACAGGCTGAGAGTTGGGGCTGTTCATCCTGGAGAAAAGAACGCTCGGGGGGGACCTTAGTGTGACCTTTCTCCACTTAAAGGAGGCTTATAGGAAAGGTGGGAAAAACATTTTACCAGGCCCTGTAGTGACGGGATGAAGGGCAGGTGTTTTCAACTGAAAGGTGGCAGATTTAGATTAGATATAAAGAAAATAATCAGCACCACGAGGGTGGTGTGGCACTGGGACAGGCTGCCCAGAGAAGATGTGGATGGCCAACAGCCCTGGAAGTGTTCAAGGCCAGGTTGGATGGGGCTCTGAGCAACCTGGGACAGTGAAAGGTGTCCCTGCCCAGAGCAGGGGGATTGGAACAAGACAGTCTTGGATGATACCTTCCAACCCAAACCTTCCTATAATTCCAAGAGGAGTGGAATGTTTGGGCTGGAGAAAGCAAAACTGGAGAGGCATGCAGGGAGCACTACAGCTGAAGCTGTCACACTTACAAACATGGTTGGCCCATACTGGAATGCACTGGGAACACCGGGCATCCCAGCATAGTAAGGGAGCCCGGTGTAGCTGTACCCTGGGGGCAGGGTCGGGTTGAGGAAGGGCTGCTGAGTCGTGTGGTGAGTCTGTGTCTGGTTCTGCTGCGGCTGGGCCAGCGTGGTTGCAGGAGCAGGAGAGGCAGTGTCTCCACGGCCAAATTTTGTTACATCACCTGTGAAAGAAAGAACTGGTCAGAAAAGCTATCAAAGATACTGCAAAAGTGGAGAATTCAATGGACTTATATCCTCTGAACAGGAGCAGACAACTACAGAGCAGGACACATCCTACACCTGAAAGCCTGCAGTTGTTTATGGGAAACCCTCACCCAGTCTCTGTTCCTGACAGCCACAGGGAAATTGCCTGTTTGTGGCACAGAACTCTGTGCCGTGGCTACTCCACTGATAAAGAGAGATGCCAATACTCACCTATCTCACATGGTCTGAGCAGACTCATTACTATCAGATCATTGCAATAAAACATGCTAAAAGCAGAAGCATGGTAAATAGCCAGAGAGCCAATGGTTGTTGGGTTAAAGTGTGACTCTCCTGGAGGTTAACCTGTTTAGCTAAGCTTTAGCTCATGGACTGAAAGCAGGTTAGGATTTACAGGCAGTGATGGGCATATTTTTGCCAATGTCTGTTTATTTATCAAGCATGACTAGTTAAGATGTCCAGTTCCTCACACCACCAAAGTTCTGAAGACAGTAGCTGAAGGCCAGGAAAGCAAGGCTTGCATCGAGGGCCACCTTATTGAAGAAGCAGGAAGGGAAATTCAGTTATTAACCAAAAAACAGCCTCCCAAGAGAAGCGATAATGAAGCAGAAAATTCACAAACACTTGCACTTTCTGGCAGCCTACAGAGCAGCATGTTCACATGTTTACCAAGGAGGTGACATACATCAATCCCTTCTACCTCACTCCCAACCAGTATTCCTTTTTGCTCGTTACTAGGAAGTATGACAGCACTTAATACCATCATTATAAGAACTACAATGCCTATGGCTACAGTTTAAAGCTGTAATCAACTAGCAGTGGGTGAAAACCACTGGGATGAAATCTGGGATGGCATTAATATCATCTTTGCACAATGACAGCTAAAGAGCGAGAGCAGGAACAAGGAAGGGCTTCTTGGGAAAAGGGAAGGGAAAAGCAACTCCTGTCTGAGCAACAGCAGGATGACCTGCACTGAGAAACCAGCACTTCTCACTTGCCATTGTCATTTTTCCTAGCACTCACCTGAGTATGGGTTGTTAGCAAGGCTCCCATCTCTGCCTGTCAAGGTTGCAGGAGCCGGGAATGTAATTCCATAGTAATCCTTGGAAGAGACAACACCATTTATTAATAGTGGAAACTGGAACACAGCTGGACACATCAACCGCCTACTAGACACAGAAGAAAATTCTAAAAGTAAGAACTAAAGGAGGTTTGACTGGAAGCTGACCTTACATTGTGCAGCAGAGCTGAAAATTTACCTGGATCCTCAAGCTAAAAATAAACCTACTTTATAGACACTTTTTGTGTTATACACAAATATTTAATCTCTTAATGGTAAGTTAAAGGCAATAACTAAGTGATTTCCCACACAGCTTCCAGCTCTGAACTGTCATCTTCCAGTGAGCCTGCCTGAAAGAGAACTGAGCATTGTCACTCAAACGCCTGGGGTCAGACCAGGACTGTAATCACAACATAGATGTAAGTCTAAGGGTTTTGCCCTTGTACCATGCCCTGTGTTCTAAAAGTGGATATGTCAGCTACAAAACCAGCAAAAGCATCAAAAGAGAGAGAAAAACAGTTACTATTGGATGACTGGAAAATTTATTTAAACTATTTACAGGAGATTTCAGGTCATGGTCTCCAAAGTGGGGTGTGTATCCCAACCCATTGGGTTGCAGGAAGAAAATGGATTTCGTACCTTTGATAAATATTACCGAAGAGAATTTTTAAACAGTGTTTGTTTAACCTTTCTCTCCTTTTTTCATTTTTATCTTTGTGTATGTTTTATAATATATATATATTAGTACAGGGGTGTATGTATGTAATTCGGAAATAAAAATATACTGAAGGCGAGCGCTCACAATTTTTTTGCCAATAGGGTGCATAAAAAAGGTGGAAACCACTGCATCAGATCATTCTTCTAGGTCTTCTACAAGAAGGTAAGCAACACTAGAAAGCTTGCACTTTGAAATGACAGGACATGCTAGCAAAACCAAAGCAGTATTTTGACCTCAGTTTGGGGAAAAAGGGCAAGAAGATTGCCCTTCTATGTCTATGTGAACTTCACCTGTGGGTCTGGTTATCTTTTTTTTCCTCCTAATTTTCATGTTCTACTCCTCACCACCTCCAATCCAGAAACAGATAAGGCTTTAAGTAGTAATGTATCAATTTCCACACATTTTCAAATACTGAAAAATTCTCCTCCTTTATCATACCCCTCTCTCAAATGCCATAGTGCCTCAAATGTTTTCTCAGCGTGGACAGCAATCTCCACCTTGCTCCACTTCTGTGCATCCCTTCCCTGTCTCCTACACCCAATCCTCCATCACTGAACACAAAATAATGTGGCAAAGTTTTAGTATTGTAGGTGCTTTCTGTAACTTGTAATGGTGTCATTATTATCACCAACCTTTCCCTCCCCCTTTAGGAACTCCAGCACGAATCACTTGACAAAACACAACTAAATTCACATTAGAAGTCTTAGCAGGTTATTCAAAGGCAGCACTCTCATAACCTTCTGATGAAAATGCCACAAAAAGAAGATCTAGAGAAGACATGTAAACACAGTTCAGCTGATATGAACTGGCACACTAACATTTTCCCCCTATACAAACTGGACAAAATATAATCAAATCTGCATGAGAAGAGGGTGTAAGGGTAGCAGTTATTCTCACTCCACCTCGGGCAGGGGAAAACCACATCTGCACTGAATATCCTACTTGTGCATACGCACATTCAAACTAAAAACTCATTAGAAAATACAAGTGCAAGGCAGTTAGGCCGCAGTTCATGCTGGCCCAAAGGAAAATATCAGGGAAGACACTCTGTTCTTCAAACGTCACAGACATCTCCTGACCTACAAAAGGAGAAGCTGCCTAAAGCCAAAAGTGAAATATCAGAATTAGGCTCAAAAAGCAAGCAGAAAAGGATGAAAAAAGGGAAAGTGATGAGACAAAATAGATTTAAGTTCCACCCAGCAGCTCACTGGGTACCACACACACCAGCTGACGCATTTGTAAGATCTTTGCAACAGATGAACAGTGAAGACAGCATATCCCAATGTAATGCACACCAAAAGAACCCAAACAACAAAAAAATCCAGTGAGATTTTACAGCAAGCACATTAGTTGAGTTAAATTAAAAAAGAAATCTCAGGAGAAAATCCCATTCTTGCTTTTTGAGCAAACACGGGGATCTCCTGCTGCTGGAAGTTACACAGGAAGCAGTGACGACTCACACTTGGGCCTTTGCCCACTTTCACTTTTCACATAAAGCAGACTGGCACATGAAAGAGAAATATTCCCACCTCTTCCTGCTCACAGACCATCTAACAGTGCCACATTTTCACAAAGAATTCACAATACAATTTAAAAAAAAACCCAAAATCCAGAAAGGACAAACATTGCATGAATAGTTGATGAAAAATCCTTTGTGACATCTGTGCATTTATTTCTAATTACCAACATACCAAGGGTAATTAATCCTGGATACAGGGGTATGAGAGATGGCTCCAAAAATATCATGCAAGTTTTTGCAGGGAGAGGAAAAACTCTTGCACTAGCAAAGCTGCAGGTACCACAGTAAAAAAGTACTAAAACATATATACATATACACATTTAAACAGAATTTAAAAAGATTGAGAGACTAACAATATTTTTCAATGAAAAATATAAGAAAACACTAATTAACATGCAAAATAAACATTATATACTAATCATATTAGAGCATGCAATATGAAAAAAAATAGATGCTGGTACATAGAAAAATTTTTAAATAAACCCCCAAAAAGGGCAACACACAAAACAGATGAAAAGACAGTCCTGAAACACATCCCTGGCACAGCCAGTCAGAAAACTTCTGCCACACTTTCGCCTCTTGCAATAGCTCAGTAGCCAGGCTTCCCCCTGGCAGCAGCCCAGAGAAAGTGCCAGCTCCCGTTCTCACAGCAGCGTCCCCTCCTGGCCAGTGACAAGCACCAAAGCTCTCAGAAGAAAGCAAACAGAAAAAACAAAAGTGAAAACGGAAAAGTGAAATTATCAAGAGGATGGTGATGAAAGGAAAGCCTGGACCTGGGCATATAAAACTGCACCACCAGCAGCATCCCAAGCAAAGCAACCACGACTACCGAGCCAGGGCAGGCTCCTGCACAGTGCCCGAAGCTCCACCATGGCTGCACCTGGATGCTCACAGCCCCACCGGCGGCACAGCACCCTGGCACTGCTGCTCCTCATCCTGGCTCTGGCCACCGGCCTCCCGTGCCACCATCTGCGGACCCACGATCCTGGGAATGCACTCCAGCATCTGCAGGACATGGCTCCAAGAACGACACTGTCCTGCAATCTCCAGAAGCGGCCCTTCTTCCCCGCCAGCCTGCTCCACAACAACCTGCAGCCGCACCAAGCCGCCGCCACCGCCCTGCGCATCCTGCAGCACCTCTTCCACACCCTCAGCTCCAACAGCACCCGCCAGCACTGGCCCAGCCACGCTCGCAACCACCTCCTCAACAAGCTGCAGCACCACATCCACCACCTGGAGCAATGCCTCCCCGACAACGCCGCGCCCTTCAAAGGACCACGCAACCCGCTGCTCGCCATCAACAAGTACTTCAGGGACATCCACCTCTTCCTGCACGCCCACAACCACAGCGCCTGCGCCTGGGACCACGTCCGCCTCGAAGCTCTTGTCTGCTTCCAGCATGTGGACAGACTCATACGGCAAATGAAGCACCAAGCTGCTCTGGACCCCACTAAGCCCACGGATAGCAAACACCCATCCCCAGCCAGCACCAGTGGCCTCAGATGGAGCGGTGATGGCAGCAGCCCAGGCTGGGATCACCTGGGACCAGTCACACATCTTCCGACTGAGAAGCTGATGGGGAAAGGGGTGTGACTGTGGTGACACTGGGGTCAGGCTGTGGCACAGCCCACACCCAAACTACAGCCACTAGAGTGGAAGGAAGAGGAAATTTCTGTGCTATACTTCCATGGACAGCTGTGAAGCACTGGGGATATGGATGGTACTTATTACCTGTGGAATTACTGTGTTCATCTGGGACTGTAACCTCACCTGATGAACCGGAAGGGGATCATGGACACGGGGAACTATGGTGGGACTCTTATTCCAATCACTATTTGTTACAAAACTCTGTTTACTTACTTATTTAATTAATTAACTTAGTTGTTTATTTATTTATTTATTTATTTATTCTTTTGTTAGTAATAAAGACTTGTTGTAAAAGCAGAAAAGAATGAAAAAGCAAAGCTGCGGTCGTTATGCTTCATGCTTATACCTGACATGCAAAGATAACAACTCTTCAGGCTGTGAGGGGATCAATCTCCCTCCTCCAGCCCGTCTTGCCAATGCTTCCTGCCTGGGTCGAAGGCTGTGGATAGCAGACCCTTCTCAGGGAATGCTGGTTCTGCAGCCCCCAGGCATTTCTTACAGCTGCCAGACCATTGGAGCACCCATTTGCCCCAGATGGCATGATGCCTACTCTGCACACTTCCTCCTCTTCCACCACCACGCTCTCCCTTCTAGACCCTTCAATAATGCCAAGACATGAAAGCCACCTCCAAGCCACCATCCCTCCACAGCCATTCTGCAATGCCACAACACTGCTTCGCAAGAAACAGGGTGGCATAGACAAGGGGCACCTCAAAGAATCAAGGAGGGGATCCATAAAGGTCTGCAGAGATTTGGACAAGGAACAGAACTCCAGCGCTACCAACTGCACCCAAGAAACACCAAAAAGAGACAAAACCCACAGGAGATGTCCAGAACAGCTCAGTGCTCTGCAATGGCCACCACAACTAGTCCAGGATGCTCCTGGATGTGCTTACATCCCAGTGGCTATGGGGACCTGCTGCAGCACACAGAGCACATTATCCTTGTCCTTCTACACCCCAACACATCATTAGCAAGCAAAGAGATCCATCACTCAAACACCCTCACTCAACATGGTCCAACCCAACGAGCACAGCATTTCTCATGAAGGAAACTGCCCATGCATCACCAGCACCCGCTGCTCCTTCACCCTCCAGCCAACGACCCAGAAGTATCTCCCTAGGTCAGCATGGGACAAAGAGGTTGTTTCCTGCGCTCAACAACATCTACCACTGCATCACTGCTCTGTGCAAACATAAATGATCACTTCCTGTTCAGCTGAGTGAGAAAAGAAGAGGACCAAATACAGAATCATAGAATCGCTAAGGTTGGAAGAGACCTCCAAGATCATCAAGCCCAGCCTTTCACCAAACACCATTAAGCCATATCATGAAGTGCCACATCTACTCAATTTTTGAACACTTGTAGGGGTGGTGACTCTAGCACTTCCCTAGGAAGCCTGTTCCAATGTTTGACTACTTCTTCAGTGAAGAAATTTTCCCTAATATCCAGCCCGAACCTCCACTGGCACAACTTGAAGACATTTTCCTTTCCTACTGCTAGTTGCTGGGAGAAGAAGCCGATTCCCACATGGTTATACCTTCTTTTAGATTGTTGTAGGGAGTGATAAGATTTGCCTGAGCCTTCTTTTCCCCACACTAAACTTGCCCAGTTCCCTCAGCTGCTCCTCATATGACTCACTGTACAGACCCTTCCCCAGCTCTGTTTCCTTCTCTGGACACACTCCAGCCCCCTCTGTGTCCTTCTTGCTGTGAGCAAACAAAGCTGAGCACAGATTCCAGGCGTGGCCTCAGCCGTGCCCCAGCACAGGGGATGTGCCCTGCCCTGCTCTCGCTGCCCCTCCATGGCTGACGCAGGCCCGGGGCCTTTGGCCTCCTTGGCCCCCTGGGCACCCCCAGCTCGTGTACAGCCCCTGGAAACCAGCACCTCCAGGGCCTTTCCCACTCAGCAGCTTCCCAGCCATGCTGTCCCAGCTGGAGTTGCAGGGGCTGCTGTGACCCAGGGACAGGAGCCAGCACTTGGCCTGGTTGAGCCTCACACAACTGGCCCTGGCCCGTGGATGCAGCCTGGGCAGATCCCTCTGCAGAGCCCCCCTGCCCTCCAGCAGATCAGCACTCACACCCAGCTGGGCCTTGACTCAAACTGACTGAGGGGGCTCTTGATTCCCTCACTCAGATCATCAATAAAGATAAAAAACAGCACAGTACAGAGCCCTGGGGGACACCACTAGTGACCAGCTGCCTGCTGCAAGTGATTCCATTCACCAGCAATCTCTGGGCCAGGCCAGCAGCCAGTTTTAAATCAGAGAAGAGAGCACCTAAGCCACAAGCAGCTGGTATCTCCAGGAAAATTCTATGGGATTCAGTGTCAAAGACTTTTCTAAAGCCCAGGAAGTCAACATCCTTGGACTTTCCCTCATCCACTAAGAGGGTCACTGTGTCGTAGGAGATTGGGTTGGGCAGTAATGCCTCTCACAAGCCCACGCTGGCTGGGCCTGATCTCCTGGATCTGCTGTAGGTGCCATGTGATGGGCACTCAAGAAGATCTCCATGGCTTCCCCAGCAGAGGTCAGGCTGACAGCCCAAAGCTCCACAGATTCTACTTCTGACCCTTCCTGAAGACAAACATTACACTAGCCACACTCCAGGTGCCTGGGGCCTCCTTGGTTAGCCAGGACTGCTGTAAATTATGGGAGTGGCTTGGTGAGCTTTCCACCAGCTCTCTTATATATTCAGGTACAAAGCAGGACCAGGACCCTTCAAGATGGACCTTCCATTCGTACTACTGTCCTCCTGATGCTCATATCCAGAAGCACCCTATGATGTCAGCAATGAGGACCTCATTGGTTCTGTATTTTCTGAGGCAGCTGAGGAACTAAACCAATCTATGATGAAAACAGGAGCGGTGGTGATGACAAGCTGGAATACAGGGAATTCCAATATGAAAGAAGAAATACATTTGTATTCTTTTTTGTATTCAGGTGATTAAACACCAGAATAGGGATTAGAGAAGTTGAGTGATATCTGTTCCTTAGGACATATCTAAAAGCATCACTGGATGCAGGCTCTTCTGATACCACCTCCACTCAGCATCACACTGCACTTGGGATATCCAGGGCAAAAAAAACCAATAAAATTAATTTTTAAAAATCTTTTATTGTTCAAAAGCAACAGCTTAGATGAGACTTCTTCAATTCCACCACAATGAAAGCCAAACTGCAAAAGGGAAGCAAGACACTGCAGAAGTTTCATCAACATTCAGTGCCCAGGTGCTTGGACCCAGAGCCACCTCCTCAACTTAATGACTTGACGAAATCCTGAGGTCCTTAGAAATAAACTATTTTATAACTCTATCAAAGACTAAAAATAAATATTTTATTCATATTAATACAAAGAAAACAACCATATGGTAGAACAAAAACCCAGAAAAACCTAATGGAGAACTACAAAAAGACTTGGTAAGTGTCCCAGGCAGAATGGAAGTTTTGGACAACATTTATCAGGGAAGTCTTCCCACTGAGGTTCAGAAAGTATCTCCTTGCAGGCTAAACTCCTTCTCAGAGAAGTCTGGAGGCAGTTTAATACAATCCAAATCCCATATTAGGTACATGGTTCATCTCTAAAGAATTATATAACTGTAAATGAGTCTTCATAAAAACTTGACGTGTAAGATCATGGACATATTTATTTGAACTTTTATAAAGGAAACATATTTATATGAGAAAAACAAATTAATAAATTTGTAAAAACAAATCTATCATGGCAATAATCAAAGAATTTTAATCAGAATTATCTGTGACACAGACAGTTGCAACTACATGTAGAGTATTCCACTGCACAAATCCTTCAAAAAGCTTAATAATAGGCTAGAGAACAATGCAATTAATCAGATGACTATTGTTCAGCCTCAAGCAATAACCTACAGATATGTCCCCACTCAAGGGAGGAATATGTATGCACACTAGTAGACGGTCTGTGCTGAAAAACCATACAGTTAAGGTGTGAAAATGAAATTTTACAGAATAAAATTATTGACGCAAATGCATAAAAAGCAGTGAAAGTTTAAACAGCACAGTACCTTAATAGAAATTAACCAGTTACTTCTTCGTAAATTCCCAAAACCACCACTTCCTTTTTTTTACACCACAATTAACTTGGCATGTCCTGATCAGTGTAATTATATATCAGGAAACACAATCTTAAATATCTTCAAAATATTTGACTTTAGAGGAGATAACAGAGATTGATATTAGAACCCTTCAAAACAAACCAACTATGTTACTTGCGCTACTCAAAATCACAAATACAATTTAAAAAAACTAAAGCCCAAATTACTATACTGCAACTGACTCAGAGCGTCCTGTTCAGGGCAAGAAAGGAAATTCAGAAAAACACAAGAGGAAAAAGAGACAAACCCAGAGAGAAGAGAAAACCACAAAAAACCCAAAACATCAGAGCAACAAAAGCATGTGGTAAAAATGCGGGGACATCATTCCCCTAAATCGAACATACGAAACGCCACATCCATGTACAAAAAGAGAACTAAAACACCATACCAAGCCATGGACATCCCAACAACCAGTACAGGCTAGAAAACACGGAGGGAAATTCCGGACAATCAGAAAGCGATGAAGGGAAAGCTGCCTTGCATACAAAGCCCCGCACCCGGAGGCACCCCAAGCACAGCCACCAGCAGCACCAGCCAGCCTCACCAGGCTCCTCCTGCCCAGCAGCACCCAACAGCGCCCGCAGACTCACCATGCCGGCGCCCACAGCCTCAGCGCCACGCCTGCCGCACGCCGCCCCGGCGCTCCTGCTCCTCCTCACCGCTCTGGCCAGCAGCCTGGCCTGCCAACACCTCTGGACGCACGAGGACACCTTCCCCGGCGACGCTCTCCGCCTCCTCCAGGACATGGCTGTCGGCCACACACAGCCCTGCCACCTGACAGAGCCGCCCTTCTTCCCCGCCAGCCTGCTCCACAACAACCTGCAGCCGCACCAAGCCGCCGCCACCGCCCTGCGCATCCTGCAGCACCTCTTCCACACCCTCAGCTCCAACAGCACCCGCCAGCACTGGCCCAGCCACGCTCGCAACCACCTCCTCAACAAGCTGCAGCACCACATCCACCACCTGGAGCAATGCCTCCCCGACAACGCCGCGCCCTTCAAAGGACCACGCAACCCGCTGCTCGCCATCAACAAGTACTTCAGGGACATCCACCTCTTCCTGCACGCCCACAACCACAGCGCCTGCGCCTGGGACCACGTCCGCCTCGAAGCTCGTGCCTCTCTACAGCACCTCCACAACCTCACACGCACCATGCGCCGCTAGCGCCAACACCCACACACCCAGACACACCTACGCCCCAAAGCCACCTCCAACCCCACCTGGGCCTCCTCTCACCTGGCACCGCACGCAGCCCTGAGGCAGCCGCACGGCACCCGCAGCCTTCAACCGCTGCATCTCCAGCCATTCGGCTGCTCCTACTCAGAACCACAAAAGACTTCCTCCACTTATTTATAGACTGATATGTTTACTTATTTCTTTATTTATATAATTTATCTCATTATTTATGTATTTATTTTTCTACCTCTTCACTTGTTTGTGCCACGACAAATAAAGACTTATGACAAAACACTTTCCACTGCCTCTCCTCTCTCCAGCACTGCAACCACTCTTTGCCACCGGGGAAAGCCATCTCCACCCAACACACACTCCAAGCCCTGCTCCAAACAGCCCCCGACCACTCTTCTCCATGGCCCCTGCCCAAGCAGCATCCTGCACCAGCCTCTGAGCACAAACACTGCCAGTCTTTGGCCAACACCACCAAACAGCACCAAAAAGATAAACACCCGCAGGCCGCTGAAGACCACCGTTGCACCTCATCTGCTTTAACCACACCTTGCTCCATCCATCCAATCCATGCCTCTCTGACGCACAGACGAGGATGTCATGCGCGACACTGTCAAACATTCGCACAAAGCCAGGAACACAAGGTCACGTTGCTCGCCCCTCTCCACCACTGCTGGGGAGCCCTAACCATAGAACAGCACCAAAACCACCAGGAATGGCGATTCCGCACTTTGGAATGCCATGCTCCCTGCTCCCAATCACCCCTTGCTTCTCCACTGGCCTTAGCATAGTCTCCCGCAGAAGCAGCCTCATCTTCTTGCCCGACACAGAGCTCAGCCTCACTGCTCCGGAGCTCCCACACTCTTCTGCTTTTCCCTGTCTAAGACAGGGAGTTCTATTTCTCATCTCCCACTTCTTGGGCACTTCCACTGACAGACACCAGGTTTCAAAACCTATCCACATTGGCCTACCAACTCCACCTCAAAGTTCCCTCTGGACTCATGCATTCGCCTCCTCATGTGTCATCCACTTGGACACATTCAGGTTGCTAAGAGGGTCTCAAACTCCACCCTCTCCTACACTGGCCTGGGGTCTCCATTCTTCAGGCAGGGCTCTCAGCATTCGCCTTGTGCGACTTCAGCAGCGTGCCTGGAGAGCGCTGACACACAAGGCTACAAACACCCACTCCTCTCCACAGCCTCTTTGGCCCAAAGGCACAGAACCTTCAAATCCCATGATCCGCTCCTAGCAACCATCCGACCATAATCCACGAGGCCAGGGTGATCATGCCAATGCACATCTCTGCACACCCCAAACGCCTCTCCACTACTCCCCAGCTTTTGGGCGCTTTTGGAAAGGCATCTGAAACTACTGGCAAACCTTCACTACTCCAGCCACAGAAGTCCAGCCCCCGCAGCCTTGCTCACACCTGATGTCCTCTAGACTCCTGTGCCTCTTCAGAGCCATCCCCTCCAAGGATGCCACACCTCTCACGGACTAACGAGCCCTGAACAGGACACACTCTTGCAGGAAAGGGCTCTGGCAATGCCAAAACACACCACCATTGCTTTCATGGGGGACAGTGCTCTTTGGCCCTGTGGCCGCCTCATCCACTCAGGCACGCATCTCCAAAGCGGACCCTTGCTTCAGGGCCACAGCCACGGCAGCAAGCACAACAGAAAGGGCAAAGCCCTTCCCTGGCACCAACTTCTCCACTGAGCCTTCCTTGCCTGCCTTGGTGCCGGCTCCTCCCTAACACACAGCAGCAGAAGCACCTGCCTCCGTGCAAGGACACACTCAGGCCTCCAAGGCCCACGTGCACACACAGCCCCTTGAACACTGCCACCGCCTCAGGCCATTGACCGCAGGAGGGGAAACGCCAGCGCCCGCCCACTGACATCACCGCACGCCCCTTGCAACCACAAAAGGAAAACGGTGGCGCAGATGAAAATAAAGGCAAGCCACCAAGTGAAAGGAAAAGTGACCACAGCCACCAGCAGGGCTTTGCAGGTGGAAAGCATGCCTGGGCGCAAAGACAGACTCAGCACCACAGCACGCACCGCACAGCTGGCCCGGCAGGTGAAAGGGAACAGCCAAGAGCCCTCTCCACCGCACCTGACCACGACGTCTCCCAGCCAGAACTTTCACAAGCCCGGCACACCGCTGCCACCACAATCCCCAACCACGGACACCCCAACCAAACACTTCCCCAAAACCAATACAGCCACCAGTAGAGACTGGAAACTACAGGCAGAAACTCCGGACAATCAGAAAGCGATGAAGGGAAAGCTGCCTTGCATACAAAGCCCCGCACCCGGAGGCACCCCAAGCACAGCCACCAGCAGCACCAGCCAGCCTCACCAGGCTCCTCCTGCCCAGCAGCACCCAACAGCGCCCGCAGACTCACCATGCCGGCGCCCACAGCCTCAGCGCCACGCCTGCCGCACGCCGCCCCGGCGCTCCTGCTCCTCCTCACCGCTCTGGCCAGCAGCCTGGCCTGCCAACACCTCTGGACGCACGAGGACACCTTCCCCGGCGACGCTCTCCGCCTCCTCCAGGACATGGCTGTCGGCCACACACAGCCCTGCCACCTGACAGAGCCGCCCTTCTTCCCCGCCAGCCTGCTCCACAACAACCTGCAGCCGCACCAAGCCGCCGCCACCGCCCTGCGCATCCTGCAGCACCTCTTCCACACCCTCAGCTCCAACAGCACCCGCCAGCACTGGCCCAGCCACGCTCGCAACCACCTCCTCAACAAGCTGCAGCACCACATCCACCACCTGGAGCAATGCCTCCCCGACAACGCCGCGCCCTTCAAAGGACCACGCAACCCGCTGCTCGCCATCAACAAGTACTTCAGGGACATCCACCTCTTCCTGCACGCCCACAACCACAGCGCCTGCGCCTGGGACCACGTCCGCCTCGAAGCTCGTGCCTCTCTACAGCACCTCCACAACCTCACACGCACCATGCGCCGCTAGCGCCAACACCCACACACCCAGACACACCTACGCCCCAAAGCCACCTCCAACCCCACCTGGGCCTCCTCTCACCTGGCACCGCACGCAGCCCTGAGGCAGCCGCACGGCACCCGCAGCCTTCAACCGCTGCATCTCCAGCCATTCGGCTGCTCCTACTCAGAACCACAAAAGACTTCCTCCACTTATTTATAGACTGATATGTTTACTTATTTCTTTATTTATATAATTTATCTCATTATTTATGTATTTATTTTTCTACCTCTTCACTTGTTTGTGCCACGACAAATAAAGACTTATGACAAAACACTTGCCACTCCCTCTCCTCTCTCCAGCACTGCAACCACTCTTTGCCACCAGGGAAAGCCATCTCCACCCAACACCCACTCCAAGCCCTGCTCCAAACAGCCCCCGACCACTCTTCTCCATGGCCCCTGCCCAAGCAGCATCCTGCACCAGCCTCTGAGCACAAACACTGCCAGTCTTTGGCCAACACCACCAAACAGCACCAAAAAGATAAACACCCGCAGGCCGCTGAAGAGCACCGTTGCACCTCATCTGCTTTAACCACACCTTGCTCCATCCATCCAATCCATGCCTCTCTGACGCACAGACGAGGATGTCGTGCGCGACACTGTCAAACATTCGCACAAAGCCAGGAACACAAGGTCACGTTGCTCGCCCCTCTCCACCACTGCTGGGGAGCCCTAACCATAGAACAGCACCAAAACCACCAGGAATGGCGATTCCGCACTTTGGAATGCCATGCTCCCTGCTCCCAATCACCCTTGCTTCTCCACTGGCCTTAGCATAGTCTCCCGCAGAAGCAGCCTCATCTTCTTGCCCGACACAGAGCTCAGCCTCACTGCTCCGGAGCTCCCACACTCTTCTGCTTTTCCCTGTCTAAGACAGGGAGTTCTATTTCTCATCTCCCACTTCTTGGGCACTTCCACTGACAGACACCAGGTTTCAAAACCTATCCACATTGGCCTACCAACTCCACCTCAAAGTTCCCTCTGGACTCATGCATTCGCCTCCTCATGTGTCATCCACTTGGACACATTCAGGTTGCTAAGAGGGTCTCAAACTCCACCCTCTCCTACACTGGCCTGGGGTCTCCATTCTTCAGGCAGGGCTCTCAGCATTCGCCTTGTGCGACTTCAGCAGCGTGCCTGGAGAGCGCTGACACACAAGGCTACAAACACCCACTCCTCTCCACAGCCTCTTTGGCCCAAAGGCACAGAACCTTCAAATCCCATGATCCGCTCCTAGCAACCATCCGACCATAATCCACGAGGCCAGGGTGATCATGCCAATGCACATCTCTGCACACCCCAAACGCCTCTCCACTACTCCCCAGCTTTTGGGCGCTTTTGGAAAGGCATCTGAAACTACTGGCAAACCTTCACTACTCCAGCCACAGAAGTCCAGCCCCCGCAGCCTTGCTCACACCTGATGTCCTCTAGACTCCTGTGCCTCTTCAGAGCCATCCCCTCCAAGGATGCCACACCTCTCACGGACTAACGAGCCCTGAACAGGACACACTCTTGCAGGAAAGGGCTCTGGCAATGCCAAAACACACCACCATTGCTTTCATGGGGGACAGTGCTCTTTGGCCCTGTGGCCGCCTCATCCACTCAGGCACGCATCTCCAAAGCGGACCCTTGCTTCAGGGCCACAGCCACGGCAGCAAGCACAACAGAAAGGGCAAAGCCCTTCCCTGGCACCAACTTCTCCACTGAGCCTTCCTTGCCTGCCTTGGTGCCGGCTCCTCCCTAACACACAGCAGCAGAAGCACCTGCCTCCGTGCAAGGACACACTCAGGCCTCCAAGGCCCACGTGCACACACAGCCCCTTGAACACTGCCACCGCCTCAGGCCATTGACCGCAGGAGGGGAAACGCCAGCGCCCGCCCACTGACATCACCGCACGCCCCTTGCAACCACAAAAGGAAAACGGTGGCGCAGATGAAAATAAAGGCAAGCCACCAAGTGAAAGGAAAAGTGACCACAGCCACCAGCAGGGCTTTGCAGGTGGAAAGCATGCCTGGGCGCAAAGACAGACTCAGCACCACAGCACGCACCGCACAGCTGGCCCGGCAGGTGAAAGGGAACAGCCAAGAGCCCTCTCCACCGCACCTGACCACGACGTCTCCCAGCCAGAACTTTCACAAGCCCGGCACACCGCTGCCACCACAATCCCCAACCACGGACACCCCAACCAAACACTTCCCCAAAACCAATACAGCCACCAGTAGAGACTGGAAACTACAGGCAGAAACTCCGGACAATCAGAAAGCGATGAAGGGAAAGCTGCCTTGCATACAAAGCCCCGCACCCGGAGGCACCCCAAGCACAGCCACCAGCAGCACCAGCCAGCCTCACCAGGCTCCTCCTGCCCAGCAGCACCCAACAGCGCCCGCAGACTCACCATGCCGGCGCCCACAGCCTCAGCGCCACGCCTGCCGCACGCCGCCCCGGCGCTCCTGCTCCTCCTCACCGCTCTGGCCAGCAGCCTGGCCTGCCAACACCTCTGGACGCACGAGGACACCTTCCCCGGCGACGCTCTCCGCCTCCTCCAGGACATGGCTGTCGGCCACACACAGCCCTGCCACCTGACAGAGCCGCCCTTCTTCCCCGCCAGCCTGCTCCACAACAACCTGCAGCCGCACCAAGCCGCCGCCACCGCCCTGCGCATCCTGCAGCACCTCTTCCACACCCTCAGCTCCAACAGCACCCGCCAGCACTGGCCCAGCCACGCTCGCAACCACCTCCTCAACAAGCTGCAGCACCACATCCACCACCTGGAGCAATGCCTCCCCGACAACGCCGCGCCCTTCAAAGGACCACGCAACCCGCTGCTCGCCATCAACAAGTACTTCAGGGACATCCACCTCTTCCTGCACGCCCACAACCACAGCGCCTGCGCCTGGGACCACGTCCGCCTCGAAGCTCGTGCCTCTCTACAGCACCTCCACAACCTCACACGCACCATGCGCCGCTAGCGCCAACACCCACGCACCCAGACACACCTACGCCCCAAAGCCACCTCCAACCCCACCTGGGCCTCCTCTCACCTGGCACCGCACGCAGCCCTGAGGCAGCCGCACGGCACCCGCAGCCTTCAACCGCTGCATCTCCAGCCATTCGGCTGCTCCTACTCAGAACCACAAAAGACTTCCTCCACTTATTTATAGACTGATATGTTTACTTATTTCTTTATTTATATAATTTATCTCATTATTTATGTATTTATTTTTCTACCTCTTCACTTGTTTGTGCCACGACAAATAAAGACTTATGACAAAACACTTTCCACTGCCTCTCCTCTCTCCAGCACTGCAACCACTCTTTGCCACCGGGGAAAGCCATCTCCACCCAACACACACTCCAAGCCCTGCTCCAAACAGCCCCCGACCACTCTTCTCCATGGCCCCTGCCCAAGCAGCATCCTGCACCAGCCTCTGAGCACAAACACTGCCAGTCTTTGGCCAACACCACCAAACAGCACCAAAAAGATAAACACCCGCAGGCCGCTGAAGAGCACCGTTGCACCTCATCTGCTTTAACCACACCTTGCTCCATCCATCCAATCCATGCCTCTCTGACGCACAGACGAGGATGTCATGCGCGACACTGTCAAACATTCGCACAAAGCCAGGAACACAAGGTCACGTTGCTCGCCCCTCTCCACCACTGCTGGGGAGCCCTAACCATAGAACAGCACCAAAACCACCAGGAATGGCGATTCCGCACTTTGGAATGCCATGCTCCCTGCTCCCAATCACCCCTTGCTTCTCCACTGGCCTTAGCATAGTCTCCCGCAGAAGCAGCCTCATCTTCTTGCCCGACACAGAGCTCAGCCTCACTGCTCCGGAGCTCCCACACTCTTCTGCTTTTCCCTGTCTAAGACAGGGAGTTCTATTTCTCATCTCCCACTTCTTGGGCACTTCCACTGACAGACACCAGGTTTCAAAACCTATCCACATTGGCCTACCAACTCCACCTCAAAGTTCCCTCTGGACTCATGCATTCGCCTCCTCATGTGTCATCCACTTGGACACATTCAGGTTGCTAAGAGGGTCTCAAACTCCACCCTCTCCTACACTGGCCTGGGGTCTCCATTCTTCAGGCAGGGCTCTCAGCATTCGCCTTGTGCGACTTCAGCAGCGTGCCTGGAGAGCGCTGACACACAAGGCTACAAACACCCACTCCTCTCCACAGCCTCTTTGGCCCAAAGGCACAGAACCTTCAAATCCCATGATCCGCTCCTAGCAACCATCCGACCATAATCCACGAGGCCAGGGTGATCATGCCAATGCACATCTCTGCACACCCCAAACGCCTCTCCACTACTCCCCAGCTTTTGGGCGCTTTTGGAAAGGCATCTGAAACTACTGGCAAACCTTCACTACTCCAGCCACAGAAGTCCAACCCCAGCAGCCTTGCTCACACCTGATGTCCTCTAGACTCCTGTGCCTCTTCAGAGCCATCCCCTCCAAGGATGCCACACCTCTCACGGACTAACGAGCCCTGAACAGGACACACTCTTGCAGGAAAGGGCTCTGGCAATGCCAAAACACACCACCATTGCTTTCATGGGGGACAGTGCTCTTTGGCCCTGTGGCCGCCTCATCCACTCAGGCACGCATCTCCAAAGCGGACCCTTGCTTCAGGGCCACAGCCACGGCAGCAAGCACAACAGAAAGGGCAAAGCCCTTCCCTGGCACCAACTTCTCCACTGAGCCTTCCTTGCCTGCCTTGGTGCCGGCTCCTCCCTAACACACAGCAGCAGAAGCACCTGCCTCCGTGCAAGGACACACTCAGGCCTCCAAGGCCCACGTGCACACACAGCCCCTTGAACACTGCCACCGCCTCAGGCCATTGACCGCAGGAGGGGAAACGCCAGCGCCCGCCCACTGACATCACCGCACGCCCCTTGCAACCACAAAAGGAAAACGGTGGCGCAGATGAAAATAAAGGCAAGCCACCAAGTGAAAGGAAAAGTGACCACAGCCACCAGCAGGGCTTTGCAGGTGGAAAGCATGCCTGGGCGCAAAGACAGACTCAGCACCACAGCACGCACCGCACAGCTGGCCCGGCAGGTGAAAGGGAACAGCCAAGAGCCCTCTCCACCGCACCTGACCACGACGTCTCCCAGCCAGAACTTTCACAAGCCCGGCACACCGCTGCCACCACAATCCCCAACCACGGACACCCCAACCAAACACTTCCCCAAAACCAATACAGCCACCAGTAGAGACTGGAAACTACAGGCAGAAACTCCGGACAATCAGAAAGCGATGAAGGGAAAGCTGCCTTGCATACAAAGCCCCGCACCCGGAGGCACCCCAAGCACAGCCACCAGCAGCACCAGCCAGCCTCACCAGGCTCCTCCTGCCCAGCAGCACCCAACAGCGCCCGCAGACTCACCATGCCGGCGCCCACAGCCTCAGCGCCACGCCTGCCGCACGCCGCCCCGGCGCTCCTGCTCCTCCTCACCGCTCTGGCCAGCAGCCTGGCCTGCCAACACCTCTGGACGCACGAGGACACCTTCCCCGGCGACGCTCTCCGCCTCCTCCAGGACATGGCTGTCGGCCACACACAGCCCTGCCACCTGACAGAGCCGCCCTTCTTCCCCGCCAGCCTGCTCCACAACAACCTGCAGCCGCACCAAGCCGCCGCCACCGCCCTGCGCATCCTGCAGCACCTCTTCCACACCCTCAGCTCCAACAGCACCCGCCAGCACTGGCCCAGCCACGCTCGCAACCACCTCCTCAACAAGCTGCAGCACCACATCCACCACCTGGAGCAATGCCTCCCCGACAACGCCGCGCCCTTCAAAGGACCACGCAACCCGCTGCTCGCCATCAACAAGTACTTCAGGGACATCCACCTCTTCCTGCACGCCCACAACCACAGCGCCTGCGCCTGGGACCACGTCCGCCTCGAAGCTCGTGCCTCTCTACAGCACCTCCACAACCTCACACGCACCATGCGCCGCTAGCGCCAACACCCACACACCCAGACACACCTACGCCCCAAAGCCACCTCCAACCCCACCTGGGCCTCCTCTCACCTGGCACCGCACGCAGCCTGAGGCAGCCGCACGGCACCCGCAGCCTTCAACCGCTGCATCTCCAGCCATTCGGCTGCTCCTACTCAGAACCACAAAAGACTTCCTCCACTTATTTATAGACTGATATGTTTACTTATTTCTTTATTTATATAATTTATCTCATTATTTATGTATTTATTTTTCTACCTCTTCACTTGTTTGTGCCACGACAAATAAAGACTTATGACAAAACACTTCCCACTGCCTCTCCTCTCTCCAGCACTGCAACCACTCTTTGCCACCGGGGAAAGCCATCTCCACCCAACACACACTCCAAGCCCTGCTCCAAACAGCCCCCGACCACTCTTCTCCATGGCCCCTGCCCAAGCAGCATCCTGCACCAGCCTCTGAGCACAAACACTGCCAGTCTTTGGCCAACACCACCAAACAGCACCAAAAAGATAAACACCCGCAGGCCGCTGAAGAGCACCGTTGCACCTCATCTGCTTTAACCACACCTTGCTCCATCCATCCAATCCATGCCTCTCTGACGCACAGACGAGGATGTCATGCGCGACACTGTCAAACATTCGCACAAAGCCAGGAACACAAGGTCACGTTGCTCGCCCCTCTCCACCACTGCTGGGGAGCCCTAACCATAGAACAGCACCAAAACCACCAGGAATGGCGATTCCGCACTTTGGAATGCCATGCTCCCTGCTCCCAATCACCCCTTGCTTCTCCACTGGCCTTAGCATAGTCTCCCGCAGAAGCAGCCTCATCTTCTTGCCCGACACAGAGCTCAGCCTCACTGCTCCGGAGCTCCCACACTCTTCTGCTTTTCCCTGTCTAAGACAGGGAGTTCTATTTCTCATCTCCCACTTCTTGGGCACTTCCACTGACAGACACCAGGTTTCAAAACCTATCCACATTGGCCTACCAACTCCACCTCAAAGTTCCCTCTGGACTCATGCATTCGCCTCCTCATGTGTCATCCACTTGGACACATTCAGGTTGCTAAGAGGGTCTCAAACTCCACCCTCTCCTACACTGGCCTGGGGTCTCCATTCTTCAGGCAGGGCTCTCAGCATTCGCCTTGTGCGACTTCAGCAGCGTGCCTGGAGAGCGCTGACACACAAGGCTACAAACACCCACTCCTCCCCACAGCCTCTTTGGCCCAAAGGCACAGAACCTTCAAATCCCATGATCCGCTCCTAGCAACCATCCGACCATAATCCACGAGGCCAGGGTGATCATGCCAATGCACATCTCTGCACACCCCAAACGCCTCTCCACTACTCCCCAGCTTTTGGGCGCTTTTGGAAAGGCATCTGAAACTACTGGCAAACCTTCACTACTCCAGCCACAGAAGTCCAACCCCGCAGCCTTGCTCACACCTGATGTCCTCTAGACTCCTGTGCCTCTTCAGAGCCATCCCCTCCAAGGATGCCACACCTCTCACGGACTAACGAGCCCTGAACAGGACACACTCTTGCAGGAAAGGGCTCTGGCAATGCCAAAACACACCACCATTGCTTTCATGGGGGACAGTGCTCTTTGGCCCTGTGGCCGCCTCATCCACTCAGGCACGCATCTCCAAAGCGGACCCTTGCTTCAGGGCCACAGCCACGGCAGCAAGCACAACAGAAAGGGCAAAGCCCTTCCCTGGCACCAACTTCTCCACTGAGCCTTCCTTGCCTGCCTTGGTGCCGGCTCCTCCCTAACACACAGCAGCAGAAGCACCTGCCTCCGTGCAAGGACACACTCAGGCCTCCAAGGCCCACGTGCACACACAGCCCCTTGAACACTGCCACCGCCTCAGGCCATTGACCGCAGGAGGGGAAACGCCAGCGCCCGCCCACTGACATCACCGCACGCCCCTTGCAACCACAAAAGGAAAACGGTGGCGCAGATGAAAATAAAGGCAAGCCACCAAGTGAAAGGAAAAGTGACCACAGCCACCAGCAGGGCTTTGCAGGTGGAAAGCATGCCTGGGCGCAAAGACAGACTCAGCACCACAGCACGCACCGCACAGCTGGCCCGGCAGGTGAAAGGGAACAGCCAAGAGCCCTCTCCACCGCACCTGACCACGACGTCTCCCAGCCAGAACTTTCACAAGCCCGGCACACCGCTGCCACCACAATCCCCAACCACGGACACCCCAACCAAACACTTCCCCAAAACCAATACAGCCACCAGTAGAGACTGGAAACTACAGGCAGAAACTCCGGACAATCAGAAAGCGATGAAGGGAAAGCTGCCTTGCATACAAAGCCCCGCACCCGGAGGCACCCCAAGCACAGCCACCAGCAGCACCAGCCAGCCTCACCAGGCTCCTCCTGCCCAGCAGCACCCAACAGCGCCCGCAGACTCACCATGCCGGCGCCCACAGCCTCAGCGCCACGCCTGCCGCACGCCGCCCCGGCGCTCCTGCTCCTCCTCACCGCTCTGGCCAGCAGCCTGGCCTGCCAACACCTCTGGACGCACGAGGACACCTTCCCCGGCGACGCTCTCCGCCTCCTCCAGGACATGGCTGTCGGCCACACACAGCCCTGCCACCTGACAGAGCCGCCCTTCTTCCCCGCCAGCCTGCTCCACAACAACCTGCAGCCGCACCAAGCCGCCGCCACCGCCCTGCGCATCCTGCAGCACCTCTTCCACACCCTCAGCTCCAACAGCACCCGCCAGCACTGGCCCAGCCACGCTCGCAACCACCTCCTCAACAAGCTGCAGCACCACATCCACCACCTGGAGCAATGCCTCCCCGACAACGCCGCGCCCTTCAAAGGACCACGCAACCCGCTGCTCGCCATCAACAAGTACTTCAGGGACATCCACCTCTTCCTGCACGCCCACAACCACAGCGCCTGCGCCTGGGACCACGTCCGCCTCGAAGCTCGTGCCTCTCTACAGCACCTCCACAACCTCACACGCACCATGCGCCGCTAGCGCCAACACCCACACACCCAGACACACCTACGCCCCAAAGCCACCTCCAACCCCACCTGGGCCTCCTCTCACCTGGCACCGCACGCAGCCTGAGGCAGCCGCACGGCACCCGCAGCCTTCAACCGCTGCATCTCCAGCCATTCGGCTGCTCCTACTCAGAACCACAAAAGACTTCCTCCACTTATTTATAGACTGATATGTTTACTTATTTCTTTATTTATATAATTTATCTCATTATTTATGTATTTATTTTTCTACCTCTTCACTTGTTTGTGCCACGACAAATAAAGACTTATGACAAAACACTTCCACTGCCTCTCCTCTCTCCAGCACTGCAACCACTCTTTGCCACCGGGGAAAGCCATCTCCACCCAACACACACTCCAAGCCCTGCTCCAAACAGCCCCCGACCACTCTTCTCCATGGCCCCTGCCCAAGCAGCATCCTGCACCAGCCTCTGAGCACAAACACTGCCAGTCTTTGGCCAACACCACCAAACAGCACCAAAAAGATAAACACCCGCAGGCCGCTGAAGAGCACCGTTGCACCTCATCTGCTTTAACCACACCTTGCTCCATCCATCCAATCCATGCCTCTCTGACGCACAGACGAGGATGTCATGCGCGACACTGTCAAACATTCGCACAAAGCCAGGAACACAAGGTCACGTTGCTCGCCCCTCTCCACCACTGCTGGGGAGCCCTAACCATAGAACAGCACCAAAACCACCAGGAATGGCGATTCCGCACTTTGGAATGCCATGCTCCCTGCTCCCAATCACCCCTTGCTTCTCCACTGGCCTTAGCATAGTCTCCCGCAGAAGCAGCCTCATCTTCTTGCCCGACACAGAGCTCAGCCTCACTGCTCCGGAGCTCCCACACTCTTCTGCTTTTCCCTGTCTAAGACAGGGAGTTCTATTTCTCATCTCCCACTTCTTGGGCACTTCCACTGACAGACACCAGGTTTCAAAACCTATCCACATTGGCCTACCAACTCCACCTCAAAGTTCCCTCTGGACTCATGCATTCGCCTCCTCATGTGTCATCCACTTGGACACATTCAGGTTGCTAAGAGGGTCTCAAACTCCACCCTCTCCTACACTGGCCTGGGGTCTCCATTCTTCAGGCAGGGCTCTCAGCATTCGCCTTGTGCGACTTCAGCAGCGTGCCTGGAGAGCGCTGACACACAAGGCTACAAACACCCACTCCTCTCCACAGCCTCTTTGGCCCAAAGGCACAGAACCTTCAAATCCCATGATCCGCTCCTAGCAACCATCCGACCATAATCCACGAGGCCAGGGTGATCATGCCAATGCACATCTCTGCACACCCCAAACGCCTCTCCACTACTCCCCAGCTTTTGGGCGCTTTTGGAAAGGCATCTGAAACTACTGGCAAACCTTCACTACTCCAGCCACAGAAGTCCACCCCGCAGCCTTGCTCACACCTGATGTCCTCTAGACTCCTGTGCCTCTTCAGAGCCATCCCCTCCAAGGATGCCACACCTCTCACGGACTAACGAGCCCTGAACAGGACACACTCTTGCAGGAAAGGGCTCTGGCAATGCCAAAACACACCACCATTGCTTTCATGGGGGACAGTGCTCTTTGGCCCTGTGGCCGCCTCATCCACTCAGGCACGCATCTCCAAAGCGGACCCTTGCTTCAGGGCCACAGCCACGGCAGCAAGCACAACAGAAAGGGCAAAGCCCTTCCCTGGCACCAACTTCTCCACTGAGCCTTCCTTGCCTGCCTTGGTGCCGGCTCCTCCCTAACACACAGCAGCAGAAGCACCTGCCTCCGTGCAAGGACACACTCAGGCCTCCAAGGCCCACGTGCACACACAGCCCCTTGAACACTGCCACCGCCTCAGGCCATTGACCGCAGGAGGGAAACGCCAGCGCCCGCCCACTGACATCACCGCACGCCCCTTGCAACCACAAAAGGAAAACGGTGGCGCAGATGAAAATAAAGGCAAGCCACCAAGTGAAAGGAAAAGTGACCGCAGCCACCAGCAGGGCTTTGCAGGTGGAAAGCATGCCTGGGCGCAAAGACAGACTCAGCACCACAGCACGCACCGCACAGCTGGCCCGGCAGGTGAAAGGGAACAGCCAAGAGCCCTCTCCACCGCACCTGACCACGACGTCTCCCAGCCAGAACTTTCACAAGCCCGGCACACCGCTGCCACCACAATCCCCAACCACGGACACCCCAACCAAACACTTCCCCAAAACCAATACAGCCACCAGTAGAGACTGGAAACTACAGGCAGAAACTCCGGACAATCAGAAAGCGATGAAGGGAAAGCTGCCTTGCATACAAAGCCCCGCACCCGGAGGCACCCCAAGCACAGCCACCAGCAGCACCAGCCAGCCTCACCAGGCTCCTCCTGCCCAGCAGCACCCAACAGCGCCCGCAGACTCACCATGCCGGCGCCCACAGCCTCAGCGCCACGCCTGCCGCACGCCGCCCCGGCGCTCCTGCTCCTCCTCACCGCTCTGGCCAGCAGCCTGGCCTGCCAACACCTCTGGACGCACGAGGACACCTTCCCCGGCGACGCTCTCCGCCTCCTCCAGGACATGGCTGTCGGCCACACACAGCCCTGCCACCTGACAGAGCCGCCCTTCTTCCCCGCCAGCCTGCTCCACAACAACCTGCAGCCGCACCAAGCCGCCGCCACCGCCCTGCGCATCCTGCAGCACCTCTTCCACACCCTCAGCTCCAACAGCACCCGCCAGCACTGGCCCAGCCACGCTCGCAACCACCTCCTCAACAAGCTGCAGCACCACATCCACCACCTGGAGCAATGCCTCCCCGACAACGCCGCGCCCTTCAAAGGACCACGCAACCCGCTGCTCGCCATCAACAAGTACTTCAGGGACATCCACCTCTTCCTGCACGCCCACAACCACAGCGCCTGCGCCTGGGACCACGTCCGCCTCGAAGCTCGTGCCTCTCTACAGCACCTCCACAACCTCACACGCACCATGCGCCGCTAGCGCCAACACCCACACACCCAGACACACCTACGCCCCAAAGCCACCTCCAACCCCACCTGGGCCTCCTCTCACCTGGCACCGCACGCAGCCCTGAGGCAGCCGCACGGCACCCGCAGCCTTCAACCGCTGCATCTCCAGCCATTCGGCTGCTCCTACTCAGAACCACAAAAGACTTCCTCCACTTATTTATAGACTGATATGTTTACTTATTTCTTTATTTATATAATTTATCTCATTATTTATGTATTTATTTTTCTACCTCTTCACTTGTTTGTGCCACGACAAATAAAGACTTATGACAAAACACTTCCCACTGCCTCTCCTCTCTCCAGCACTGCAACCACTCTTTGCCACCGGGGAAAGCCATCTCCACCCAACACACACTCCAAGCCCTGCTCCAAACAGCCCCCGACCACTCTTCTCCATGGCCCCTGCCCAAGCAGCATCCTGCACCAGCCTCTGAGCACAAACACTGCCAGTCTTTGGCCAACACCACCAAACAGCACCAAAAAGATAAACACCCGCAGGCCGCTGAAGAGCACCGTTGCACCTCATCTGCTTTAACCACACCTTGCTCCATCCATCCAATCCATGCCTCTCTGACGCACAGACGAGGATGTCATGCGCGACACTGTCAAACATTCGCACAAAGCCAGGAACACAAGGTCACGTTGCTCGCCCCTCTCCACCACTGCTGGGGAGCCCTAACCATAGAACAGCACCAAAACCACCAGGAATGGCGATTCCGCACTTTGGAATGCCATGCTCCCTGCTCCCAATCACCCCTTGCTTCTCCACTGGCCTTAGCATAGTCTCCCGCAGAAGCAGCCTCATCTTCTTGCCCGACACAGAGCTCAGCCTCACTGCTCCGGAGCTCCCACACTCTTCTGCTTTTCCCTGTCTAAGACAGGGAGTTCTATTTCTCATCTCCCACTTCTTGGGCACTTCCACTGACAGACACCAGGTTTCAAAACCTATCCACATTGGCCTACCAACTCCACCTCAAAGTTCCCTCTGGACTCATGCATTCGCCTCCTCATGTGTCATCCACTTGGACACATTCAGGTTGCTAAGAGGGTCTCAAACTCCACCCTCTCCTACACTGGCCTGGGGTCTCCATTCTTCAGGCAGGGCTCTCAGCATTCGCCTTGTGCGACTTCAGCAGCGTGCCTGGAGAGCGCTGACACACAAGGCTACAAACACCCACTCCTCTCCACAGCCTCTTTGGCCCAAAGGCACAGAACCTTCAAATCCCATGATCCGCTCCTAGCAACCATCCGACCATAATCCACGAGGCCAGGGTGATCATGCCAATGCACATCTCTGCACACCCCAAACGCCTCTCCACTACTCCCCAGCTTTTGGGCGCTTTTGGAAAGGCATCTGAAACTACTGGCAAACCTTCACTACTCCAGCCACAGAAGTCCAGCCCCCGCAGCCTTGCTCACACCTGATGTCCTCTAGACTCCTGTGCCTCTTCAGAGCCATCCCCTCCAAGGATGCCACACCTCTCACGGACTAACGAGCCCTGAACAGGACACACTCTTGCAGGAAAGGGCTCTGGCAATGCCAAAACACACCACCATTGCTTTCATGGGGGACAGTGCTCTTTGGCCCTGTGGCCACCTCATCCACTCAGGCACGCATCTCCAAAGCGGACCCTTGCTTCAGGGCCACAGCCACGGCAGCAAGCACAACAGAAAGGGCAAAGCCCTTCCCTGGCACCAACTTCTCCACTGAGCCTTCCTTGCCTGCCTTGGTGCCGGCTCCTCCCTAACACACAGCAGCAGAAGCACCTGCCTCCGTGCAAGGACACACTCAGGCCTCCAAGGCCCACGTGCACACACAGCCCCTTGAACACTGCCACCGCCTCAGGCCATTGACCGCAGGAGGGGAAACGCCAGCGCCCGCCCACTGACATCACCGCACGCCCCTTGCAACCACAAAAGGAAAACGGTGGCGCAGATGAAAATAAAGGCAAGCCACCAAGTGAAAGGAAAAGTGACCACAGCCACCAGCAGGGCTTTGCAGGTGGAAAGCATGCCTGGGCGCAAAGACAGACTCAGCACCACAGCACGCACCGCACAGCTGGCCCGGCAGGTGAAAGGGAACAGCCAAGAGCCCTCTCCACCGCACCTGACCACGACGTCTCCCAGCCAGAACTTTCACAAGCCCGGCACACCGCTGCCACCACAATCCCCAACCACGGACACCCCAACCAAACACTTCCCCAAAACCAATACAGCCACCAGTAGAGACTGGAAACTACAGGCAGAAACTCCGGACAATCAGAAAGCGATGAAGGGAAAGCTGCCTTGCATACAAAGCCCCGCACCCGGAGGCACCCCAAGCACAGCCACCAGCAGCACCAGCCAGCCTCACCAGGCTCCTCCTGCCCAGCAGCACCCAACAGCGCCCGCAGACTCACCATGCCGGCGCCCACAGCCTCAGCGCCACGCCTGCCGCACGCCGCCCCGGCGCTCCTGCTCCTCCTCACCGCTCTGGCCAGCAGCCTGGCCTGCCAACACCTCTGGACGCACGAGGACACCTTCCCCGGCGACGCTCTCCGCCTCCTCCAGGACATGGCTGTCGGCCACACACAGCCCTGCCACCTGACAGAGCCGCCCTTCTTCCCCGCCAGCCTGCTCCACAACAACCTGCAGCCGCACCAAGCCGCCGCCACCGCCCTGCGCATCCTGCAGCACCTCTTCCACACCCTCAGCTCCAACAGCACCCGCCAGCACTGGCCCAGCCACGCTCGCAACCACCTCCTCAACAAGCTGCAGCACCACATCCACCACCTGGAGCAATGCCTCCCCGACAACGCCGCGCCCTTCAAAGGACCACGCAACCCGCTGCTCGCCATCAACAAGTACTTCAGGGACATCCACCTCTTCCTGCACGCCCACAACCACAGCGCCTGCGCCTGGGACCACGTCCGCCTCGAAGCTCGTGCCTCTCTACAGCACCTCCACAACCTCACACGCACCATGCGCCGCTAGCGCCAACACCCACACACCCAGACACACCTACGCCCCAAAGCCACCTCCAACCCCACCTGGGCCTCCTCTCACCTGGCACCGCACGCAGCCCTGAGGCAGCCGCACGGCACCCGCAGCCTTCAACCGCTGCATCTCCAGCCATTCGGCTGCTCCTACTCAGAACCACAAAAGACTTCCTCCACTTATTTATAGACTGATATGTTTACTTATTTCTTTATTTATATAATTTATCTCATTATTTATGTATTTATTTTTCTACCTCTTCACTTGTTTGTGCCACGACAAATAAAGACTTATGACAAAACACTTCCCACTGCCTCTCCTCTCTCCAGCACTGCAACCACTCTTTGCCACCGGGGAAAGCCATCTCCACCCAACACACACTCCAAGCCCTGCTCCAAACAGCCCCCGACCACTCTTCTCCATGGCCCCTGCCCAAGCAGCATCCTGCACCAGCCTCTGAGCACAAACACTGCCAGTCTTTGGCCAACACCACCAAACAGCACCAAAAAGATAAACACCCGCAGGCCGCTGAAGAGCACCGTTGCACCTCATCTGCTTTAACCACACCTTGCTCCATCCATCCAATCCATGCCTCTCTGACGCACAGACGAGGATGTCATGCGCGACACTGTCAAACATTCGCACAAAGCCAGGAACACAAGGTCACGTTGCTCGCCCCTCTCCACCACTGCTGGGGAGCCCTAACCATAGAACAGCACCAAAACCACCAGGAATGGCGATTCCGCACTTTGGAATGCCATGCTCCCTGCTCCCAATCACCCCTTGCTTCTCCACTGGCCTTAGCATAGTCTCCCGCAGAAGCAGCCTCATCTTCTTGCCCGACACAGAGCTCAGCCTCACTGCTCCGGAGCTCCCACACTCTTCTGCTTTTCCCTGTCTAAGACAGGGAGTTCTATTTCTCATCTCCCACTTCTTGGGCACTTCCACTGACAGACACCAGGTTTCAAAACCTATCCACATTGGCCTACCAACTCCACCTCAAAGTTCCCTCTGGACTCATGCATTCGCCTCCTCATGTGTCATCCACTTGGACACATTCAGGTTGCTAAGAGGGTCTCAAACTCCACCCTCTCCTACACTGGCCTGGGGTCTCCATTCTTCAGGCAGGGCTCTCAGCATTCGCCTTGTGCGACTTCAGCAGCGTGCCTGGAGAGCGCTGACACACAAGGCTACAAACACCCACTCCCCCCCACAGCCTCTTTGGCCCAAAGGCACAGAACCTTCAAATCCCATGATCCGCTCCTAGCAACCATCCGACCATAATCCACGAGGCCAGGGTGATCATGCCAATGCACATCTCTGCACACCCCAAACGCCTCTCCACTACTCCCCAGCTTTTGGGCGCTTTTGGAAAGGCATCTGAAACTACTGGCAAACCTTCACTACTCCAGCCACAGAAGTCCAGCCCCCGCAGCCTTGCTCACACCTGATGTCCTCTAGACTCCTGTGCCTCTTCAGAGCCATCCCCTCCAAGGATGCCACACCTCTCACGGACTAACGAGCCCTGAACAGGACACACTCTTGCAGGAAAGGGCTCTGGCAATGCCAAAACACACCACCATTGCTTTCATGGGGGACAGTGCTCTTTGGCCCTGTGGCCGCCTCATCCACTCAGGCATGCATCTCCAAAGCGGACCCTTGCTTCAGGGCCACAGCCACGGCAGCAAGCACAACAGAAAGGGCAAAGCCCTTCCCTGGCACCAACTTCTCCACTGAGCCTTCCTTGCCTGCCTTGGTGCCGGCTCCTCCCTAACACACAGCAGCAGAAGCACCTGCCTCCGTGCAAGGACACACTCAGGCCTCCAAGGCCCACGTGCACACACAGCCCCTTGAACACTGCCACCGCCTCAGGCCATTGACCGCAGGAGGGGAAACGCCAGCGCCCGCCCACTGACATCACCGCACGCCCCTTGCAACCACAAAAGGAAAACGGTGGCGCAGATGAAAATAAAGGCAAGCCACCAAGTGAAAGGAAAAGTGACCACAGCCACCAGCAGGGCTTTGCAGGTGGAAAGCATGCCTGGGCGCAAAGACAGACTCAGCACCACAGCACGCACCGCACAGCTGGCCCGGCAGGTGAAAGGGAACAGCCAAGAGCCCTCTCCACCGCACCTGACCACGACGTCTCCCAGCCAGAACTTTCACAAGCCCGGCACACCGCTGCCACCACAATCCCCAACCACGGACACCCCAACCAAACACTTCCCCAAAACCAATACAGCCACCAGTAGAGACTGGAAACTACAGGCAGAAACTCCGGACAATCAGAAAGCGATGAAGGGAAAGCTGCCTTGCATACAAAGCCCCGCACCCGGAGGCACCCCAAGCACAGCCACCAGCAGCACCAGCCAGCCTCACCAGGCTCCTCCTGCCCAGCAGCACCCAACAGCGCCCGCAGACTCACCATGCCGGCGCCCACAGCCTCAGCGCCACGCCTGCCGCACGCCGCCCCGGCGCTCCTGCTCCTCCTCACCGCTCTGGCCAGCAGCCTGGCCTGCCAACACCTCTGGACGCACGAGGACACCTTCCCCGGCGACGCTCTCCGCCTCCTCCAGGACATGGCTGTCGGCCACACACAGCCCTGCCACCTGACAGAGCCGCCCTTCTTCCCCGCCAGCCTGCTCCACAACAACCTGCAGCCGCACCAAGCCGCCGCCACCGCCCTGCGCATCCTGCAGCACCTCTTCCACACCCTCAGCTCCAACAGCACCCGCCAGCACTGGCCCAGCCACGCTCGCAACCACCTCCTCAACAAGCTGCAGCACCACATCCACCACCTGGAGCAATGCCTCCCCGACAACGCCGCGCCCTTCAAAGGACCACGCAACCCGCTGCTCGCCATCAACAAGTACTTCAGGGACATCCACCTCTTCCTGCACGCCCACAACCACAGCGCCTGCGCCTGGGACCACGTCCGCCTCGAAGCTCGTGCCTCTCTACAGCACCTCCACAACCTCACACGCACCATGCGCCGCTAGCGCCAACACCCACACACCCAGACACACCTACGCCCCAAAGCCACCTCCAACCCCACCTGGGCCTCCTCTCACCTGGCACCGCACGCAGCCCTGAGGCAGCCGCACGGCACCCGCAGCCTTCAACCGCTGCATCTCCAGCCATTCGGCTGCTCCTACTCAGAACCACAAAAGACTTCCTCCACTTATTTATAGACTGATATGTTTACTTATTTCTTTATTTATATAATTTATCTCATTATTTATGTATTTATTTTTCTACCTCTTCACTTGTTTGTGCCACGACAAATAAAGACTTATGACAAAACACTTCCCACTGCCTCTCCTCTCTCCAGCACTGCAACCACTCTTTGCCACCGGGGAAAGCCATCTCCACCCAACACACACTCCAAGCCCTGCTCCAAACAGCCCCCGACCACTCTTCTCCATGGCCCCTGCCCAAGCAGCATCCTGCACCAGCCTCTGAGCACAAACACTGCCAGTCTTTGGCCAACACCACCAAACAGCACCAAAAAGATAAACACCCGCAGGCCGCTGAAGAGCACCGTTGCACCTCATCTGCTTTAACCACACCTTGCTCCATCCATCCAATCCATGCCTCTCTGACGCACAGACGAGGATGTCATGCGCGACACTGTCAAACATTCGCACAAAGCCAGGAACACAAGGTCACGTTGCTCGCCCCTCTCCACCACTGCTGGGGAGCCCTAACCATAGAACAGCACCAAAACCACCAGGAATGGCGATTCCGCACTTTGGAATGCCATGCTCCCTGCTCCCAATCACCCCTTGCTTCTCCACTGGCCTTAGCATAGTCTCCCGCAGAAGCAGCCTCATCTTCTTGCCTGACACAGAGCTCAGCCTCACTGCTCCGGAGCTCCCACACTCTTCTGCTTTTCCCTGTCTAAGACAGGGAGTTCTATTTCTCATCTCCCACTTCTTGGGCACTTCCACTGACAGACACCAGGTTTCAAAACCTATCCACATTGGCCTACCAACTCCACCTCAAAGTTCCCTCTGGACTCATGCATTCGCCTCCTCATGTGTCATCCACTTGGACACATTCAGGTTGCTAAGAGGGTCTCAAACTCCACCCTCTCCTACACTGGCCTGGGGTCTCCATTCTTCAGGCAGGGCTCTCAGCATTCGCCTTGTGCAACTTCAGCAGCGTGCCTGGAGAGCGCTGACACACAAGGCTACAAACACCCACTCCTCTCCACAGCCTCCTTGCCCCAAAGGCACAGAACCTTCAAATCCCATGATCCGCTCCTAGCAACCATCCGACCATAATCCACGAGGCCAGGGTGATCATGCCAATGCACATCTCTGCACACCCCAAACGCCTCTCCACTACTCCCCAGCTTTTGGGCGCTTTTGGAAAGGCATCTGAAACTACTGGCAAACCTTCACTACTCCAGCCACAGAAGTCCAGCCCCCGCAGCCTTGCTCACACCTGATGTCCTCTAGACTCCTGTGCCTCTTCAGAGCCATCCCCTCCAAGGATGCCACACCTCTCACGGACTAACGAGCCCTGAACAGGACACACTCTTGCAGGAAAGGGCTCTGGCAATGCCAAAACACACCACCATTGCTTTCATGGGGGACAGTGCTCTTTGGCCCTGTGGCCGCCTCATCCACTCAGGCACGCATCTCCAAAGCGGACCCTTGCTTCAGGGCCACAGCCACGGCAGCAAGCACAACAGAAAGGGCAAAGCCCTTCCCTGGCACCAACTTCTCCACTGAGCCTTCCTTGCCTGCCTTGGTGCCGGCTCCTCCCTAACACACAGCAGCAGAAGCACCTGCCTCCGTGCAAGGACACACTCAGGCCTCCAAGGCCCACGTGCACACACAGCCCCTTGAACACTGCCACCGCCTCAGGCCATTGACCGCAGGAGGGGAAACGCCAGCGCCCGCCCACTGACATCACCGCACGCCCCTTGCAACCACAAAAGGAAAACGGTGGCGCAGATGAAAATAAAGGCAAGCCACCAAGTGAAAGGAAAAGTGACCACAGCCACCAGCAGGGCCTTGCAGGTGGAAAGCATGCCTGGGCGCAAAGACAGACTCAGCACCACAGCACGCACCGCACAGCTGGCCCGGCAGGTGAAAGGGAACAGCCAAGAGCCCTCTCCACCGCACCTGACCACGACGTCTCCCAGCCAGAACTTTCACAAGCCCGGCACACCGCTGCCACCACAATCCCCAACCACGGACACCCCAACCAAACACTTCCCCAAAACCAATACAGCCACCAGTAGAGACTGGAAACTACAGGCAGAAACTCCGGACAATCAGAAAGCGATGAAGGGAAAGCTGCCTTGCATACAAAGCCCCGCACCCGGAGGCACCCCAAGCACAGCCACCAGCAGCACCAGCCAGCCTCACCAGGCTCCTCCTGCCCAGCAGCACCCAACAGCGCCCGCAGACTCACCATGCCGGCGCCCACAGCCTCAGCGCCACGCCTGCCGCACGCCGCCCCGGCGCTCCTGCTCCTCCTCACCGCTCTGGCCAGCAGCCTGGCCTGCCAACACCTCTGGACGCACGAGGACACCTTCCCCGGCGACGCTCTCCGCCTCCTCCAGGACATGGCTGTCGGCCACACACAGCCCTGCCACCTGACAGAGCCGCCCTTCTTCCCCGCCAGCCTGCTCCACAACAACCTGCAGCCGCACCAAGCCGCCGCCACCGCCCTGCGCATCCTGCAGCACCTCTTCCACACCCTCAGCTCCAACAGCACCCGCCAGCACTGGCCCAGCCACGCTCGCAACCACCTCCTCAACAAGCTGCAGCACCACATCCACCACCTGGAGCAATGCCTCCCCGACAACGCCGCGCCCTTCAAAGGACCACGCAACCCGCTGCTCGCCATCAACAAGTACTTCAGGGACATCCACCTCTTCCTGCACGCCCACAACCACAGCGCCTGCGCCTGGGACCACGTCCGCCTCGAAGCTCGTGCCTCTCTACAGCACCTCCACAACCTCACACGCACCATGCGCCGCTAGCGCCAACACCCACACACCCAGACACACCTACGCCCCAAAGCCACCTCCAACCCCACCTGGGCCTCCTCTCACCTGGCACCGCACGCAGCCCCGAGGCAGCCGCACGGCACCCGCAGCCTTCAACCGCTGCATCTCCAGCCATTCGGCTGCTCCTACTCAGAACCACAAAAGACTTCCTCCACTTATTTATAGACTGATATGTTTACTTATTTCTTTATTTATATAATTTATCTCATTATTTATGTATTTATTTTTCTACCTCTTCACTTGTTTGTGCCACGACAAATAAAGACTTATGACAAAACACTTGCCACTGCCTCTCCTCTCTCCAGCACTGCAACCACTCTTTGCCACCGGGGAAAGCCATCTCCACCCAACACACACTCCAAGCCCTGCTCCAAACAGCCCCCGACCACTCTTCTCCATGGCCCCTGCCCAAGCAGCATCCTCACCAGCCTCTGAGCACAAACACTGCCAGTCTTTGGCCAACACCACCAAACAGCACCAAAAAGATAAACACCCGCAGGCCGCTGAAGAGCACCGTTGCACCTCATCTGCTTTAACCACACCTTGCTCCATCCATCCAATCCATGCCTCTCTGACGCACAGACGAGGATGTCATGCGCGACACTGTCAAACATTCGCACAAAGCCAGGAACACAAGGTCACGTTGCTCGCCCCTCTCCACCACTGCTGGGGAGCCCTAACCATAGAACAGCACCAAAACCACCAGGAATGGCGATTCCGCACTTTGGAATGCCATGCTCCCTGCTCCCAATCACCCCTTGCTTCTCCACTGGCCTTAGCATAGTCTCCCGCAGAAGCAGCCTCATCTTCTTGCCCGACACAGAGCTCAGCCTCACTGCTCCGGAGCTCCCACACTCTTCTGCTTTTCCCTGTCTAAGACAGGAGTTCTATTTCTCATCTCCCACTTCTTGGGCACTTCCACTGACAGACACCAGTTTCAAAACCTATCCACATTGGCCTACCAACTCCACCTCAAAGTTCCCTCTGGACTCATGCATTCGCCTCCTCATGTGTCATCCACTTGGACACATTCAGGTTGCTAAGAGGGTCTCAAACTCCACCCTCTCCTACACTGGCCTGGGGTCTCCATTCTTCAGGCAGGGCTCTCAGCATTCGCCTTGTGCGACTTCAGCAGCGTGCCTGGAGAGCGCTGACACACAAGGCTACAAACACCCACTCCTCTCCACAGCCTCTTTGGCCCAAAGGCACAGAACCTTCAAATCCCATGATCCGCTCCTAGCAACCATCCGACCATAATCCACGAGGCCAGGGTGATCATGCCAATGCACATCTCTGCACACCCCAAACGCCTCTCCACTACTCCCCAGCTTTTGGGCGCTTTTGGAAAGGCATCTGAAACTACTGGCAAACCTTCACTACTCCAGCCACAGAAGTCCAGCCCCCGCAGCCTTGCTCACACCTGATGTCCTCTAGACTCCTGTGCCTCTTCAGAGCCATCCCCTCCAAGGATGCCACACCTCTCACGGACTAACGAGCCCTGAACAGGACACACTCTTGCAGGAAAGGGCTCTGGCAATGCCAAAACACACCACCATTGCTTTCATGGGGGACAGTGCTCTTTGGCCCTGTGGCCGCCTCATCCACTCAGGCACGCATCTCCAAAGCGGACCCTTGCTTCAGGGCCACAGCCACGGCAGCAAGCACAACAGAAAGGGCAAAGCCCTTCCCTGGCACCAACTTCTCCACTGAGCCTTCCTTGCCTGCCTTGGTGCCGGCTCCTCCCTAACACACAGCAGCAGAAGCACCTGCCTCCGTGCAAGGACACACTCAGGCCTCCAAGGCCCACGTGCACACACAGCCCCTTGAACACTGCCACCGCCTCAGGCCATTGACCGCAGGAGGGGAAACGCCAGCGCCCGCCCACTGACATCACCGCACGCCCCTTGCAACCACAAAAGGAAAACGGTGGCGCAGATGAAAATAAAGGCAAGCCACCAAGTGAAAGGAAAAGTGACCACAGCCACCAGCAGGGCTTTGCAGGTGGAAAGCATGCCTGGGCGCAAAGACAGACTCAGCACCACAGCACGCACCGCACAGCTGGCCCGGCAGGTGAAAGGGAACAGCCAAGAGCCCTCTCCACCGCACCTGACCACGACGTCTCCCAGCCAGAACTTTCACAAGCCCGGCACACCGCTGCCACCACAATCCCCAACCACGGACACCCCTACCAAACACTTCCCCAAAACCAATACAGCCACCAGTAGAGACTGGAAACTACAGGCAGAAACTCCGGACAATCAGAAAGCGATGAAGGGAAAGCTGCCTTGCATACAAAGCCCCGCACCCGGAGGCACCCCAAGCACAGCCACCAGCAGCACCAGCCAGCCTCACCAGGCTCCTCCTGCCCAGCAGCACCCAACAGCGCCCGCAGACTCACCATGCCGGCGCCCACAGCCTCAGCGCCACGCCTGCCGCACGCCGCCCCGGCGCTCCTGCTCCTCCTCACCGCTCTGGCCAGCAGCCTGGCCTGCCAACACCTCTGGACGCACGAGGACACCTTCCCCGGCGACGCTCTCCGCCTCCTCCAGGACATGGCTGTCGGCCACACACAGCCCTGCCACCTGACAGAGCCGCCCTTCTTCCCCGCCAGCCTGCTCCACAACAACCTGCAGCCGCACCAAGCCGCCGCCACCGCCCTGCGCATCCTGCAGCACCTCTTCCACACCCTCAGCTCCAACAGCACCCGCCAGCACTGGCCCAGCCACGCTCGCAACCACCTCCTCAACAAGCTGCAGCACCACATCCACCACCTGGAGCAATGCCTCCCCGACAACGCCGCGCCCTTCAAAGGACCACGCAACCCGCTGCTCGCCATCAACAAGTACTTCAGGGACATCCACCTCTTCCTGCACGCCCACAACCACAGCGCCTGCGCCTGGGACCACGTCCGCCTCGAAGCTCGTGCCTCTCTACAGCACCTCCACAACCTCACACGCACCATGCGCCGCTAGCGCCAACACCCACACACCCAGACACACCTACGCCCCAAAGCCACCTCCAACCCCACCTGGGCCTCCTCTCACCTGGCACCGCACGCAGCCCTGAGGCAGCCGCACGGCACCCGCAGCCTTCAACCGCTGCATCTCCAGCCATTCGGCTGCTCCTACTCAGAACCACAAAAGACTTCCTCCACTTATTTATAGACTGATATGTTTACTTATTTCTTTATTTATATAATTTATCTCATTATTTATGTATTTATTTTTCTACCTCTTCACTTGTTTGTGCCACGACAAATAAAGACTTATGACAAAACACTTGCCACTGCCTCTCCTCTCTCCAGCACTGCAACCACTCTTTGCCACCGGGGAAAGCCATCTCCACCCAACACACACTCCAAGCCCTGCTCCAAACAGCCCCCGACCACTCTTCTCCATGGCCCCTGCCCAAGCAGCATCCTGCACCAGCCTCTGAGCACAAACACTGCCAGTCTTTGGCCAACACCACCAAACAGCACCAAAAAGATAAACACCCGCAGGCCGCTGAAGAGCACCGTTGCACCTCATCTGCTTTAACCACACCTTGCTCCATCCATCCAATCCATGCCTCTCTGACGCACAGACGAGGATGTCATGCGCGACACTGTCAAACATTCGCACAAAGCCAGGAACACAAGGTCACGTTGCTCGCCCCTCTCCACCACTGCTGGGGAGCCCTAACCATAGAACAGCACCAAAACCACCAGGAATGGCGATTCCGCACTTTGGAATGCCATGCTCCCTGCTCCCAATCACCCCTTGCTTCTCCACTGGCCTTAGCATAGTCTCCCGCAGAAGCAGCCTCATCTTCTTGCCCGACACAGAGCTCAGCCTCACTGCTCCGGAGCTCCCACACTCTTCTGCTTTTCCCTGTCTAAGACAGGGAGTTCTATTTCTCATCTCCCACTTCTTGGGCACTTCCACTGACAGACACCAGGTTTCAAAACCTATCCACATTGGCCTACCAACTCCACCTCAAAGTTCCCTCTGGACTCATGCATTCGCCTCCTCATGTGTCATCCACTTGGACACATTCAGGTTGCTAAGAGGGTCTCAAACTCCACCCTCTCCTACACTGGCCTGGGGTCTCCATTCTTCAGGCAGGGCTCTCAGCATTCGCCTTGTGCGACTTCAGCAGCGTGCCTGGAGAGCGCTGACACACAAGGCTACAAACACCCACTCCTCTCCACAGCCTCTTTGGCCCAAAGGCACAGAACCTTCAAATCCCATGATCCGCTCCTAGCAACCATCCGACCATAATCCACGAGGCCAGGGTGATCATGCCAATGCACATCTCTGCACACCCCAAACGCCTCTCCACCACTCCCCAGCTTTTGGGCGCTTTTGGAAAGGCATCTGAAACTACTGGCAAACCTTCACTACTCCAGCCACAGAAGTCCAGCCCCCGCAGCCTTGCTCACACCTGATGTCCTCTAGACTCCTGTGCCTCTTCAGAGCCATCCCCTCCAAGGATGCCACACCTCTCACGGACTAACGAGCCCTGAACAGGACACACTCTTGCAGGAAAGGGCTCTGGCAATGCCAAAACGCACCACCATTGCTTTCATGGGGGACAGTGCTCTTTGGCCCTGTGGCCACCTCATCCACTCAGGCACCCATCTCCAAAGCGGACCCTTGCTCCAGGGCCACAGCCACGGCAGCAAGCACAACAGAAAGGGCAAAGCCCTTCCCTGGCACCAACTTCTCCACTGAGCCTTCCTTGCCTGCCTTGGTGCCGGCTCCTCCCTAACACACAGCAGCAGAAGCACCTGCCTCCGTGCAAGGACACACTCAGGCCTCCAAGGCCCACGTGCACACACAGCCCCTTGAACACTGCCACCGCCTCAGGCCATTGACCGCAGGAGGGGAAACGCCAGCGCCCGCCCACTGACATCACCGCACGCCCCTTGCAACCACAAAAGGAAAACGGTGGCGCAGATGAAAATAAAGGCAAGCCACCAAGTGAAAGGAAAAGTGACCACAGCCACCAGCAGGGCTTTGCAGGTGGAAAGCATGCCTGGGCGCAAAGACAGACTCAGCACCACAGCACGCACCGCACAGCTGGCCCGGCAGGTGAAAGGGAACAGCCAAGAGCCCTCTCCACCGCACCTGACCACGACGTCTCCCAGCCAGAACTTTCACAAGCCCGGCACACCGCTGCCACCACAATCCCCAACCACGGACACCCCTACCAAACACTTCCCCAAAACCAATACAGCCACCAGTAGAGACTGGAAACTACAGGCAGAAACTCCGGACAATCAGAAAGCGATGAAGGGAAAGCTGCCTTGCATACAAAGCCCCGCACCCGGAGGCACCCCAAGCACAGCCACCAGCAGCACCAGCCAGCCTCACCAGGCTCCTCCTGCCCAGCAGCACCCAACAGCGCCCGCAGACTCACCATGCCGGCGCCCACAGCCTCAGCGCCACGCCTGCCGCACGCCGCCCCGGCGCTCCTGCTCCTCCTCACCGCTCTGGCCAGCAGCCTGGCCTGCCAACACCTCTGGACGCACGAGGACACCTTCCCCGGCGACGCTCTCCGCCTCCTCCAGGACATGGCTGTCGGCCACACACAGCCCTGCCACCTGACAGAGCCGCCCTTCTTCCCCGCCAGCCTGCTCCACAACAACCTGCAGCCGCACCAAGCCGCCGCCACCGCCCTGCGCATCCTGCAGCACCTCTTCCACACCCTCAGCTCCAACAGCACCCGCCAGCACTGGCCCAGCCACGCTCGCAACCACCTCCTCAACAAGCTGCAGCACCACATCCACCACCTGGAGCAATGCCTCCCCGACAACGCCGCGCCCTTCAAAGGACCACGCAACCCGCTGCTCGCCATCAACAAGTACTTCAGGGACATCCACCTCTTCCTGCACGCCCACAACCACAGCGCCTGCGCCTGGGACCACGTCCGCCTCGAAGCTCGTGCCTCTCTACAGCACCTCCACAACCTCACACGCACCATGCGCCGCTAGCGCCAACACCCACACACCCAGACACACCTACGCCCCAAAGCCACCTCCAACCCCACCTGGGCCTCCTCTCACCTGGCACCGCACGCAGCCCTGAGGCAGCCGCACGGCACCCGCAGCCTTCAACCGCTGCATCTCCAGCCATTCAGCTGCTCCTACTCAGATCCACAAAAGACTTTCTCCACTTATTTATTGACTTATTTATCTATTTTTTTCTATTTCTTCACATATTTATTATTCTACCTCTTCACGTATTTACGCCAGTGTAAATAAAGACTTAAGACAAAACACTTGATATTACCTCTTCCCTCTAGGACTGCAACCATTCTTTGCAACAGTGCAAAGCCATGTCCTCCCAACACCGCTCAAATCTGTGCTGCATGTAAGACTCTAAATATCCCTTGCTCTCTCTTCTCGCTCATACCTGCCCAAGCAGCATCTTGCAGCAATATCTTTTGAGAAACATCACTAGGTGTTAGATATCATGTTCAGAATTATGTCTTAGTCTTTCTTTCCTCAGTAGTTTGCAACTCTCTTCCCAATTATTGTATCCGAAAGCCTCATGACAGTGAAGGCACGGTCTTACTGGAGAAATTCCACTAGAGGGCCAGAAACACTAGCAGATCATCAGAGCACTTCTGCTACGAAGACATATGACAGGTGTTAGTTAGACTGGAGAAGGCTACAGGAAGATCTTACTGCAGCCTTTTAACATTTCAATCAACCTTACATAAAAGGAGCAAACTAATTTTGAACAGCATTTGCATTGACAGGCAGTGGTCTATAGAGAATATCTCTAAACTGAAAGATAGTATGCTTATATGAGGCATTCGGGAGAAATCCTCTACTATGAGGATTGTGAACAAGTTCTAGAGCTAGCTAGATTACCACACCCCTGGAAGTGTTCAAGGCCAGACTGAATGGGGCTTTGTGCAATGTGGTCTAGGAGAAGGTTTCTCTTCCCATGTCAGAGCTGCTTGCAATTAGATTGCCTCTTTCAACATAAACCATTTACTACTCGTGTTGAGGTTTTGGAGGACTGTGGAACCAAAATGGGAATAGGAAGAGTGTAGAAGAGGAAGAGTGTAGAGGAGGAAGGTGTAGAAGTGTGATGGCACAGAAGGCAGTCCCATTCCCCATCCTCCTATGCCACCTGGGAGATGAAGGTAGAGAAAATCATGAGTGAAACTAAGTCCAGGAAAATATGAGAGGTGAAGGGAAGATGTTCTGTAGATGTGGTTTTATTTCATTATCTACTTGCTATCTGCCCTGATTTGACTGCTAAGATGTTAAACTAATTTCCCCAAGCCAATGCAGTAATTTTGCCCATTACTGCAACCAGCAAGTAATTTCTCCCTGTACTTATCTCACCCCACATGCCTTTCAGGATGTATTTTCTCCCTGGACGAGATGAGGTGGGGAGTGATAGAGCACCGTGGTGGTCACCAGGCATCTAGCTACTGTTAACACAATAAAATACGTGTCTCCTGGTCCTGCTACTTCAAATATTTTGCATCTTATTGCCACAATGATAATTCCATGCATTTCAGTTTACAGTTCTTCAAGTACCACAACTTTCTCTGGTAAAAGTCTTTATTCACGTGCTCATCTTTGGAGCTTTTTTAATCCAGGGTCTGCAGTATGACAGGGCTTTGTCTCAGTCATCCCTGGTACTCACCTTTAAACTATCTGACTCTGGCTGCTGCAAACTCTACATGGAATACCTTGTACTTATTTGGGCCTTGCATTATGGCATTCATCCAATCTTCTCAGATCACTCCTCACTGCTCCATTTCTGCCTCCACAGATACACCGCATCACTCTAGTATGTAACTGTTCTCAGCTACCTACTACCAAACTGTCTCTCCAAGTTCCTTATCCTACATTTCTGATAGGAAAACTCTTTATCATTTTGCAATCTAGATTGAGACCCTTTTTCAATCTATTTGGGAGCTCAGCCTGTCTCATATGCCATTTGTATTCTGGATCCAGATAAGGAAAAAAACTTTGTACACTCTCCCTCTTGCAGCTCACCTCCATTTGTTGCCATGATGCATATGCAAACATCTATACCTATGACCACATCCAAAATCTCAGCTACACCTACTGGCTACCAACCTGTGTACTTGATGTTCAACCTTACCTCTTTGTAAAACAAACACTTAGGACTTCAACTAGATTAGACAAAATGTCATAATGCTGCTACAAAAATTAGACATTTCTCCACTCAGGAGCACAGAGCACACTTGTGTCTATTTAGAGATTTTGCAACTGGACAGATGCATGATGGAACAGTTGCTCTGTATCAATTTACACAATCCTTGTATAAATTTCAAAAGAAAGAATACAGAACACAAGGAAAATCTCTTAACTGCCATTCAATGAATCAATTTATGTGGCACAAATGATCAACAGTGAAGACAACTTCTTTAAAATTAAGTAAGTCATTTACTTACCATTGGCAGTCTGGATTGAAGCATCTGGAGATCATCATAACCATAAATCTGCTTAAAGACAGATAAAAATACAACATCATTATAACACTTTTTTCTGGTGCTGATCAGTCTGGGGCTTTGAGCTGAGTTTGACTTAAGCCCAGTCTGTGTTAAAGGTCTACAGCTGTATGTCGCATTGTGCTATCATGGCGCACTGCAGCATTTCAAGGAGAGCAGAACTGAAGTTAAAAAGGCTTGTCACTCTGATGTTGTTTTCTAGTGACAGTGTCCTCTGAGGAGAGTTTGACTGTCCCATCTTCAACACAGTTTTCACAGACACATCATTCCTGAACTTATGAAAAATCTACCGCGCATTCAGATTTGGGAATAAGAATAACAGCCCTCTTTGCTGTAATCATTACTTCAAAGAGCATTAAGATTAAGAGTTGATGACTTGACCACAACACAACCTCCTGGGTATCTCCTCACATTCAGTTTGATACAGAAAAATTACTGATATCAAGGTTTGGATTCAAAAAGCAGATAACCAAAAATACGTTGATGCTGGTCAGACATCAAAAAGCTAAGTCTTTCAAATCATGGCACATGTGTTCACGGCACATTTCAGTCACTGCTATGGCAAATCCATTCCAGTAACACAAACCTAAAGGAGCCTAAATTTATTCAAAGGGCCTAAAACCTGTTAACACTGAAAACCACAGCCACACACATGTTTAGCTTCAACAGCAGCCAGATCAGGCCTGTAGCAAAAGCTCTGCAGTTTACAATCAACAGTAAGCCTCTACTGAACATATTTCAGATGTTCTTTAGCATTTGAAACAAGAATTCCAGGTGTAACATGTGCCACCAGAAATGACTTGGCATAGACAGTAGCAGGTCTGGAGGGCCCACTTGCGCCAAGGGCTAAGAAATCAAAGAGAAACAATGAAACTGCTTACTGGGTAGGCAGGCAGAAGTCCTCCAGGTCCCACAATATACTGGTTATGCAACAAGGGTGGTACACCTTGGGGCAGGTTTGGGGGTGCTTTGCCTGTAGAATCAAAATACAGACACTTTAACAAGCCTTTAGAAAAGAAAAGGCTTCAGCATTGAGACAAGACAGCTCACATGTTGTGGCAGATGCACCATCCTAGATTATAAAGAGGAGATTTTGTGCTGTTTGATGAATATGCTCAAAATAGCCTCAAGAGTTTAACCATGCCTCAAGGGAGGGAAAGCACAGGCTACTTTAGCTTGAAAACAGTCCTATCATAGAATAGCCTGAATTTGTAATTTGCTTTGTCCAAGAGGATTACAAGAATTACAAGAATACAAGGATTACAAGATTACCAAACTTCTCTTTTGCTCAGTTCTTTCCTGAAGGCAAATTTAGAAATTGTTCTCAACCTGAGAGAGCAAATTCTCTTCTTTCATTTCCTGCTCTGTCAATGCATTCCCTTTATCACCAGCAACAGACTGGAAAGCACTAAATGTTGCCAGCATACTTTCTGTGGGTGACTTACTACAGCTAGGAATAGCAAAGAGAAGACTGAAATGGTTTCAGCTGCCTTCATGAAGCAGTGCTAAGAAGCAGAACAGTAAAAGAACAATGCACTTTGGCCAGTCATAAGACACTTCATTTACGAGCTATAGAAATGAGAAATATTTCTGTAACTAAGCCCGATCCTTAGTAATACATCACTCACTTCTCTCTATAAGATTTCCTTTTAGCAGTTCAGGATCATCAGAGAAGAAAGAGAATTTAGCATCACTTCAGTGCAAGAAGCCTCCCAGCCCTCCTTCTCCATGAACCTTCCTTCTCAAGGGCTATTTGCTGTGCAATGACCCAGACATTTCTTTCCTTTCTGTGCAAGTGGCAGTAGGGATGTGACACATGATAATGAGGACACTGCAGTATATTTTGATACTGCTAAATGAATTCAAGTCACAGAACAGCCTGAAACTAAAGCTTATGTGAACTCATAGTCAGGAGCTGATCACAGCTTGGAATACAAACTGGGTGAATTTTCTAGCCCAAGACTTCCTAAGTCAGAACTGCTCTGGTGTGTATTTATAAAGCTCTTTGGGGATGGAATGTGCTATATAAGTGCCACATAACACCCTAACAAGTATTTCAAATACATAAAACCAGGCAACTTTATTTCAGAAGCCAGCAAACACAGCATGCTGGAAATGTGAGTGAACAGTGTGGACTTCTTAGCGTTGTTATGGCGGGTGAGATGCTCAACTGACAGCCCTGCTGACTGAAATCCTCAGTCTATCCACGTGATCTGTCAATATTGCCAACCTGAAGACACTAAGGGAGCTGCCCGTGTGGTAGCAGCTGGTATAGACACACTGGTAACACTCAGGCCAAGGCTGTTTGTAGTGTTCATACTGCTTGCCATGCTGACAACCGAGGAGGTGGTGCTAGTGGCTGAGGTTGAAGCAGTTGAAAAGGTTGTTGAGGGCTGGAGCGAAGTTGTGTTCTCAATACTAGTGTGCTAGAAAAGGAGACAAAAAGAATGAGGATCACAGAGCAAATAAACCACAGTGGAAGATGCTGGGAAAAAGGGAAAAAAACCAAAAACAACAAAAACTTCTAAAGTAACAGCAGCTCATGCGAAAGATATGCATTACCTATGTACCAAGCAAGCAACTAAGTTGCATGCTTATGATGCTTTAGTGATTTAAAGAAAATTATTGTATGAGAGCTAAACTTAAATTGCCATACCATCACAAAATTATAATACAGTAACTCAAACGTAACATATATCATTCCATCACCTGCATTTTATCAGCAAACCTCTACAGTGCAGACTGTTAATAGTCCATATTTTGGAGACATTTCAGATTGCCACTTTAAAGTTTGTTTTTGTTATGTTTTGTAATAAACTAGTTATAAGCAATTTTTTTTTATTTCATCCCCCTTAGGTGGCATGACAATTTCCCGCAGCTGTGTGACTGGCAAGGCTCTGTCATAGCTATTCCTGATCTAGTACAAATACAAGTGGTAATCCCTTTTCCCCCACTAGAGGGTTGAGAGTTCTTCTTCCCTGAAGGCTCTACTTATGGGTCTTGGGGTTCTGAGACACAATCAACTTAAAGAGATGGTCCTAATTATGAGATAAACTAACTATTTGCCAAGCACTTGTTTCAATACTAACAGGACTTACCACATGTGATGTGCCTGAAGACAACACTGAGGCAGGAGAGAGGCTGGTCTGATGGTTGGAAAGGGAACTGGAAGGAAATTGTAAAGAATTTATAAAATTAAATTAATTTTCACTTTTAACAAACACAGATATGCAGTAGGGCATTAGTTAAAGTATTAGAATTCTAGGTGTGTGTGTATACCTACAGTAACAGAGAAGTTAAAGAAAAAAATTACATGTAAGAGTGTGTGTATACATATACACACACACAGGCATGTGTGTCTGTTTGAATACAGGCACCTCTACAGGCACTTTTTCCTTTAACAAGTACCCTACTTTTTTAGTGAAAAAAATCAAGTACAGATTATTATTAACAAAAAACATCTAAAATACCATTAGTATTTTTCAATTTACGGTATCTTTAGAAAAACTATAGTTGCTTCAGGAATCAAATAGCGATGACTCCATGACACATGAAGTCCAAAATCAAAACAAGGTTCACACAAGCACAAGCCTGGTTCCTCATTCTTTCTCTGCTGCTGCTTACCATGGGGGACAGGTTTAAAGTGAGGCAGTGCTTTGGTTTGACTCACTGTCTTGTTTCTCACATTTTGAGTTGCATAACATTAACTCAACCAAGTAGAACTGCAGGGTACTTGCCCCATAATTCATCCAGAGATCTTCAAATGTCTCCCTGAAAGGTGACTGAAACTGGCATTTGAACATTTAAACTGACGAGTTATACCTTATATTCGAGGTCAAAAATGTAACCTACTGTATGTTGTATGCAATAAACTGAACCAACACAGAACAAAGGTAACCAAATGAAGCTATAAAACGTGTATAGATTGGTGCTCAAAAAAAATCCTTATTACTAAATAAGAAGCAGGAGAGATCGAGCAACAAAATTAGATTAGTGCTGTCTATGGAAATAGTCACAAGAAAATACAGTTTTCATACCAAAGTTGACATCTTCATTACATGACCTAATTTAAGGGCAAATACTTCTGGTAGCTCTTCAAGGCATGGGCCCAGAATGAACTTTCACAGTTTCATAGATTAACTTTCAAAACTGTCCCCCCTTTTGCAGGAATTGGAACAACATCACTTCAGCAAGGGAAAAAGTAAGAGTTTTATACCACTCCTTCACCCACTCTTCCCAGCTCTTTTGATAAGTCTTAATTCACCATCTGACCTATGGCAGAGACACAGACGACAACCATCAGCTCGACCAAGTCAGACACATTTTGGATTTCAGGCACCCCGAGGATGGCTGAAACTTTGTATCTGTCCAACAACATCGACCCCCAGCTGATTTCCATACGTTTATACAGCTTGTCAACAAATCATTGTGGGGATATGTGACCAATGTAAAGGAAATTGCTCTTGTTTGATATATTTACTATTTATTCAACAAAAAAATACTAGAGTGTTAAAAAAACCCCAACTATGTCCTAGCTGTAAAAAAGGGAAAAAACTCCCTGATATCCCAAATCAGTTTCTTGTATTAACAAATATAGTACAAAGGTAAGTATCAAAAATGTAACTCAATCAATACCGCTTCAGGATTGTCATCCCGATGCCTTTTTTGGGCTTCCTTAAAACCAGAGGTCAGACAAAATTAAGAGAATAAAAAGAGCAGATGAAGCCTTCACAGGGGCTACATCCAGATATGGATGACCAGTCACGAGTTCTCACACTTCTGTAAGTTTGGTCCATTTGCATATAGGCAGTTAATCTTTCAACTACAGCTTCAGGTAATGAAGTCATTTACCCCATGTTTACTCCCCACCACCTCACTTCTCTTTATACTTTCCGGGGCCTGAGACAGCAAGGTGTCCTTGAATCCCAGACCTAGAGAGGAATTGTTTAGTCTAACCAAAATGTGAAGACAGTAGTTAATACTCTATATGGAGTTTAAAATTATACACTAAAGAAGTGCAGGATTACAAATAAATGAAAAATATAAAAGCTAAAATCCTAAGGCATCAACATGACTGAAAATGCAACAGGCATTCAGAAAAACAGAGAGACAGCGTAAATAAGCTGAATTGTGCTAGATGCACTTCCAGGAACATCAAACTGATATTTTGAAATATCTTAAGGAAATAGCTTAGAAAAAGAAAACACACACAGTTTCCCTGTGAAATTATTTCTGGGTTTTAATTTTAAGAAATACAAATGAGACTACATTATTTCAAATTGGCCATGTACTAAACTGTTAAAGAATAGTTTCAAACATATAACACTGAACAAAAACAGCAGGCAAAAAGGAGGAAAAATAAACTGGGGGAATCAATTTAGCTGCTTTAGCTAGCATGATTGAAGCAAACCTCTTGAAACACAAAGCATATATGTATCATGAAAGCGTGAGGGCAGCAGCTGCTCTGCCAGTAGAAGGCAGCCCAGAGCTGCCTTCTGTTCTCTGAATCTCTCTCCTAATTCTGGTTCACATAAGAAAAGGGATCCCTGGTGCCTGTCAGTCCCATAGGGAACCACCCTTACACCTGTTCTATCCTCAGAATGGACCCCCTCAGTTTACCACAACTCCACTGTACCTGCTCAGCTGGGAGAGTGAGCTGCTGGCCAGATCACTGGACTGAGGCAAGCTGGGCAATGCTGCCACGTGCTGCGATGCTGAAGGCAGAAGCGAGGCCGTGGTAGACACCACACTGGGCAGAGAACCAACTGAAGGTAGCGAGGGAGAAGGCTCTGTCTTAGGTGCTGCAACTGATGGAATAGCTGCAACAAGTTAAAAAGAGGCATTCAAATTAAAATTCTAGCATACTTGACATCCCAGTCCAGATGACAGGCACACAGTAGCATTCATCCCTTGGTCAGCAAAAATCTGACCATTAAGAACTGGTAAGCCTATCAAGCAATTTGGCTATGAAGGAAAATTCAAACAACTGAACTACCATTTTTTCCCCTTTAAGCTCTCTATTTACAATAAATTTACAATTATCACTGCTACACATGTAGTAAACAACTGTCTTCTGCACTTCATCTGCCAATATCTGGATTACTAATTTATACTCACAAGTCATTCTAAAATTCCTCACTTTTGGTACAGCAAACACAAGTAATTTCTGCCTTTTCAAGGCACTGTACATATCTAGTTTCACCTACAGCTCTTTCTTCATTCAGACCTACACAGCACTGTTGGGGATGGACACTGAGATCACTGGAGTACACGGGTAAATAACTTATTCCTTTGGTATATTCAGTCTAAAGTGTGCTGCAGTAGAATGAAAAAAGCTACAATGAAAGGCCAGAATTGAGCACAGCATTAAGTATTTTTTATGGCTAAGGAGCTGTTAAATATTGACTCACTTTATTTAGATAATAAAAAGTGATAGGTTTTATCTTACACTTTTTAGGCTACACAGATAAAAACTTGTTTATAGGATCACTACACTGTAATAAGAGGCCTAAAAATTCTATTGCCCAACATGATTCTCAACTGTTTCACTTTTTCTACTCCTACAAAAAATAACAAAGAATTAGAGACAGCCACTCACCAATAAAACTCAGAAAAGAGTTGAGCCCTACCTTCTGCTGGGCCATGTTCCCACACCACACCAGGGACCACTACCCAGTGGATCATCACTAACTTGTAATGTATGTGAAGACACTTTTAGATTGGTCATCAAACAAAAATCAAATACACACCTGGAAGTTATTTATTAGAGTTTGTTCACTTTATGGATTTGATTTCTTAGCTAAATGACCAAAGTCAGGTTGTTGGGTTGCAATGGAAAGAGGAATTAAAAGGTCCTGGCCTTGGTAATAAGTATGGCCTCTAAGAAAAGGAAATCCAAGTGACAAACATGCTTATGAAGGCAGTAACTACATCATCTAATAACTCCTGGTAAAACTCATATAAAAAAGGAGTAAATAACATTTAAAACTCCCAATATATTAAGAGCAGGATTCCCTCAACACAAGGGACAGAATCACCATCTTAAGATCCCCTACAAGATGACTGAATGCAATGTGCAAGACAAAGAAAACCACGAGACAAGTAGGATGGTCAGGAGTAAAACACATCAGTCGTACTTTGAATTAAGGATTTAGGAAGCTCGAGATCTGGATATTAAAGAAGAACAGCAAACAAGAGAGATGAACAACTAAGAATATTATAGCACATACAGAAAGAAGAAAGTACTTATAAAAGTTAAGACAATTTCAAAATCATTTGGATGCATAAAAGACTCAATGGAAGAAGAAAACAGAAATGCTCTCAAAGGAGAACTGGCACAGGAAAAGAGACTAGTAAAGCTATTACAGAAAATAAAAGTGTTAGGAGTACTCAGATCTTTGTTTTCTGTAGAAAAAAAGGACAGATTCTGTAGTGAATTTCATATATTGCTTATTAACTCTGTACACAACACCAGAAAAGTTCTTGTGTTGAAAAGCTGTCTTTGTGCGCTTGGAGCGTATACACTCCTGCTCATTTAAATTCAACTTGATACTAACAAAACATTGTACTACTAATGGCCTACCTGAAGAGATGTTTAAGAGGAGGTTAGACCTAAAACTGAGATGTTGGAATTCCAAAAGATTTTAATTCACACCGCTGTCCTTGAAAACTTCCATGGAGCAGCACAAAGATCAGAAGAGTGAATACTATACTTTAATTACTTTAACTCCAAGTACAGAGCTGCAGGCCTGGTACAGGTCCACACTACATTAAAAACATGCCAAAATGAAGAAACTAACACCTATACCACAGTCAATACTGAAGTATTGTTTGCAAGATATTAAGAAACTTAAAAGAGGGAATGTGTTTCTCACCTTTATTCCCACAGACTTATAACAGGGCAGAGACAGAATGATACCTAGTGAGAGGTGCACTCGAAGAATGTGACTTCATTTCACTACAGCTAAGTGATATTTTCAAGTTCCCAACTCAGAACTGGAAGAAGTGCTAAAAAACTTCATATTATTTCTAATTTTGCATTTTTTTAATATTAAATGATTTCTGACAGGTGAATTAAAAAACCAAAAGCCAACAGCAAAGCAGCTTCTCTAATTCTAAGATTGTTTAGGTTTGTAGATTTAATAGACCTGCCTTCATATTTCAATTGTAATCAAGAAGCAAGCAGCATTTTATGCAAGCACAAATAAAGTCAAATGGGTCAGCCATAAATTAGTCATGGAGAACAATATAAAGCCTTAAACCCAATGTCACTGATACGCTTGTGTGCACAGCAAGTAGCAAGGAACGAACAGAAAGTCCTGTGCTCAACCAAGCTTTGAAAACTTACTGTCAAGTGTTGCCTGTGTCCTAACACCACTGTGCCCATTCTGTAAACAAAGAATAAATGAATTAACAAATCATCTTAGAAGTATATTAAATGCTCAGACTGAATCACACATTGAACATGCTTCATGCAAAATTCTATGTTCATACTAAATTGAACAAGGCAGAAAATTAAATTTTTACTGCCTTTAAAAAAACTACATCATAAAGTTGTCTCAAGTGCAAGGTGTCTTCAACATAGAGAAACCCATACACTGCCCATAATACACCCATCAGCAGCAAACCTTCCCATGTACTGTATATAACATAAACTTCAGGTTCACACCAATATGAAAGAAGGAATTGCATTAACATATAGGAAATGGTTGTGCTTTTGATCTAATGTAACTCACAATTTTAACTATCCAAGTTACACAGAGACGCCAATTTTTTTCCATTGAAAGATAAGACTTGAGAAGCACCAGTTGTTTTTTGGATAACGCTGGAGTACAGAAGTGGATAGTCTATGCTTGATCCTCACCAGTACATACGAGCTAGTGCAGAAGACAAGTGTGACTGAGCCAACACATAACAAAGGCCAGAAGTAAATAAACTTACAAACTCTCACAAGTTCCTAAAACATTCAATAAACTCAGTTCTTTTAAAATAAACCTACATTCCATATACAAAGACAGCAGGTGTGTCTGAATCTCCCAAGAGATTCTTTGTCCTATATTAGACCTCTGCTTATGCTTATTAAAATAACCCATGAAACTAATTCCCACTGGTTTAAATGCAACAGAAAAGTAATACTGGAGGGGTCAAGAAAAAATTGGGATCCATTTGCTAGGTGCCATGTAAATTTAGTAAATAAAATACATTTGTAGAGAAACCATCAAGTTATTAGTTATGGCAAAATACCATAACTAATATTTACATACAGAGACAGTTCTTTATGTTCAAGGAGGAGAACTCAAGTAGAATTTTAACATTACTAAAAAAAAGGTCAAAACACAATTTAAGATGTCAAGGCCCACAAAATCAGATGCTCTTGTATCCCAAATACAGTAATACCAAAAATGACTACACACCAAGAAAAGCAAAAACAAATAAGAGGGTGGGCTTGGAAATCAAAAATACCACTTGGCTTGGTTACAGCATTAATGTATGAGGGGAATACAAACCTAACACAGGTAAGAGTACTCCCCCTTTTCTAGGTCCTGTTTCTGTAATGAACTCACCGTAACTGCAGCAGCAGTTGGTTCAGACGGAGCCATGGAGCTTTGGTACGCTATCCTGCTATGCACAGAGGTCTGCTCATAGGAGGAAGTTGTTACTGAGCTAGTGCTCTGGGATGAGCAGGTCAGACTGGAAGAGCTGATGGCAGAGGTTGTGTAGGTGGAGTCCTGTACTGTATTGGATATTGGCAAAGAGGTATTCAAAGGATCACTGGAAAAAAAGAATTATTTATCATCTTGGTAAGTATCTCAAATACTTTCATGAAAATATCAGCTTCTATATGGCTATCTAGAACAACCTTAAACACACAAAAAAACCTATACTATTTATGTTAGAAAACCTAAGAATGTAAAAAAAATGTATAATATGCTTTGGTTGTCACTAATCACTGCTTCAAAACATCAGCTGCACTAAGCACCATTCACCTTCTTCATTCCAGCCCAAACAAGACAAGAAATTACATACAAGCACTTTTCAGTCACATGTTATTTCCACCTTTTCCAAGGATAAATTAACGATCATAATCTTTCTTTTTTAAACAAGCAGAATTGATAAAGTCTGGTATATAATGAATAACAATAGGATTCTTTTTACAATAGAATTCTAATGTTACAAAATAAATTATGCAAAGAACTAAAAAATACTTTAAAACATGCAGTAATGTTTTTTGTCCATTTAGTTTAAATATTGTGTATAAAAGTTATGTGGAAGTTCATTTCTATTAATATTTCTGAATTAACTTCAGGAAGCTTTTTATTGATGCTGATTTTTCAATGAGTAAGGAATTAAAACCGGTTTACTGGTCCACTGGCACTTATCACTGGCTGTTGTAGCATTTCAGTAAGAGCATCTGCATACAGAAAGCCCAGCTTTTTTTCTCATTTTTTCATCCTGTAGGAGAATCAGATCTGTAACCTGCTGCTAATCTACTAACTAACATAAATATATGGTAAAAAGGTCAATTCTGCTGGGTCAGTTGGAGAAAAACATGGGTAGGGAGGAAAAAACCCCCAAAACACCTGAAAATCAGGGTAACTTCACGTGAGAAAAAATTCTAAAAGATAGCTTATTTAAAGGTTATTTATATTCATATCACCTCCAGCTTCACATCTACCCATCCAGTCAGATTTTGATTATAATTAGAGTAGAAAAATTATCATTTAAGATACAGTCCACAGAAAACAAGTAATCATATTTTCTCCTTTCATTACATTGTAATCCTGTCATGACGTTTTTGGCACAAACTTGACCCCTACAAGAACATCTGAGAATGCAGGAGGGCAACTCACACATACTTTACAGATTTTGAATATAAGCTATTGTTGGTCGCCTGGTTGGTGTTCTCACTGCTTGATGTTGATCCAAACTCTGGGAGTGTAGGCTCTGATCCAAACTCAAGAGCTCCAAACTGAACATTTAACCCTGTCATGTCTGCTGATCCAGGCATCTCCACAGCAGAGGCAGGAATCTTAAAGGAAGAAAAGAAGCCATAACTCTTTTGCATGCATCTGCAACTTGAAATTAATCCACTGATTCTGCTCTAATCTGGAAATGAATGAGTAAACCGTACCATTCCACAACAACAAAGTAGCATCTTTGTACATCCCCCCCCCCACCACAAATATTCATATTGTGGCTACTATGTGAATCTAAAAATCACTCAGCAGCAGCCATTTTCCATACAGAGCAAACAGCTATCTGCTTGCAAAAGATATCACCACAATATTTTGGACCTAATAACTATCCAGATTAGTACATCCTGCTTCATAGATAATAAACATACCAAGATCTTTGCTCTCCTTCTCCCTAGCAATTTATATAAAACTTTTACCGAATCAAATCACAGAATCATTATGGTTGGACAAGAACATTAAAAGACCAAGTCCAGGTATTAAAGCCAGCACTACCAAACCATGTCTTTAAGTACCATGTCTCTTCGTATCTTTCAAACAGTTCCAGGGATGGTAGCTCTCTCACTTACCTGGGCAGTCTGCTCCAGTGATTGATAACCCCCTCAGTGATGACATTTTTCCTAATATCCAATTTAAACCTTTCCTAGTGCAACTTGAGGCTGTTTCCTCTTGTATTGCCACTTGTTACCTGAGAGAAGAGACCAATCTCCACCTGGCTACACCCTCATTTCTAGAGAGTGATCAAGTTTCCCCTAAGCCTCCTTTTCTCCGGGTTGAGCCCCTGTAGCTCCCTCAGACTGTGCTCCAGACCCTCCCCAGCTCTGTTCCCTTCTCTGGACATGCTCCAGCCCCTCAATATCTTCCTTGTATGAGGGACCCAGAACTGGAGACAGGACTTGAGGCACAGTCTCACCAGTGCTCAGTACAGAGAGACAAGTCACTGCCCCGGTCCTGCTGGCTATGCCGCTGCTGACGCAAGTTTTTGTGGTTTTTAAGTTTAGTAATGACAAGCTATCACTCAATTACCCACCTTGGATGCTGGAGTTATCCTCCTTTTTGGTGGTTTTATCTGTTTCTGCTGGGTTTGATGAACAGTCACTGCTTGGTTATCCACAGAGATAGTGGGGAGCTGTAATATTTTGCTAACAGCTGTAGAGGTGTCTACTGGTGATGGCTCTCGGAGTTTTACCTGGGAGGAGGACGACTCCAGCCCAGGAGGAGGAACAGGAACCATCTGCATTTGTTGCTGTCGCTGTGTCAGCTGGCTCAGAACTGGAGATGGTTCAGGTTGGGATTTAAAGTCTGGCCAGTGTCGGAAAAAAGGAAATATCAAAATTAAAGCACTGAACTTTGCTCTTCACAGTTCTACTCTTTATGCAAGAATCCGAGTGATGCTTAATAGATATGATTCTATAGCATTTGCATGTCTTATCAGACAGCACAGGGGTTTCACATGGATCATTAACACTAACACTAATAAGGACAACAGTAGATACATCTACTTTAAATAAATAGCAGTGGCCAAGCATTATTTAGTTTTTTCCAAAAATGCGAAAACAAACCTATCTACACAGTCACAGTATTATCACACACAAATCCTCAAAAACTGTTACAGATTATTTTAATCAAGCACTTCAAGTTTCACTGTAATTAACTGAGCTGATGTAATGTGATTACTTCCAAGGGGTAAATAGTTGTTGCAATTTAGAGGTAGTATGAGTTAGGATTCCCTTCCCCTGCAAAGAAGAAGATGAAAAGAAAATAGGAAGTCTTCTACCATCTCATAATAGCTGAGAAGCAAAGAGATGTTGGATATAAACAAGTTTTTTCCCAAGTCTTCCCTTTCATAGTTTTTGGATACTGAAAGCCATGAGGTGACCTAAAGCACTGGTCAACCACCACAGAGATCTCCAGCATTTCCAGTGTCAAGGGGTTTTTATTCAGTTGGTGAAGTCCATAAGAAAGCATTAAAATGTAGTTTTATTTTTTTTTTAGAATTTCTGCATGTCAAAGATAGTAATTGCTACCAATGGCTGCTTATCTACACATAAACATATACACACATGAGAGACACAAGAGCTATCTTCTTCACAGTGAGGATTCTGCTAGGAACAACACTACAGAAAATACGTTTCTGTCATTCTCACTGTTACAATTAATTTTACTCAATTACATAAAAATTCATACCATTATAAAAACATAAAACAAGTAACCCGAATCCTTCACAGCACACTATGGAAAGAACACTGAAGCATGATGCATAATATGAAGAAATTACACAGTACTCATTAAAAATTCATGTAATGATTAGAAGAGAGAATTTGGGAAAAAAACAAAATAAAAGTACACAACTTTACACTCAGCTAAAAGAAGCATAGGTACACGGAAAATAAGTATTTTCCTTATCTGTTGAAAAACAATCAACAACAAAATTCCATGTAAATATTCAAGCACACTAAATCAAAGATGTCACTACCTGGAAGGCTCAGTAACTTTAAACATGTAATGACATTTAGGGATAGGCTTAAGCTTAATAAAACTTAGTTTATTATACACTTGTGATGTTTATTATCAGCAAATAAGCATAACATTTATAATGTTGCAAGTAATTGTATTCCTAGGATTAATTTTTTTTAAAAAAAGTCTTTAATTAAAGTAATTTTAAACTATCATTGGCATTAAGAAATCCTACTGGCTAATATAAAGAGAAAGAGAGAAAAACCTGTGTCAAAGCACTTACCAAACTGACTGAGGACTGAGGACTGAGTACTAGGTGGTTTTAGATCCCAGGATGATGCAGCAACTGTGCTAGTGGTGGCAGAACTGCTATTGGTTTGTTGAGAGGTAAACTGACCCAATCCCGGTGATTTCAATTGGTCCAAGATTTGGGAACCAGTAGAGTTTGCCAATTTAGAAGATCTGAGCTCTCCAAAGCCAGAACAAAGAACTGCCGACTACCAAAAGACCAAGAAGAAAAGGGGAAGGAGTGGAGTTAATATTTTAACTAATAATTGAACACAATCATAGGGTCAATGCCTACAGCTGCCATCTGGAAGCAACAAAAATCTTTTCAGACCTAGATTACTAACAAATGACCAGTAAAAATGTCCACTACTGTAATCACAATAATACTAACTTATTTGAACCTACACATCTTAAAATATCATAGATTTACTAATAGTTGGACCAATTTTTAGAGAATAAACACCTCATCTCACACCCTCAAAACTGATTCAGAAATAGGCATGCTTCCACAAGAAGTAGCTGACTATGCGCTTAGTGGAAATAACACATCCATTTTCTGGCCTAGAACTCCTAACTATAAACAAATTATTTAATCCTACATCAGCAAGCAATGAGCACATCTGCTCTCTAATCAAAAATTAATATAACTGCTTCATGCAAATGCAGAAATAACCAACCAGCAAAATGAAAAAAGTAATTTTTGGTGGGGGGGGGAGGGGGGCTGAAAGTAAAGAATTATATTTTTCATTTTAATTTTTCACCAAATACCAAAACACTTCACGAAATGACCAGCACTGGAAAAGTTGTTTAACTTGAAATATTTACTCATGAACAACATTTAGAAAACAAAATATTTAGAAAGCGCAAGATAGTTTTACCAGACTTTGAGGAGAGTAAGAGTTTACAGCACTGGAGCTGCCTGTTCCTGATGCCATCTGGGTGCTGTGCTGAGAATTTGTGAATACTAAGGCTTGGCCAAAGGTCTGCTGCTGAGAAGACTCAAATGAGTTGCCTTCTGTCTCTTGGGTAGATGTCACTGGCTTTTGAAGCAGTGTCACCAAATCAATGCTGTAAGACAAAGTGAAACTTGGCTGGAATGAGTGAACAGTGATTAAACTTCAGTGACAGTGGGGAAAGCACTAGCAATACTAAGGCTGCCATCCCAGCAACAGAATTATTACTGATTAGCAGTCTATTCAGATGTTTTTTGTCTACCATACAACAGAGAGAGAAGGGATCTTTTTGCCACTAAGTAACAAACAAAAAAATCCCACCCCAATTTGAGCGGATGAACTAAAACATTTTCTAACAATCTGAGGGACATCCACTGGAGAATAGAACAAAAAACACATGAATATACTACCTTTAAGAAAGAAAGAAATACAAATTATACACCATGTAACACCATACCTCATGCAAATCACAACCATATTATATGGAAAATTTTGCTACAGTACAGCAGAATCAGGACTTTTGGAACCATTAGCCTATCTAGTTTTCAGATCTCATGCTATCCAACTACCAAAGCGTTCACTATACTTTAATGTGCTCCTCAGGAACATGAAGCTAATGGAAGCAGCTGATTCCACAACATGACCAGAAAGGCATTTGAAGACAAAGGCAGGCAAAGGAAGGCAGCAATTGATCTATTTTTGGTTCTTGATCTTAACGCTCTATCATCAGCAAAGGCTTGTACTGTGATGTTCACCAGGGAATTCACCTTTTTGTCAATGCAAGCTTTCATTTAACACATCTGCCAAAGCATTACATTCTGAACACTTCCTCCATCTACACAGATAGGCTTTCCCACTTTCTGGACACTTAAGCCAGAGCTTCCCTTTCAACAGCAAAAAATTTTTTCTTCCCAGCTACTTTTCTTCCTTTCTGTAAGCAGTCTTGATGCAGTAGATGTGTTATACTCACACATTTGGTAAGTTTGTCTCCACTTTCACAGTCAGAAATAAGTAACTCAGGAACTCACAGAAACAACAATTTGCAAGCAGGGCTTTTTCAATTTTTAGATGGGTTTGACCAATCTCTGAGAGAGTTTTTATTCAATATTTTATGTGTGCAAGCTAATATTGCCTAATCAAGGAGAAGGTTTTTAAAGTATAGGGAAAACATGGTAGAAGAGCTTACCTTTGCCCAGGAGTCACATGATTTTCAGCTGGAACAGAAGACGAAGTGAAGACTTTTGTTTCAGAAAGCTGAAAAAGAGATGGAGAAAGAATCTCATATGCTCACATTTCCCTCCTGCAACATCTGCATAAATTCCATTTTGGTCATGCACTTTCAATATAAAAATAAAGTAAAACTACCATTACAAACAGCTACTCTGAAGCTCTGCTTAAAAGGACAAAAACATGTAGTCAAACTTCACTAAAATCTTTCCCACAGAATCAAGTACCTATTTAATTAGAGGGCTGGGTTAGGATATTTGACCTACTGACAACACGCACCAGCATAGAACTGTACACCAATGTAATACATCAGCTTGGGAAACAGTTTAACTGAAATACACCAGTAGAAAGTAATTAATGTGACAGCCATTCTACCATCAACGTGCAGACAATTTATGACACTACAGAGCAACTCTGACAAATCTTATTGCACAAGGTAACACATTGCACTGCTCCCACTCATTCCACGTATCCTTGCATCTGACATTTCAGCTGCCACCACCAGCAGATGCAGGCAAATACAGGTAAGTTCAGTGAACCAGCATTCATGGCTCCTTCTTGGCAGCTCCGTTACGAGAGGCAATAACGTCTTCAACTGAGTGCTCTGAGAGCACGAGCTGGGAAGCTGTGATAAAACGAGAGCCATGCTGACACTCATGTAACAAGTCAGACCACCCACAGAGGACAGCTGCGCTGTTTTCACCAAGCTGTTACAATACAAAGAGATACTCGCACAGGCACCTGGGGAAGTGGAGCTGGTTAGGACCTTGGAGGAAAAGAAGAGGTTGTTTTTTTGCCATGTGGTTGGATTTTTTTAATACTTTTTGTTGTTTAAAAAGTAGTTGTTGAACAGCTACAACTTCCTAGGCTCATTTGATTCTATTGACAGGAATACTTGCAAATCAGAATAGATCTTAAGCCAGTACAAGTTACGTTTAGCAGGACAGAGCTAGGCACAATGTTTGTATTTTAAATTTACTTTTCACAAAATCATCCTTAATTCCTTTAGTAGCCTTGTCTTTGACTAAAGAATAACTGACCTATTCAAAGAACACCTTTCAAATGTGCCATTTGATACAGCTCTTCTAGAAATTGTACATTTTAAACTGCATACATCTTTAGCAGTTTAAAAGACACCACAGATATGAGCCAATTTCATTTGCCATCCCACAGGCAGCTCTCCTGAGAGCATGTGATTCCTGAACATGCACATCTGATAGGGGTCTCCTTGATTTAAGAAGGACACAGAAGAGCTGACTGGGAGCAAATCACCACTCAGAGCAGAGATATCTCACATACTCTCCCAGCACTCTGTCACAAGGAGCACATGAGACCATGAACAAATCAGCCTAATACAGTTCCTCCCTCCATTTCTTACCCTTCCCTTGCTGCCAACACAAAGTACTTTAATCCCTCATTTCTGGATCACTTGTCCTGAGATGAATGCTGACAGCCCACAACTCTGTGTACTGACCAAAACAAAGAAAGAACATTCCACTTAAGTACATTTCAGTTAAAAAGGCTGTTCCTCTATTGTCCAGCACTTTCTGAATAATGTGTTTTATTTTAGAGCAATGTGTACTGTACTTTCCGGGGTACTATGATATTCTTGCACTACATGGCACAAGGAGGTCAGCTAATGGCACAAGCAGCACTCCATGGTCTGCAATCCCTTGGTTAAATATTAAATTCTTTGTAATGTCAACAGTTTATTATACTCACATAACCAAGAAAAGACTGATCAGGGACAAACACTGATGAACCCCAAAAATTCAGCAGATTGAGGAGACTGAGGATGCTTGTGACAATGCAAATGCATGCTTGATGTGTGAGAGAAAAAATGCTCTCTATAGATGAACCAGCATGCAAACAGCAGTCTCCAGCTACCAGCTCAGTTACACTGAGATTTACACTACAACCTGTGGCAAACTCACTGCCAAAAGGTCCAATCAAGCACTTAATTCAGTACTCTGCAGGGATTATGGCATTCGTCAAAACACATATTTCGTGCTGTGGCAGCTGAAAAGTTTTATTACCAGATGTACTTAGTATTTCTCAGAAGTAGTATTTTCAGCTCCCAATCAAGCCATTATGCTTGCTGCACACTACACTCACAAATCTTTCACTGAGGCTCTGGCATTTTCCCAGAACTGAACGAATGGTTGTGAGCCATTTGTCGGTGCTGGCCTCACAGGGGTATGTCCTCCATCTGCAGTGAAATGCCCATGCTTCCCAGCTCCTGTTCCTACGATAAAATCATTCTCCAATCACCAAACAGACAATGCACTTGACAACTAGCTATCAGCTCCTAAAGGAGTATAGGAATAGTGAGGAGAAGAGGAAAATATACTCCAGCATCCTCACAGAAACTCAACATCAACAAATCAGAAATTTTAAAAAAAGCTTATTACTGTTTTGGTATGATGTAGTGAGGGTAAAAAATTAAAACAACTTCTCATGCTGCTTCTAGGTAAAGAAACCACTTCCTACAAAACACTTTTTTTTTCCCCCTTTCCTTTTTTGAAAATAAATGTTGTTGTGGTTTCAAATAATAACAGAAAATGTTTGCCATTATCCACTTTCCAGCAATTTGTATTTATTCTATTTCTTTCCTTTGGAATAGTTGCTGTAGTTAAACTTTACTTTCTTTTAAGAGCAAAACCAGAGCCACCTAAAGTACCTCAGTATTTGTCTAGTCCTTCATTGTTAATACCCTGAATATCCCTTTAACAAAACACAACCTCTTATTTTCACTGCAAGCACTTTCCATTCTATTTAACAGCACCCTGACAACCTATTATACTTGCTTAATACTCACTGCAAAAGATAAGGACCAGACAGGACTATTAGGTCAAAAAGACCTAATTCTTCTTGGGTCAAACAATGTTAAATTTTACTGACTTGTTCATAACTTGTATCTGACTAGAGAACACCACATTTAAACAGAAATATTCTTTAGAAAAACACCTGGTCTTTCCCTCAAACAGTAAATTGATCAGCTTCCTTGGTTCTTTAATCAATAGTCATGCCACTAGAACTGTTTGTTACGCACTTAAATGCATGGATCCATTTTCCAGACACAGGTTCATACTACACCTCTGCTACACTAAAACCAGAATCGACCATATGCTCCTAAAGTAATGCTTTCAGATTCCCTAAACTAAAATCTCCCTTCTCAAGGATCTTTGATCAGATATTTTCAGCTATTATACACAATTTTTCATCTGTAAAAGTAATGAGAAATTTGGTTTGGTACTTATGAATCAAGTTCAGAAGCATCCACATACATAAATATAACTCAAGAATGACTAAGAGATGGGGAAGAGTGCCAACAGGCAAAAATACTACAATAGGAGCTTTTTTAATACAGCATCAGCTCATGCTGAGCTGTTCTTTTTTCATCATCCACGACATTCCTGGAAACTTTTGAGTTGCTGCTTTCCAAACACCAGGCCCTTGTTCTGAAGGTGTGTCTTTATTCCTATAAAGCAAATGGATACTTGGCTATATTAAAGTATTTTTCACTGGAATAGCTCAAATATTGCAGAGGTCCAAATCTTGCCACATGACTGGCTCACTTTCAAAGGCTATTCCAATATATTTTGTATTTGAAACCATTTTATTAAGCAATTACTTTAGTTTTACTTCCCAATCATTGATCGAGGCACTAGATGGCATCTGGCCTCAGATTGGGAGGACTAATAGCCTTCCTACAAAAGCCCACATTCAATAAGGGTCCTTCTGTAACAGATCTGCCAAAATTTTCTAGGCAGATTTCAATACACTAAAATGTTTTGCAATAGAATGCAATTATTTTTAGAACAAAAGGTACAACATATTTTTCCCTTTTATTTTTTGGCGCACGTTTTGGGCTAATGTATATGCATCTTGACATTCTGTCGACTCTTTCTGAATATTAGCAGACCAATAACTTTCTCCTAGGCTATAGGGATTTTTCCAGGATCCAAAATTAATAAAAACTAACAACGGGCTAGAGATTTCAAAATTCATTTGCAAATTATTCAGCTCTAGTAACTAATTAAAACAAATTCTATCTGTAGTCAGCATTGTTCAACACCTGTCCCTTACAACAAACGCTCCATTGTACCAGCATCAAACAGGGGTGAGAACAGCACACAGAATTCCACCATTCTTAGCCCTTAGTCCACCTCTAGCACACACTCAGGAAAGTAGACAGGTTTAAAATATGTCAGCTTTTGATGACATTAACTGATACAGAAAACCTAGGAATTAAAGAATTTCTTTCAATTCTCTCCAAAGATACATCCCTATCATTAGGTAAGGATGGAGCTCCCATATCTGTTACATAAAGCATTCATGCATTTCCAGGACAAACACTGACATTCCACCTCGGAGGAGGAGGCAAGAGGGATGACTTATTTTCACTCTACTGAAAATAAACTTGAAATAACAGATTACTTCAAATATTTTGTTTTTGAAAACAACACAAACTCTGAAGAAAATAAATAATCAATTGGTATATCCAGACAGTTGCACTTACATCTTCATTCCAGTCTTCTGCTGTCCATTCTTCTATTGAGTTCTTCCATGCTCCTATTATAATAGGGGAAGGAAAGAAAGGTACAAGTTAAAGGCATAACACTGGGTTTCAATCCTTCTGCTTTTCAAGCAATCCCATTTTCATTATCAGTGGAACACAAAGCAAGGAGATGGAGGTTGGAAACCTATTTGGAAACATGGTTGTAAGCTCTAGGAAACTGGTCTGCAGAATTAAAATTCTGGGAGGGAAACACCACCACTCCTTCCCCCTGCCCCTGATTTTTGATCTTTGCCACTATGGTACCGAACTCAATTTGCATGAACATACAACTGCACCCAGTGATTAATCCCAAACATTGGAAGAACTTCCTCTTATGGGTCCAACAGCAGTGAGAGGTTACTCAACCCTCACATAGGATCCTCCAGATTCACACACAAATTAATACAGAACAAAACACAACCACCAACACCTGCTCCAAGACCCACAATCCTACTTTCAACACATTCAATTTCAAGACCCAAGCTATGCCTGTGAAGACTACTTTCCAACCTGCTAATGCACTCAGAGTAGCACAACTCCAATTCCTTCCCCTGAGACAGCAACTTATTTTAGAACACAAGCAATTCTTATGATGGTAGCAGGACAATCTTTAAATTTCCACTGTAGCTAAAAAATGTTTTCTGTAACTGGAGGCAGACTGGGTTTGGCAAACTCTGGAGCACAGTGAAGCATGCAGAAATAGGAAAACCACAGAAACCAAATCTATGGATGCAAAATTTGAATCCCTTCCATAGGAAACAGCAGGTACAAACATGCAAGAGCAATAAAGGGACTGAAGGCCTTGACCACCGGCAACAGTACAGTGAAGATTATTCCAACAACAACCAGAGCCTTTGTGTAAACTGTGCAACCATGAGCAAAGAAAACACCAGCACCAAAGGTAGCACCGCCAGCACCCTGGATCAAGTACAAAGCAAAGAGACTGCTGCTTCAATCGTCTTTCATTTGACCAGGAATTGGTCTGTTTCTGATTAATTCAGAAACAAGCACCCCAAAAACACCATCAAAGCCAGCTGGTACTAATGCCAGAACTGCACTGGTGCTTCTTCTCGTACCCCACGACAACACAGTGGGTTTTGGCAGAGGAGGGTTGAGCGGCGCCAGTCCTGCCAGGCAAAAGGGCTGACCATGGAGGTAATGCACAGTGGGGGGAAGAGAGGGGAACTATACCTTGGAATCCAAAATTATTTGGCAGGTCCTGAGCAAGGTAACATCCGCTCTGTGTGGGCTCTGTGGAGCAATATAGAGTTGCCTGAAACATCTCATGCTCACATTTTAGCAAATGGCTCCTACCCAGGGTTGATGTTTTTACTAATAACCATACCCTATAGCAAAACTACTACAATGCTTCAAATTTCTAGAGTAATCCACACATTTCAACAGAAATTTTGAAAAGGAGGAAAAGCCCAATTATCTCCCATAAGCCACCGCCAAGGTCTGTCTCTAGAAGATAAGCTTTGCACTGACACCTGAACACTAAAACAGAGCTCAAAGTCTGATAAAATAAAGACTAGAAGAGCTCAGGTACATCAAGTCAGACTCTTGTGTATTTTCCACCACCTTTGGGAGACCAAACCTACTTGAAATAATACTTGTGATGTTTTCCTCACATTAAACTTAAACAACTGTCTGTTGTTCTCTCTTATAAAGCTAGTCCTGAGGGTTTACTCTTTTAAATAATGTGTACAGCCTCTCACCCTTTTATTAGTTTATCCAAGCTGCCAAGTTTATTAGTGTCATTTACTAACAATTTCCCTTCCCAACTCAATCATTCCACTCTCAGTTATTTCAGTACTCTTCTCTGCACAAAATTCAGTTTCTGAATGTCTTTCTCCTATTGATCTGATCTAAGTCAGATTTTGCCACAGGCCCATTGATTTCTTTTTAGTCCAAAATCCACTCTGGCATTACTGCAACTCATTCATCCTCTTCCCAATCTTTCCCCCAAGCTTTGCAAAGCATTACAATTCAACAGTTTTCTGTTTTCCATCAAAATTATGTTTTGCATTTTCTAAGATCCTTATCATACAAGCTTCAACCTAGGTGGCTATTTGTGACCCTTTCCTTTTTTTCTTTGTTACAAGTTCAGTTTAGAAAGTTATCAAGCCAATAAAAACAGCATACATCTTTTGATGAGTCTTCAGCTATGTTCCTCCAATTATCCTCTCTCCCTGTCACACTCTTTAATTTTTTTCCATTTCTTTGAACAATCATTGATATTAACCCCAAAATAAATTTAACTTAGTCTATGCCAAACTTATGTACTAGTTCTTTCCTTCTGGATTTGCATTCTAGAAAGACTTGAAGGCTTCCTTAAAATGTTCCTTCAGACTTTAACAGCAGATATTGAAAAAACAAACCAAATACAAAACCCCCAGAAAACAAAAACCCAAACACCAACTTCCTTGTACCTTCCAAGGAACACAACTGTCCCTCTTGAGAGTTACTCTTTAATTTATTTCTTATTTCTAGTCATTCTTCAGTTTCTGAGTAATTTAAGGCTGTTTATAACTAAGGTAACAAAGGAAGTTTTTCCATGAAACTTGAACTCTATCAAAGTAGTGACATGAGTAAATTACCAGAACACAAGGCCATTTTTACAACAAACTTTGAGAAGTGAGCACCTCTAACACAATTTATGTTTAAGAACTGCTGTGATTTGCACTCATTTTCTCCCACTGCCCTGTACATTACAAAAAAGGTGAGAGAAATGATGCTGCTCAAGTTTATTTCTTTGTGGAGGAAGCTAGTAATTTTGTTTCTCTTCATCTGTCCCTTCCCTTTGTCTTTCCTCTGTATATTATTTCTATATAAATTAGAATGCAGGAAAATTGATGCTGTATTATTTGGAATACAATTAGATATAACGTTATGAACTATTAAAGACTTGCCCTTCAGTCTGTATTTCAGCCAACACTAAATTTTACCTTCACAGATCCAGCTGGCCATTCTACTGGATTACACAATGGTGCACTTAGAAAGGCTATTCAAGCTATCATGATGCCTCTGGCATCTGCAATAATTCAGGACATGAGGTTCTAGAGCACTTTCAGAGTACACATGACAGAAATTGCATTTTGGAAAAAAACATATTTTTTATGAAAGTACTGATTTCCCCAGCAGTGGCTAAAGAAAGAAATACTTAGTACATAACTCAGAATATCACAAAGAGTTTATATTGGCATGTCTCCAGAAAATATTTTGGTAAGCAAAGATATCTTATTTCTTTAAGTTACCCAGTTACTGCTTCTTTAATGTAACTGCAGATGAAAGACACTAGGTTTTCAAGTAGATAGCAGGAGTTAATATTTTTTACCTTCTTTTGAGATTAAATAAGAAATGGGACTGGATAATGAGGAATAAATAGAGCAATTTCCTTCCTGTCCTTCCTGTATAAACTCTTACCTGATGTCTATAAAGTCCACTGCAAGCTTTACAGTTTTGTGTACACATATAGTTCCCACATTCAAAACTTTAGCTGACACCCCATTGGGAACTTAACTGGGTCATTGATTTGTAATTAACAAAGCATCATGTGAATTTAGGAGGAGGAACCTGAAAATTAATATTTGGGATTAACAAGTCAACTTTATGCAAACTACTTCCAGCCCCATACCTTGTCTGACACTGTCCTCCCCAGCACAGCTTCCATGTTCCTTCCCAGCAGTCTCTTCTGCTCTAAAATTACCACCCCAGCTGCAGCTTCCTCTAAAAACCCTCAAGATGCTTTCCATCAAAAGGCTGAAAGCGCTACCCACTTGGACAACTGATGTTTCAATTTTAAAGCCTGTTCTTTCTGAAGTTATTACTTTTGCCCAGAGACTTCAGACATTCCTAGAGCTTGCCTACAACACCATAAAAGAAAGCATTCTTTAGAGAGACATTGTTGTTTTGTCACTTATTATACTTTTTCATTTGAAAGTAAATTAAGATTAGCAACAAAACGGTACTTAACACCCAACAAGAACATTCACATTTACCTAGTTTACTTTAATTTTTGCCAACCAAGTAATTTTGCAGGAACTACCTCACAATGACACCCACTCATTCATACGTCAAAAATTCATTCATCTGACAAGGCCAGTGAAAATTCTCAAACACCTTCTCACACATTCTTCCTATAATGCTTCCCAAATTTCCATGCATGCATTAAGCCGTGTTATTGAAGTCCAGGGCAGTTGTTGGTGACATATGCACAGCAAATATGTGCTTGACATCCAAACAGAAATTCCACACATCAAAACTCTGAATTTCCACCACTCTGTCAGCAGCACACCTCTCACGATGACACATTCATACTGTTAGAGAGATCTGTTTACCCACACCAAACTACTCTTATTCCTAGATTTCTTCCATTACTCAACACTGAGAATGAAGGACAAGGAGGCTCTGCCTCTGCTGTGACGTAGGCACATGGGGGCTACTCTGAGTTAGCAGAGAGGGTCTCAGAACACTTGAGTTCATTTTGGAAGTAGAGCACAAGTCATAAGTAAGCTATATCCTTACACCTTCATCAGCAGTAACAAACCAGTGATGCTCTACCTCTGCTCCAATCTCCTAGTACCTTTCTTGCAGATGTTTCTTTATTTAGTTAACCTTATAGCTTCTGCAATGCTTGTGAGAACACACCCTGCCCCTTGCTAACAGGTAGCAAACAATAACGTAAAAATCTCCAAAGGAGTTTTCAAAACATTAGGTATTTTCTTATTTGAAAAACTAATGAGAGTGAAAACAAAAGGTGTATTTCTGTTTGTGCTACAGCACCAAGTCATTTAAGTAATGCCTTAGAGAGATACCTATTTGGCAATAATGCTTCCATTAACAACCACTAATATACTCAAAGCCACTCTTCCACACTGGTTGAGAAGGCAATCAGAGTAACAAGACAGCTGCTTAATAAGCCTCCCTAAACTTTGAGCTTGTTGTTGTCTTCTCTAGTTAAATGGAAAATGGCTTGTAAGACATTTAGAAAGCTGCATCTCAGTGGCTCACAGTAGAGCTCAACAGAGCACACTGTGCCCTTCAGGATCAGCTTCCACACTGGGCACAGGAGTCGATAAAAAGTCACCAGAGTAGGCTTTACCAATGAAGAGATCAGAAGAGTTACCCACTACTGCAGTTAAAAAGAAAAACATTCAATGGCTCCCAAATGAGGACAAAAACATATATGACTTTCTCCATTCTAACACATGGTTTACTTTGCCTTCATCTTCTATCACAGAACACAGGAAGCAGCAAGGTATCCTATTTTTCCCATCACAGATAAGCAGGCCACCCTCATTTCTGAATCGCCATGAGACCACTGCCAAATGGTTCCTTTCCAAACTATGTCAGTCTCTTGCCTTTAGCTGGAAGTGTGTACTTCTCACTTGAAACTTCATACAGAAACACACATCTGCCTTCATCTTCAGACAGGTCAATGGCTTTTTGGCTTCAATTCAAGTGACTACTTGTGCTTTAGTTAATAATTTTCCTCTTCAGAAGTCGCAGATCTTGGAACTCTCCTCCATCCAGAGACTCACATCCTTACACTTCTGCGTTGTGCAGATGGGGCTTCCAAAGCCATCCCAGTGTCACTGAGTGAATTCATACTTGTAAACTTTTTTCCTTTTTCTTCTTAGATATTCATATCACAGGCCTAAAGCCTGTGGACCAATCAATTCTAGGAGGACTTATGCTCCTTAACTGCATTCAGTGAGATCTTAAGCAGTATTAAGATATCTAAACACTTCTTTATATACAAGGTTCTTCCGGCGACTCTTCAAATTCCTTTGTCCCCCAAGGGTTTATTGGTACTATAACAAAAGAATTTCAAAATGCCTCCCCTCATTCTCCTCAGAGAGACACAGGCTCTGCACATCAGCAGAGCTAAACTTAAAAATCATCTAGTATCTGTGCCACAAAAGATGTATACAAATTTTCAGAAGTGAACACTAACAGAATGGTTATTTTAGCTGTAATATGCTACAGGTCTTCATTCCAATCCTTCCACTTCTTGAAGCATCTTACCAGTTCCATCATCTGCATCATTCTGACCAGTCTCCCAGATCTCTGACTTTGTCCCAAAGCCATCAGTGGCAGAAGACTCCGTATAGTCTGCAGGATTAAATGTCCTAGAGTTTTGAAAGTTAAGAAATGGAAGAGAACACATGGGTCATTCAGTGAGCATTAGTGTCATAATTTTTAGCTGAAGTTGTATTAGACTTAACATCTTGATTTCCACATAAGTTATCTTGACAGCTTTTACTTAAAAAAAAATCTTCTATGAGCAGACAGAGATAAAAAGGGAGAAAAGAGAATAAGAGAAAAAAGTGAAGAGACTGGTAAACAAAATTCCTGTAGAGACACTGAACCAAATAAATTCCTGAAAAACCACTTAACAGCTTCCCAATTCCTCCCAGTGTTATAAAGCATTAGTTTATACACACAACAATATGACTCTCTCAACAGATAAGTTTTCCAGCAGGTAGCTGACTGATAAGTGACCAGTACCATGTCCTTTCAGAGCATCAGTAAGATTATTTCAAAGTGCTCTGCTCACACTAATGCCAAAAATACACAGATGCAGCTAAAATGTGGAAAAGCATTATTGAAGAAAAAACCTCTTTCAGCTCATCATCTGCAGGTATGAACAACAAGAATTATTAGAGAAGTAGAACATTACTCCAGTTCATCATATTACTGATGTTGCATGAAGTGTCATTAAAGGCAAACACTGAGTGAAAGCAGTGGAGGCTACATTTCTATAAGCCAAGTTATTCCAACAAAATTGAGAACAAATTTTTAAGCTGCTGAATAACTTCCTCTGAATCTGTTTTAAGGTCCATATGAGTCCAAACAGCTAAAGCATGAGACCTCAAAAACAGAACCAAGTTTAGAATTGCTACTTTCAAGTTTTAAATATGTTCACTGCACATTCTACATTATACTGAAATGAATCTGGTTTAAAATTTACCTAAGACTATATGTAGCACACCACTTTCAGACTCCAAGGCACTATGTGGCTGCTACTGATAGCAGGTATGGCTCTGCAAGTTCAAGATACTAACAATGAATAGACATACATTAGGATTCTATAGGTGTGCCTAGTTAGAAACACTAGTTTAAGACAAAAATATTCTATTCATCACCTAAGAGATTTTTCAATTTTTGCATCTATATTGGTTTATCAAACATATAGGAATATCCATACATACAGTGGCAACATTGTCAACAAATATTGCCGCTGTGTTTGATCCTTGCCAAAATCTGTGCTCTGCATGTTTCTTACCCCATGCCTTGGGCTGAAAACCTCCCCGCTCCTCTCCCTCTGCCACGTCCAAACCCTAGGAGAGAAAACACCATTTAACAGCAACAGCAGAGGAGCCACCAGTCACTAGTCTGTCACATTAAAGAATGCCACAGTTGAACAAAACTACCATAGTTGAAGTTAAATATAATTTACTTCCCAAATTCCCACACCAAATCTGCTTCCCTAACACACTCAAATAAGCCTTGGTTCATCAAAGACCTGACATTTCAGTAGGATATTCAATTATCTGCCATCTTTTCTGTGTCTCATGAAGCAGCACCAAGTGCCATTAAAAGAAATTACCTAAAGACTCATCCCAAACACTGCTATTGCCAACTTATTAGACATTGTTCAAAATTTTGTCTGGATTGTTTCATTCTTGCCTAAGATGCTCTAAAATCCCAGCCTCCCTGAGTATCTTGATCTCCCAAGCAATTCTCTGTCACTCCTATCTGTGAGGAAAAAGTTGAAATACTCCATTTATTTCCTTCTCTGACTCTGATCACCTGTCCATGCTCCTGTGCTTTTGGCAATCTCTGATCACATATTCCTTCTGCCTCACCCTTCATCACAGTTACTGACAGGAAAATACCTAAATAATCTTCCTTGTTATCATCCACTAAAATATTCATTTGTTTTAACAAAAACAAGTATTTGTTTTCTCAATTTTGATTACCACCCTCAGTTTATGAGCTTCTTGATACAATTAATAGCTTAATTTTTGCACACAGTATATTGTCAACAAGGCAAGAAAATTTTTGTGCTATTCAAGAATACAGAAAGCAAATGTCTAAAAAAGCGTTACTAAATATTTCTTATATGCAATATATTTCTGCATAGATTACCTTCCCCACTTTTTTATGTAGGGCTTACCCAGTTTGTTCAGGTTTTTTTGAGGAGGAGTGAGAATATTATTTTGTATTACAAGAACAGAAGGAGGTCAAGAGCTGCACTCAGAGAACAAAACCATGTTTATTTTAATGACAAAATTATGTAGCAATTATAAATCACCAAACAACTGCAAGTTTATCAGAGCACACAAAAATGATAATCCTAAATCACCAAAGCACTGATGCCCATAGATCAGAACTACCCATGATGGGATGTTCAAAGTTGGATCAGAATTACTTCTTACTTTCAGGAGACCACACAAACTGAGCAAGAGCAGTACCTCCAGGACATGGTAACACCAGTTTATCAAATTTCTACTTCAATGACTTTCTGTCTCCTGCTCTCACCACTCCCCTTACCCGAGTTCACTGTTTTAGTGACAAAATACATTTCTGGACCTACTTTTTCAAGATTTTTTAGAAGTATCAAAGTAGAGAAAAGATTCCCATTGAACAACACACAGGATTTTGCTGGGATAAGAACATAGAATAGCATAAGTTGACACTGACCAGCTCTGTTATGTCTACATTATGTTGCCTTCTTTGCTCTCTTTTCACAACTGGCTGGAGAGAAGGCAGACAGAGGTTACGAAAGAAGCAGCAACTGTTGCAACCTGGCATTTGCCACCCTTCTTTACTGAGCCCATGTGTTTTTTGCCACAAACAACAGTGCCCCACAACCCACTGCACCCAACTGCCACCAACTTGTCCACTGAACCTTGTTGCTCGGCCTACCTACTCTTCTGCTATTCTCTGCCAAAATCAGAGCACTCTAGATTACCTTTCTGTCCAGTAAGGTTTCTTAAGAGAAAAACCAGCTACACAAGTTTACCTGGGGATATGGTAGGGACCATCATGTAATAAAATGACTTTCAATTGCTATCAATAGAGCATTAAACACCATTTACAGAAATTTTGCAGAAGCAAGATCAACAGTTTTCTGACAGCATGAGGTACAAATCCAACTGGGAGCTGCAAAACATAGAAACAGTCAACCAGAAACAGTTTTAAGTGAGACAGACATAAGGTACAGAGAGATAACTGAAATAGCTATCATGAAAGAAGAAATAGATTTTACAAGAGGAGGTAAGTCACCTCAGTATCTCAAGTGCAAAGGCTTGAATAAACAACCTTAACACACTAATGTTTTAGCAAGTCAGGCATACATAAGATACATGCCCATAATGGGCACAATAAACTACTGACTAAAAACATCAATAAGCAACAGTTTTAAAAATCACAAAAAATAAAAATGCTGCTCCTGATGTTCCATGCGCAGTCTTAGACTACTAGCCAGCAAAGCATTTTTTATACCAGATCACTTTGAAAGATAATTCTGAACTTGAATTTCAAGTGGATTCCTTTAACTTCTTAATGCTATGTCTACACTTTCAGTCAAAACTGGAATTAAGTTTTATCAACAAACACAAAAGAACCTTTCTAATAAAGGCAAAAGAGAGCACCAAATTACTAAATTCAAAGTTAGAAAACAAATGAAATATTCACTCAAAATATGGGACAGTGAATGTTCACCACTGCAATATCATCTAACTCAGACACAGGATTTCGTACATCATGGTCACTAGTGCAAGATGCCAAGGGAAAAAGCTAATATTCTCTTTGACACCACCAGGCCACTAGTAAAATCCTTAAATTCTCATGCCACGAAAGCTACTTCTCTCAGTTGTCAAAATTTAAAAATGGCCTTAAAACAGAAGGTACAGTCTTTTAAGACAAAGAAGTTAGTCACAAAACAACTGTGAACGCCTACAGGATATCTACAAACTTTTTATGCTTTTTAACAGTGACTAAAGAATCAATGAGCAAATACAGCTTTCAGAATTCACAGCAGGAACCCAAATACTAAGCATGTAATCCCACAGTAATTTAAACCCATTTAAATTAGAATGTGGTCTTCCTCACCAGTGATCATAAGCTCTGCTCTTTTGTGCACGGACAGTTTTGCACTTTCCAGTGAGTGAGCACTGAACAACTACCAGGAAACAGTATTTGTTCACTTTTGGATCAGTTCTCCAAACCAGCTGCTACCTCGATAAATGCCAGAAAACCTTTACACCAAGCCACCAAAAAACCCTGCTGTCTACAGTGACCATGTTGCCTGCCTCTTCTTTTTTGGGAGAGTTAGTTGGCCTGTCACCTACCACCTCACACTTTCCAAGTCCCTTAACTTCCAGGAGGATCTGCTCCAGGATCTTGCCAGGCACAGATGTGAGACTGCCTGACCTCTAGTTCCCCAGGTCTGCCTTCCTTCCCTTTTTAAAACAGAGGTTATGCTTCCCTTTTTTCATCAGTGGGAACTCAAATATGATGGATGGTAGCTTAGGCACTTCCTCTTCCACTTCCCTGGGGACCACAGATGTATCTTGTCAGGCCCCACGGACATGTGCACTTTCAGATTCCTCCAAGAGTCTCAAACCTGATCCTCTCCTAAAGTGGATGGTAATTCTCCCAGCCCCTGCCTTTACCTTCTGTAATTCATGTGGTTGGAAATCTTGTGGGAAAAGACCAAGGCAAAAAAAGTCATTAAGTGCCTCCATCTTCTCCATATCCCAGTTAGCCAGGTCTCCCATTTTCTTACACGGAGGGCCCAAATTTTCCCTTGTCTTCCTTTTATCACCAACAATACAACTTTAGGATTCCCAACCAGAGCCCTAGCTGCTCAGACAATCTCACCTCTCTCTTCCTCCCACACTATATTTATTTGCTTCCTCCTTCTCTGGGCTTTGTTTTTGTGTTTGAATTTGTCCAGGAGTTCCTTTTCATCCATGCAGTTGGGGAAGTTTTGTCCTTCTTTTGGTTGGGATGCACTGCTCCCAAACTTGGAAGAAGGAATCCTTACATATTAACATGCTTTCCTGGGCCCCACCTCCCTCTGGGGTTCTATCCCATGGCACTCTACCAAGCAGATCCTGGAAGAGGCCAAAGCCTGCTCTCCTGAAGGCCATGGCAGTGAGCTTGTTGTGTGTCCTCATCACTGTACCAAAGATCTCAACCTCCACCATTTCACAGTCACTGCAGCCCAGCCTGCCCTTGACCTTCACACTCCTCACGAGCCCCACAAGCCCTAGGCTGCAAACACACATTGCCAGTTCCTGACAGCTTTTCATCTGTAAGAAGTCTAAAGTCCTTCTCTGCAGGGCTGCTCTCAAGGAGTTCTTCTCCCCAGTCTGTATTTTTGCCGGGGATTGTTCTGACCCGAGTGCAGCATCTTGAACTTCATCTTGTTAAACATCATGAGATTCCCATGGGCCCGCTCCTCAAGCTTGTCTAGGTTCCTTCAGATGACACCCCATCCTTCAGGTGTGTCAATTGCACTTCTCAGCTTAGTATCATCTGTAAATTTGCTGAGGGTGCACTCAGTCTCACTCTGTCAGAGATAACAATATTAATTTAAGAGCAACATTCCATGATAGAGCCCTGAGGGACATGACCTGTCACCAGGTTCCATCTGGACACAGAACCATTGGCCACAACTACCTGGATGCATCCAACTAACTGGATGAAGCCAAATCTTTATGCACCAAAAAGTTCACCTTTCAAATCCCTCTCTCTCCAACGCAGAGATAAGGATGTCATGTATGACCATGTCAAAGGCCTTCAGAAGTCCAGATAGATGATGCCAGCCCTTCCTCGCTGACTGTTATGATCACTCCATCACAGAAGGACACCAGATTGGTCAGGCACATCTTGCCCTTTTATGAAGCCAGTATAACCAAGACACTCATCCGCTTCCCCAACAGATAGAACACATCAGTCCCCAGAAGACCAGGTTTCTCAGAGAGTCCCCTGGTCTAAGAAGTGAAATTCCCTGCTGTGGCACAAGGCCTATAATAACCTGCTGATTGTCCAAACACAACTGGCCCTTTTGACCCCCTTTGTTTTTGACTGGGAGGATGGATGAAAAAAACTACCTGCAAAAACTAGCTGCTGCAGAGTGTCTTATGGCCAAACCCAGAGCTCTGTAATCCCCCTTGATGCTGTTCAGACTGCTCCTGGCTGTACCCCTTGTGTCTCCATGAAACAACAGCGGGAAGTAACAGTCAGTGGACTGCAAGAAGCCTGGTAGTCTCGGTGACATCCCTGACGAGCCCCTCGTAAGCAGCGCACCTCTCCAGAAAGCACAACATGCTACCAAAGGGGTGCCCCTGCACCTCTCAGAGGAACCTCCTACAACTGTCAATTGCTGCCTTAGTCTTTGCATTTTTCTTCTCCTGAATGAATTCTAGAAACGTCAGCACTTATATCCAGCCGACGCAGGTGGCAAGTTTTTCTGTTTTCACTAAAACCTACTAGGAGCTCAAAACACTCATCACAACCACTTCTCCACTCTGGTACCATCCATGTGTGGCAAGAATTGCTCTCCACATTCACACCATTTCTTCCCCCAAAGAAAATGCACTCTACATGGCAGCACAAAAAAGGTGTGTAGAAGCACAACTCAGATGGGACTAGCCCATTAAATTAACAACCTATTCTGCAGAAAATCACATCTGCTGAGCTTGTAGACCTAAATCCATCCACTGCAACACAGGTGCTTTATTTAAAAATTCAGATTTTCAGGGTTTAAATTAGAGGAAGTTACTTCAAGGTTAAGAAATGGCCCGAAGAACAGCTGCAAGAAAAAGGAAATGAAGACTGGAAGGGCAAGCAACACTCTAAATTTGTGCTTATTTCTGACTACACAGTAAGTGAACTGCCTCATCTCTGCTCTGGCAGTGCCATCCTCCCAGCAGAACCTAGTTGACAGAGGCTTATTAATCCTTCAGAGATAAGAAGGTAAAGTGCAGAAACTTTATATTCTAGGTACTCCATATTACCAGAACAAACACCCAAGCTGGATTTAATAATTCAAATTACTTTTGTCTTTATTAGTCACCATAAAGCAAGAAGCAATTAATCAGTTTTATATACTGCATTTACTCTAGAAAGCATTTTTACAATTCATGCTGAAAACTTTCAACTCCAAAATTACATTTAAAGGATAACAGGTGACTTGTTACATCTAAACTACGATAATCTCAAAAAAAAAGTACATGACAGTTTCTTAACTATTGCAGAATGAGGCACAGCAAAACTAAGCAAACTTCAAATTCTGACTTCCAAAAGGTCTGCTCCACATTCATGTTTTATAAAAAAACAACATTCTCCTTAGTTCTGGCAAAAATAATCCAAGACATGTCCTGTGCCAACTGGGCTAAGCTTTTAAACATAGGGAATATTTATACAAGCAATTCTGGATACAGAAATTCAATTTGTTCAAGGATAGCATACTTTTTATGTTAAAAACAATGGAAAGAGATCAAGAATACGAACTGGACTATAATCACATATCTATGAGAACGATAAGTTGTTTAATTTTCCTATACAGCCGGCAGACAAAACAAGAGCTGGAATTAAAACACAGCAATTTTCCTTTCATTTTTATATCTGTTTTGTAGAAAAAAATCCCTGGCAGAACCCACATTTATGGAATGCTCATGTTGTTCTGGAATAACAAAGTAAAGAGATAAACAGAAGCGCAAGCAACAAATCTATCTTGCCTTTGCAAACCAGGAGAATTACTATACCTCAGTCTATAACAATTTCCATGTTGAATCAAAAAAAAAGCCCAAAAGCCCACCTACCTGTTATTCCTTTATAAGCCATGGTCAATTAGATATCCAGGGAAGAGCACATGAACTGAAATCACAGTGTAGTTTCTTTGGATGTTTTCCTGATCTTCAACTATTTGTGGCTTTGACTTCCTTAGTAAAAAATAATTTACACATAACAAAATCTTTGGTGGTTTTTCTTTTTCTTGACTGTGGTTCTTTTTTAGGATGAAATTTCCAAATCTTTTTATGTATACATTTCCTGCACCACATTATCTTACTGAAAGGAGTTCTTAGATTCACTTCATGTATGAAGAACCAACTCTTTAAGTTCATCTTGAAGCAGTAACCTGCTGATCTCATTTCATATTCTCTCTATTGCATACTTGCTTGGCATGATCAACTGATGACCCCACAGAAGTTTAACAGAGCTCTACCATACATGCACACAGTCCTCTCTTGCAGGCAGAAAAATCCTACACTACTTGTCCCCTACACCCCATAACTGCAGACTTCCCAGTACCTTCAAAAGCCTTCTAGCTCTACACCCTTTTTTTTTCTCTCTGCATCCTTTTCAATATGAAGAAGAGGAACTGGGAGAATCAGACCTGCACTTAAAATTGAAGATGCAAGAACCCTAAAAAAACAGCAGCTTAAAAATAACCCATGCTTGTAGTTTGTCAACTTGTATACAACACTACAGGTGATTAAAATACAAATAAGAAAACGTTTCTATAGCTGATAATCCTAACACATAACCATCTGCCTCCTTAATTTCTTCAGGAGATTCCATTCTAGACAATCGCAAATCCTGGCTAAACTGACAAATATAATCACTTTCATACAATTACTACTCATCACCATTACTGTATTTCTTACATTTAAATTAGGTTCATGCAAGAAATTCGGTTCTAAAAAGAAGCACAGACGAGAAGGCATCTTAAAACAAGATATTCCCTGACTTCAATACAAAGTCTACACTCTTAGTTTAACAAGCAAAGATTTAGCTTAGAGCAATTATAGCTGAGACGTGTCCTGTTACATATGCTGTGATATATTTTTACATTCTGTTAATCAGTCAATAATTTGTATATGCTTCAAATCCCTGACGCCCTGCATACCAGCACACAGTGGTGTTTGCACTCTGTTTACCTACTACCCTATGAAGTTACAAGGAACATGACACGGTCATTAATGGAAGATCTACTGTCCGATTAAACTAGAGCCTTACACACCAAATGTGAAATATCCAGTATAAAGGTTTCTCCCTCTCAGTGAACAGCACACTATCACCTCTGTGTCAATCCCATTTTAGCCATTTTCAGTTGCTTATCATTTTTTTAAATTATGTTTTTATTCTGTGAAGGAGTAATACATATGATGGCCCAGCAAATCTCCTAGAAGGCAGCCAGTAAGATAACTCCTGCCTGAGAAGGTAGCTTAAAATAGTGTGTTGTTCAGATAATTAACTGACCCCTTATTTCATATCCAGTGCCTAGATTTCTACACACACACTGCATGAAACATTGCTAAAAATGGGTTCTGTGGTGACTACCAGCAATCTGTTTACTTTCAGCTGAATTGTGTTATCTCTCATTTCACTATTCTGTGTAACAGAAAAGAAAGACTACAAAATAAATTGGCAGGAAGCTTTTTATTATTATTTCTACTAATATCCAAAGAAAGAAGGCCGCGTATCCCTGAAATTATAAGAACCGAATTACACAGATTTCTAAAACTTCCTGAGGATTTCAAGGGTTTGCACTGTAAAATTAATCAGGTATTTCCTACCATGGAATACACACACTTGTAATATAATGATCCTATAATTGGCCAACAGGTTTATCACAGACACTTCATTAATATACTTTGCTCACAGTACAGTCTAAAATCTTTAGGAGAGACATATAGTAATACTGTGTACATGAAGCCAGTGAATAGAAACTCTATTTTTCTATTAGAAACTCAGTTTCTATTTCTTCAGTTAGACAGGTCATTTTGATATGATTATGAAGTTTGAGATATACAATATTCATCTAGAAAGCTACAGTTTTGACAACAAAAGCAGTGTATGGTTTGTAAGGTTAAAGCAAAAACCACTGAATATGAAATTAATATCTAAGTTTTACTGAACCATTTTTAAAAAGTCCTACTTTTATAATTATAATCTGAAAATAAAGGATTATTTTATAAAATAAGTAACTGCAAGACTCACATTCTATCTACTGAAAGTGTAAACTGTTAACATATCAAAAATCATAGCTGTGACCTATACCACACCTTGTCCTGCAGAGCTAATTTTCTGCACACACCATTGGGTTTTTGCTGATTAACAGGCACTCTCACACACAAACCTTTGGAAGTTACTTCTTTGCATCTTTGTACACCTTCAAGATGCAGATCTGGAGACAATGAAGCTGGATGTGCCTGTCTCTGAATGCCTTGTTACCCGACATTCCAAAGAGAAAGGAGTCCTTTGAAGGCAGAATTTTTCTTGAGTCAGACAGTACTTACTAAGTACATTAGTTCTGCTATAGATTTCGTCAATTTAACTTATTTAATACACTCATCCACCCATAATCTGCACCATACATGGATTATTTATTTTCATTCCTCCAACTTTAAGGAAAAACAAGCCTCTATCCACTGCAACCAGTGAAAATCCAAATCAAATACATATCACCTGATTCCACATCCAATCCATTATCCCACCTCCTCTACATGACAGGATTGGAGCTGTACCTACAACTCCACAGTACTCCTTCCCCACAGTTCTCATCAGCTCTTCCATGTCGAATTCCTTTTCATAGCAAAATGTCTCTAAGGTGGCTTGTTCTTTCTCTGATTGGCTACCAAAAGCAGAAGGCAAGCCTGACAACCAGAGACACCGCAAGGAAATGCTACAAGAAAAGGTACACCAAATTCTTCCCCAAGAGCCATACAGATGGAATCTTGTGCTCTCCTGATGCTGAAGTACATCTTGAGGAACCCTGAGTGAGCACACTCCCACTCACAGGAAGCTGGCATGAGTCAGTCTGGGAAAACAGCTCTCCATAGCCAGTGCACAGCTGCCTGCCACACAGGAAATTACCATAGAAGTGATCTCCGTCAATTTTTTTAAAGTTGTTCCAACACCAAGAAATGATAAAGGGTAAGGGAATGGGATGTACCCAAGCACAAGGTGGCTGAAGTGCATATGGAATCAAAGGATAAACAAAAAATGCTTAAGAAGAAGCATTTAAAGAAACAAATGGGAGAGTTCCTTTTCAGGACACGAAAGCAGAACCAGTCCCACAACAATGCCACCATCTCACCTCTCCCACGGCCACGTTTCCCACGGTCTGAAGGCCTGTCTCCTTGATTGTTGTCCACTCCATTCTCTTCAGCTCTAACTGTGGAGAGAGGACAGCTTAAGAGAAGAGTTAGAGATTGCTACTTGAGACAATACAGCCATTTGCTTAACCTGAACCCTTCAAAACAAAAGGCAAAATTTTCAAGTGGGATGGTCAACAGATCTCAATTACCCCTCTTCTTTGAGGCCTTGCTAGAAGCAATTTATGTTTCCTTGTTTCCTTTGTACTGGACAATTAGAAAGCAAAATATAAGAAGGAAAAGTCCATCAGGAGACAAACCTCTACAAGCGCCATGTTTTGCAGCCTACACTATTTAATGAGATAGGAAATACAGCTGCCTTATTCTGTGTTTCCTAGATAATGCATTGGTTGACAACAGTGAAAAAATAAACGATAACCAGTAACACCAACTCTTCTCCTTTTTGCCCATACTGCATGCCTGTAGAAGAATGGAAACAGACTTCTCCTCTGTATTTAAAGCAATGATGACTGGGTGAAGGTAAGGGACTAAAAAAGGTCTGCAACCTAAGTGGTTTGCGGTAAACTCGCGACAAGGTGCTTTGAAATACAGCTGGCTACTTGAAGGAGAAAAAAAACTCCAATAAAACTGGCCTCTTGAAACACTCACTGCTGAGACTTTGTACTGCATTTCTCCTAACAGCAACAATAAAACCAAAAATGCTTGGATATAAAGTTGGGAAGAAAAAAACCAAGATTTGGTAACCACCTGAAATTTCTTTAATTCTAGTTTACAAAAAGAGAAAGGCAGCATCTGTGTCTAGTAAAAAAAAATTGCCCTTTGCTTTCATTTTGATTGATTTAATATACACTTTTCTAAGTCCAGCTCCATGTTTTATTAACAGTTTTTCATCTTGACTTTACTCTATCCTACAAAAATTCACAGCATCTATATTGGCACAATAGTTGAATATCTTCCAATTATGAATAACATGAGTTGGCTAATACTGTAAATGTTTTTCCTGCTTATAAGTGCAAAGCTAAACATATTGTATCCATTCTGATTTCTTTTCTTATCCATCAGTGTGGCAAACAGCCAATACAGACAATGCGCACAGCTTTGAGAATGCTGACAAAACTTAGCTAAAAAAAGCAACATGTATCCGATCATGATCTATTGTGACTCTCTCTAACTTGGAAACATCAGTTTGCCTTTGTACAATGTATTACTGCAACTGTAGCAAAGCTTTCAATGTTTCAACTAACAATGAATTTTCTCTGTTGCAGAAACTCACCTTTGGTTGATTTATGTGAGAAATATATTTAGAGATTAATAATCATCCCAGTGTTTTCATTCCCCTTATGAGAAGATGAGAACATCTTCAGGTTCTCCCACTCATAAAAGGAGATGGAGTCAAAGCTGGATAATTTTTTCATTAAAAGAAATAAAAAAGTGTATCAGCTGTGCAGCAACATACTTGTTCTCATGCAGACTTACAAAGAGTCAATTCTAAAACTTACATGAAGAACAGCAAATTGTACAAGACCAATTAATCAAACAAAACCAGAGACTTATGTTACACTGAGTGTCTCTGAACAAGTATACAGACCATCCCAAAACCAAGTCACATAGACAGACCAAGCATACCTGTGGCACAAACAAGTTATGATCCCTTCAACGCTGAGCTACAGTCAGACGGACTTTGCTCCATTAAGCACTCGCTCTTAGCTCACTCAGTTCAAGCTGCAAGAAAAGCGTCTCAATCTTTAAAAATTAAGCCCTATACGTACACTCTCGTCCACGGCTGCCTCCTCTTCCCCGTCTGTTGGAACTTCCCCGTCCGCGACTCACTTCTCTGTCCCCTCGTTTCTCTCTGTTCTCTTTGTTTTCTGAACCTTCCTTTCCAAGGCTTTTCTTCTTTCCCCCTACAGTCTCCCAAGAAGTCTATTTGGGTAGAATAGAATTAGACACAAAAGTCAAAAAGGAGGAGACACCTCTCAATGCACACTTTCTACCCCACACCCCTCCAAGTCCATGGAAAAAACCCAGGTATTTGCATAATGTCACAAATGCAAACGACACTGATATAAATGGAAAGACAGGCTGTATTTTTGCAAAGAGATTATAAAAAAAAGGTTTTTAAGTTTGATTGTTTTAGGGAATATGAGAACCCCAAATATTTCTGGCTGTAATAGACTTTTATTAGTTCAAGGAAGACTGGAACTATTGTAACACAGAACATCTGCAAGGCACACAACAGTTTTCCTCTCAAATACATCCATAAATCTAGCATGGGAACATGAACAAAGCTATCTTTTTCTCCCAGGGAAATGAAAAAGAAAAAAACCAAAAAACCCTTGTAAGTATCATTGAACAAAAGATTGATGAGACTAAGTATCTGGCCTAAGAGGAGGAAAAAAAAAGCACCAAACAGAAAAGAAAAACTTCTCATCCAGGCACACTAGAATTTAAGCCCCAGAAGACAGAATGGCAAAACAACAGCTTGGGAGAACTGATGATAAGCCAGATCATCCACTCTTAACAGCTATAAACCATCAAACATAGCAAAACACAGGAAAAGGTATGTCTAAACAAGACACGGGATGAAGGTCAAAATATCAGGCTTCTGTTTTAATCTTAAACTCAGTTTCAAAATAAATTCAAGGACGTTATAAGCTCCACAGGAGTATCTGTAGGAGTTGAAAATAAAATTACTAAAACACTTGCCAAGGATAGCTCAGCAACTCATATATTATGCAATTCCATGGTTAGTCTATTAAGCCATAGCTGCAAAGCAAGTAAGAAGAAGAAAAGGTATTATTTGCAAATCATTAAGATGGCAGGGAGGTTTACATGTATGTCCCCATTTCCAGGAGCTTACAGCTCAAATAAGACATTAAATATCAGAATATTTGCACATACAAATTGTTGTGAAGCACTGAAGTATGACGTATGACAGGTACCTACATCAAACAAAAAAGGTTGTCTACCAGTAATTTTAAGTCCTGTCTTATCTCTCAATTCCACCAACTGCAACTCAGCAGCCCAGAGGAGCCAGACCATGGCCAGACAGTTCAAGCTGCCTGGGAAGCCAGTGCAAGGAAGAAAGCAGGTAACAAAGCAGTTTACAAACACAGTGTTACAAAGTCTCCTTTGAGAGAATAAGAACAAAGAGAACTGTTACTGTCTCATTTTTTGGCATAGCACTGGTGAGAAAGAAAGGTGAAATCACTTTGCAGTTCCACCTCCAGTACAGAAGATTAAACCAACTTTGGTGAAGTCCAGTCAGAGCTGACCAGAGGTACAAAACTAAACACATTTGAACACCACCACCTTATCCGTGTGGCAGAAAGCTGCTTCCCCGAGTAAGTACCACATGGCATCACCTACCACAGCTGGTGTAACTGCACTGAAACATTCCTAGTGCTTCACACACCTCTCAGGAGGAAAGATACCTGCACTGACAACTGAACAGCCAAGTCTGTAGAGTTCAGAACGCACTAATTCACTGATGGGGTTGGTGCCAAAATATCTTTGACCATTTCAGGAAACACCCAAAACTGCATAAGGCTGCAAAGATGAAGAGGAAGCAGCTTCTCCTGAGTGAGATTCAAAATAACTTAGGAAGGATCAGTAAAAAGATGATCACGAAACCATCAGATCCATGCTTTCCCACAATACAATTTTGAGGAAAGCCTTAGGAAAGTCAGCATGACGTTTAAAATAGAGGATGGTGCTACCTCTGAGCATGGGGATCTGTCACACATTGAGCTCTCTCTTTCTGAGGGAGGTAACTGATTAAAGTTTCAGCTGACAATGCCTGAGGCAACCCAAATGACAGCAGTGGCTCTGACCTTTGAGAAAATCTGTAACAGATAATTCTTGTTGTCCTGTTCTTACATGGAAAGAACAAAAACCTGGAAGGTCTGTTTTGTTCTATCTTCAAAGGTTTAGTAAGTAAGACACAGCTGAGCATCAAATGGATTTAAGAAGTTAAATAAATAGAAGCTTAGGCAAAGAAACCATGTCCTTCTCTACTCATACACAAGCCTCTAACTAGCCCAAGCCAGACTGCTACAACTGCTGCAAAAGGAAAGTCTTTACAAAGTCACACACTTACAGCTTGTAGATCACACCTTTAAACCCCCAAAACAAACAAAAAAAGACTAATACAAAATTGGCTGAGTAACAAATAAACTATAAATAGACATTTTAACTATCACTCCTTACTCTTCAAATTCCTTCAGTTGAATGGACATATCTTTCAAATTAAGTTTAAAAAAACTGCAAGTGCATCAAAGTAGAGTGAGACTAGAAAAAGAGATTTGAAAATCTTCATTCAGAATGTGTAGTACCTCAGCTTACAACTTTATGTCAAATCCATGCTTAAACTGTTCTCAAGTATAATGTCCTTAAAACAAATCCTTCCAACTGGAGGCCCACAAACTTTCAAAAATAAAAATTTTCACCCATCAATTAATACTCCTTCTTCCTTGACTCCTTCAAATTCTCTATATTTGTTTCTGAGTTGTATTTTGTCTACAGAGAACAGTGGGTTAAGAAGGACTTGTCAAAAGTGCAGAACATATCAGTATCACTTGTAGCTGATGAATGAGTTCAGAAAGCTTTTTCTATGACATGATCAGTTGTAACAAATTGCTAAAGTAAAAAAGGATTTAATATTCTCTATCAATCAGAAAACTACTTTCAACTAAAAAATGGCAAACATGGTAAGTCTGAGAGAACACAGCATATAACCCAGACAGATTTAAGTGAAATGGTCTCCTCTATTCCTAGTCTATCAATATCATACACTTCTGTGTTTAGAAGACCTCAACTCTGATAAAAAATGATAAGGAGATAGAAAAGAAAGTTCCCTCAGTCAAAATAGTGTGTGTCCCAGATTAAGGGTGTGGGGGGGGTGAGTTTCCTCATTAACAATAAACCAGAGTACACATCCTGACAAATCACAGGAAATACTGAGTGTTCAACACCAAGAAAGGAAGTCCAGGTTACCTTTCCAATTTGGATGAGATAGAAACTAATTTAAAAACAAACTGTAAGAAATCTCTCCAGCAAAAACTTCAACTGCAGTAAAACATATTTTCTTAGTATCTCTTGAGAAAAAAATTCCACTGTGCAATTTTTTAAGCTAATTATTTGTTGTTGCATACACACAGTTTAGTCTCCTCCTCCTGTGTTTCAATTAAGTCATGCAAATGAGCAACACAGTTAAAGAAGCAACTACTTGTTGCATCCTTTCCTGCCATAAGTAGCATTACCAATGCAACTTGCAGATGTGGACACCTCCTCCAACTTCAAAACTGGCAACCCACACCTATGGAATGTGCATAACTTAAAATACCTGCCTGCCCTTGGGTTTACAAAGATTGACCTTTGTAATGGTCTCAGGCCTCAGGAGGGTCTACACAGATGAGAAAAAAAGGTGAAATCACTTCACAGCTCCACCTCCAGTATAGAAGTCTAAACCAACTTTGGTGAAGTCCGGCCAGAGCTGATCATAGGTACAAACTACAAAACTTGCAGCAAGAAACAGGCCTGTGTCTGAGGGAGCATTGAGTTCTGCTGCAGAGTCAAAACTGCTGTATATAAATGAAGGCATAGGAACTCTGCAATAGACCAGCTGAACACCCACAACATTTTCCAGATTCAGCCTTCCCCAAGGTATGCATGCAGTAGAGAAGCTGCCCTAGTTTCCATTTCCTCCAAAAGAAATTGAATGGAGACACGGAAATTGAAAATTTGTGAAACATTACTTTCCCAATGTCCTTCTAGAAGTTGAAAATCACAGCAGACAGAAGGCGTAGTTTAACATGGAAGTAAAACTTACTGTGTCTGAACTTCCTTCCAGCAGTATGTTGATTGCTCTGTTCACATCCCCATTACAATCATGTAGTGCCACTATGCATTCATCCTGGTTTTTCCCCGTCACTTCCATAAGCTGGCAGTAAAAGTCAGACATGTTAAAATATCTAAATTACCATCATAAGAAAGTAAGATCTAGTATGACCACAAATTACAACAAAGTGCATAGCTACTATGTCAGAGTAAAACTAATATCCTGAATATAGTAATCTGCATTGTACAGATCTGCTTGGGATTCAGACAAGAGAGGAAGAAGCACAAATTAATTGGTAATCAAGGAAGTACTCTTTCACACTTTTTCTGTTCTGTATGCTTGCAGCAAATGCTGCCAGATCAACAGTTAAGTGTAAAGGACAACAATAGTTTCAGTATCATCCTATCTCTTTCTCCACTAAAACTGCTCCTCTTTATCCCAGTGTGAGAAAAGACATATAGCAAGGCATGGCAGAGAACAGATCTGCCTGGAAAACCATCCAGACTAAGAAATACACAATCTTTCAGACAGACTAGCTCCCTTGATCCACTTCAGCATAAGGCCACACCAGAGTCACAAAGGTGATTAAGGAGATCTAGTTCTGAATTATGCTCCTTGAACTCATGGTGTATATCCCGAAGAGTATGTGTCACAGGCCATTCAGGAAATTCATCTAAAGAACAAAACCTACATGAGCTAGAAATACATACACAGAAGGTAAAAAAAATTCTATGCAGAACTTAATTCATCTCCTTCCCACCAGCACAGCCACAAGCACTACTGATGAGGGTCCTTTGGCTTCACAAAGCAAAAGATACCATTTTTGGCAGGGCAACAGAACTAGTTTGTAACAAGAACAACAAAAAGCATTTAACAGTGCTTCAGAGGAAGTTTTAGAGATGAAAAGAAACCAAGAAATCTGCTCCTTTGCTGCATTTATGCATTCAAGCTAATTCTTCCCTCCTGGGTGCATTCCTAGGTTCTTCATGAGCTGTGATGTATTCACCAAGACAAAATCACCAATAGCCACAAGAGACACCCATATTGTCAGGACTGCTTGAATTAATGGTCTCAGGTGTAAGTAGATAATGAAAGGTTGATTATTTAACACCCAACACTCACCATGGTAGAGGAAGTGAGAGATTTCATTTATACACTGTAATTCTATAATTTTAATGCATACACAGATCTGTGAGGTAAGATTATTTATTTTTTAAAGTAACACCTTGATTTATCTTTAAGCTATCATTAGACTTTTACTTTTCCTGAAAAACTTCCGAGATATTAGCAAACTCAGCTTACACAGGTGATGTTTTTCTCACATGTACTTCAGGACAAGCTGAATGCATTCTTTATTCTGACAATCATTAAGCATCAAGACCATACTAGAGATACACTGAGGAAGAGACATCAGCACAAACGAGGTTTGGCTTAAGGGTTTGTCTACAAAGCTTTGTCTACATAGTTTCCTACACTGAAAACTACACCATCAGAGCTGTATTACCACAAAATTTCTTGTAAAAAGACTTTACAGTGCAATAAGAGCACCTTTTCTTAGTTAAACTTATGTCTTTCTGAAAAAAGTTTCATCTAACCCAGAAACAGCTGCTCTACCTCAAAATGGAAGCCAGTTCTAGAACATTTTATTAAGGGACAAAAAAATTTGTACCAATGAGAAACATACTTGTTTCACTTTATCTTCAAAATCTGCGTCATTCTTATCGTAGATCATCTGAGCAAGGCGAATCTGTTCTGCTGTTGCCTGAAAAAAAGATAATATCCAATAAAGTACACAAAAGGTAACTATACTTTTTAGAAATACATCCCAATGTCCTTGCTTTTTCCTATGGGTTCTCAAAAAGATCATAACACAACAAGCACAGAGATGCTGTGGGGGAGGGATCAATATCTTGTCCATTCCCATTTATAGTTTTAAATGTTATTTGGGATAGAAGCAATTTTAACAAATTCTAATCTATTTGAAATACAGTTAAAGGTCGCTGTACTGACAAGACTACCATATAATACCACAGAAGGACCAGGGAAGACTACATTTTAGCTACATTAATGCTTTCACTTTGATTTAAGATCTACTACTCCAGTATTAAGAGTTTTATTGTAACAAGCTGGCAATAGTATATCTAAATTAACTGCATCTCTGATGATCCCTGCTTCCATCCCCTTCCACAGTTCTCCCAACAACAATCTGACTCTGTAGTTTTATTGAGCACTTAAAAAGACCTGGGTCATGTCTCAAAACACTGCCCATGAACAGCTGCACTGGTTTTTTCTACAAGTGAATACTGGTCTCAGGAAACTGGTAAAGCAACTTGCTATTGATGAAGTACCTGGTGCTTCTGCAACATTTCTGGACAAAAATGCACACTGGCAACTTGCACAAAAGCTGAGACTAAAGGAGATGCAGTCAAGTACAAAAAATCCAAACACACTACGGCTGCCCCTGAGAGAGAAACGACTCTAACACATCACACACATCACTTCATAGTGTGGCATTTGCAGCCTATGAACTCTACTCCCAAGAAAATACCAAAGAACAGTGTGCACTACAAGATCCTGGACCTCATTTGACTTCTGCTCAAAGAGAAGAGGCTACTGTTGCACATAGAGAAAGCTGATACTGAAGAGAGCTAGGACCCACTATGCAGCTGCTGAGCCTGCAGAGGTTCTTCTTTCTCGAGTGGGATCAGTTCATCTGCTGGAATTTTTGATGGAAAGGATTCACCCTAAGAAGCTGGCTCAATCTCACCTTTTGCCATCCCACTTCACAGGATACACACATGAAATTCTGTGCCTCACAAGGTTAGATCTAATCAGAGTCAGACTGTTTGGCTTCCAGAGTTTACCACAAATCCACGTTCTAGAGGAGGCCACCAAGCACAAATGCTGAGAAGAGTCTAAAAATTACTCCAACAAACACCACCAGCTGTTTATTTGCTGAAAAGTTACTGCAGCTGTCACAGTTCCTTGAGGGAAGTGACATCTGTGCTCAGAGACAATGCTCCAAGAGAATTAGCATTTGTAACAGTTGTACACTCCGGGTTACTTCACCTTTTCAGCCTGTCATGCTGACAGCCTCGTATGTCACTCCACTGGGTAAAAGGGGCTGCTCTGGAACTCCCCAGTTCCACCTTCCACAGAACCCTGTCAGTGCGGTGCTCTGAGCAAAGGAGGTTTTTCTTGGTGACTGCTGAGAACTCAGCAGACAGCAGAACCAAAATGTCTACTTTCTTCAGGAATTTAAGTTTTGTTGATCCATTTTCTCACTCTGATTATAGCCTTCACAGACACACTGAGACTTTTAAGCAAGTGAAGAGATTTTCTTTGAAGATATCCAGAGCAAAGACATTCAGACAATATAACTTCTGTAGAGATACGATGGCATATTTTACCAAAAATCAGGAATCCACTAAGATTTATTTCTTCCATAAACAAATGTTTTCTTCAAGCCCACGTTAGAAGACAAAAACATACTAATTCAAGTAGAATTACGAATATGTAACAGCATCTTGAGTTCTCCTGTGTAAGCAGAGAGCTTAAAAACTTGTAGGTGCAATACCACTCATATTTATGCCAGTGGATTACACCTAGATGGAACTGATGATTCAAAAAAGAAAACAACAAAAACCACCAGATGACTACAAAAACATCAGCCCACTGTCACAAAGAATTCTGGCCTTTCCTTCATGTAGTGGTTCTTTATTTTGAAGGCACCATGGTTCGAATGGATGCTCTAGCATCCTAACCAAGAGTATAATTAAGTTTTAATTGTGACTAAGAAAGTAGTAGTATTTCAAAACAGCCTGAACTTTACTCAACCTTACAAGATATAGTACCTTTTCAGTAGAAGAGTGGAAGAAATTTTCAACTAAAAGCTTCAAACTACCAGAAAACAGAAGTGTGCCAAACCCAAGATTAAGTGACAGTAATAGACATACATCTTACAATAAAAAGGCACATTTATTGTCCAGAAGCAATGTAGTAGAAACATGATGTAATTTGTTAAATAACTGAACATATGATCAATGTGATATTATGACAGTGGAGTATCCATTTGGGAAAATACTATTCTACATTCAGAAAAAATTAATCACTGGTGATTAAACAGGTAAATCCAGAGACTTCTGCTGATCTGCAAAGACTGACTAAGCAGAAAGGTTCATCTGGTATCTCAACAAATATATGGAGCATTAAAACATAACTACTATGTATGAAATAACCACCTTCTCCACTGAAGTGATCGAACCAGTATCTATTATGCCAAAGGCAGGATAAAAGGACAAAATGCAGAAAATGTCTTAACGTCTAAAATCAATGAATCCCATAGTTTGGAAAGGTCCTCCAGGGATACACCATGAACATACTCACAGTAATATTTTTTTACTTTTAAGAGCAGGAATTACCACTGTTCGAGCTTGTGCCACTTGGCCTCTGAGAATAGTTAGTTTCTACCTTTCCTATACCCTTTCATAAGGTACCTGAACAGAACACACTTGTCTTAGTGGGCTGAAAACACCCAGATCCCTGAGCCACCCCTCATTTCTCCAGTTTCAGTCTAACAACCATCTTTGCAGATTTTCACTGGGACTTCCTCCTATTTGCCTATGTCTACCTCGAACCAGGAAACCCAATCAAGCAAACCACTCCAGTGCTGTCTTGCAAAATGTTGGAAAAGGGGAAGCCACCACTTTTGCCAGGCTGCTCACTATACTCCTGCAGCCTTATTTAAAAAAAAAAACAAATTCAACTCACTTGTTGAAAGTCACTATCTAAATCCACACATTAGCATGAATCACACTATGCCAAGGGCTGTAGCTCAAGGATATGACCAGGGTTTGAGGTCACATGATTAATACTGTGCAAAACAGAGCAAGAGGGTCTCCATATTAAAGACTAGTCCAAAAAACAACAGAAGGCAGTAGTTCTCTATAGAGCTCATGTGTGTATCACCTCCAGACTGATGGACACAAGCCAGCAAAGAATGAGACAGTTTTTGAAACCAGACTAATTCTGAGATGTATCTGTCAAGAGAATACTGAGTTGCCAGAAGCAGAAACATTCTGCACTCTTTGTAACCCAGAGAAGCACGCAACTACTGCTGCCAAGAATCAGTAGCAGTAGGGTGAAACTTAATATCCATCTAACAGATACTGAAAATTTTAGTCTGCTAGGGGATGACCATTTCACTCGGTGGGGTCATTGCACAATAAATTTAGGATTTTGTGACTTGAAGAGACACTGAATCATGCTGTAGATCACAACACGCATCTAACGAAGCTTCTCCTGCCCATTCAAATTTCTCCCTTGATCAGAAATTATCTAGCATCAGGAGGCTGGCAGATAGAAGAGCTGAGATCTGAGGACTGTGAGGTCACAGGACAGAAATCCTGACACAGGCATCGAATTCCTCAGTGATAGGAGACATTGCTGAAGAACACAAAACTCATTTAAAGACAACACAGGAATAACTTAACACTGTGCTGCATTACTGAGCAATTAATGCAAGGAATCAAGCATAATCTTCCAAAATAAACCATGTATTTTCACCCCATCTTCTTTTAGCTTTTACTGACTCAAGGAAGAAACTTGTATCATTACATTCTCACTTTCAAGTCAAAGAAGTTGATACAGTAGCACATACCTGCACTACTTGTTTCTGTGGTTGTGTTGGCTGGGCGGCTGAAATTTGCATTTTGTCCCGAGTGCCCCGGGTACGTTCACTGCCCACCGAAGTCATCCTATACAGTATATACAAAACAATGTATGTACAAAATACAAAATCTGAAAGAAAAAAAAGAGCATGAGTTAAGGTAGATACTGATTCAAAAACCAAATAACATAAGTACAATAGTTTGAACTCCTGCCTTTACTACCAATTCTATACAGAGACTCATGAGAAAGCAGCTTTAATACACTGTTTTTGGATTTACTGCAGTTTTTAACACTAAAAGGGGAAATGCAGTGGATAGAAAGCCTTTTTATCCACTGACTGGAATCTGTGTCAATTTGTACTTCTAGATCTCACAGCTTTTTCTAGTTATTTATTATACAGACTTCTGTTAGCTACTCTGATTAAGTTTTAGCTCCAGGTGCACCACTCAATTTTCTATAATACCTGCTGTCTAGTTCTGATGCCTGGAATTTAACTGCACTCACATTCACTCAGAACACTACACAAAAATCGTATTCATGAACTAGATACTTCCTCCTTTCCCTACTAACAAAACTGCTTTTCCTGCACATTCATGGAGGTCATGGCCAATTCCAACTCTGCTTCTCATCTTTCATTTATAAAAGAAATTATTATGATTAGGTTTAAATCCAGCCTCTAAAGCCAGTACTTTTGCTTTATTCTTCCTCATATTTACAGAAACAATTTATAAAACTACCTGTGACCCTGCCTGCTTTAAACATACTGTGGCTGTATGGCAACAGAGAAACCCCAAAAAAAACCCAAATCCACCCCCCACATCATTGTTACCCCATCTGTGGCTCTCAGCTTTCATACTTATTTGTTCTCTAGTACTAAAATTACTTTGAAACAAGACATTATTATTCCCCCTGTTTGTAGAGCACTTAGCACAGGACTAATCAATGAGCATGGTTTATTGCAGCTATGGCAACTGCAACAGATCTTTCAAATGGTTAGAATGCTCACGTTCAACTGCCTGGTTTCTGTCCCCAAAAGGTCAGAAAGTAAAACTGAAAATTTTTGCAAGTAAGGACAATTTGCAAGAGGTGTACCTGGGCAGAAGGAGACGTACAAACAAACAGCAAAGTGCTTCTGCTGCAGTTCCATTATATGAGCAGGCCTCAGCACAAAACTTGCTAGGGCAACAGCTGCCCAGCACTGAGCTCAGTGCACAATAACCACAGAGTTACACAAGCTCAACTGGAAGGGACTCATCAAGACCACCTAGTCCAATTCCTGGCCCAGCACAGGACCATTCCCAAAAGTCACACCATGTGTCCAAGACTATTGTCCAAACACTTCCTGTGCTCTGTCAGGCTTGGTGCTGTGACCACTTCCCTGGAGAACCAGTTCCAGTGCCGAACCACCCCCTGGGTGAAGAACTTTTATTACAATAATCGAAGAAAAGCACCGATGACACAATTCCAGGCTATTCCCTTAGATCCTGTCACTGGTCACCACAGAGAGGAGATCAGGATCTGCCTCTCCTCCCTCCTCTTCCCCTTATAAGGAAGTTGTAGACTGCTATGAGGACCCCCTCAGTCTCCTCTTTCTTCAGGAAGATGAGCACACTGCAATCTCATGGACTGGGACCACTGACAGTCACAAGTAATGCACATTAAACAATTAAAGCTGCAATGAGATGCTTCAGTTTAAATACCAATTTATGATACTCCAGAGCCTTACCTACAATCAAAAGGACAATTAACTACATTATCACCTAAATCTCTTCTTTAAAATTACACTTCTATTGGTCAAAATTGAACCCTGACATTGAACTTAATTATGTACTAGCTAAAGCATTCAATAATGCTTTAATGTCTGAGAGGAAAGTGTATTTCCATAAGAAATATACTTGATCAGGAACTGACTGCAGTTATAATCTGTATTGGAATACTGTGTTTCTACAACTTTCTGAATGCACTGAACAAAGCTAATCTATGTCACAGTGTCTTAAAGCAATCTAAGTGCACTGTGTTCTAAGGCCCAGAACACACCGACCTTCAGAGCATTGTGTCTGACAAGAACGCCAGATACAGCCAAAACAAAAAGTTACCTGAGCTACTGACACCATGTTCTATGGAATGCAGCAAAGTATAAAGTGGATGTGGAGATGCTCTGGGCAGCAAATTGAACATTTATCACTGACTATCAGCTCATGGCCATTCACTGATACATTAAAGACATATGGACATTTTAAGCTGAGTCTGCAGTAGTATTATTTCAGCTGTTTATGTTAAAATCTGCTTTATAAGCTTTGATGACTGGACTGACAACAACCAAAAACTTCAATTTATATAGACTAATAATGACATTTGAGTTAGCTTTTTGTTTCATTGGGATCTTTTTCCAAGGATTCAGACTGCTTATCACAATTCAAACTAGCACAATGAGCAATGCAAAATACTCTGAATAGAGCACACAAGAGAGAACTAACTTCTCTGAAAGACAAGCTTATAGTTTCATATATGGTTGTCTAGAATCAGCCCATTGCAACTTAAGATTTGTTGAGAAAATAACTCCATTGGGTCTCAATTTGTTCATAATTTCTGAATTAACATCATATTTATTATGGTACCTAGGAATTTGGATATTTCTGTCACTGTGATTTCCCCCAATATCACCAAAGCAACTGAAAGTATGATGGATGATTCATATTTTAGACAGGACAGCAGGACACTTACATTAATTTTTTTCTGTGTGTTTGCAAAGCACATGCTGAACTACACCCTACACTCTTTGGCAGCCAGGCAATCTGTGGTTCCTCATGCAGATTGCGTCTCTTCTTCTTTTCCTAGCATGTGTCTCCCACCATTTGCTTAAGCCATACTTTTTCTTCAAGATAAAAGGATACTTTAAGAAAAAAGGTAGGCACACAAATGGCTGAAACACTCCTGGGAGACAACATAGCCCAGAAAGATCACGCTGCTGTGGGAACAGCTCAATCAACCTGAACAGCTTAACAGGGTTTTTAAAGGAGATCTTCATCCTCCTGATTGTGCAGTACATGAGCAGCACTATTTGAAAGGTTAGAACCCAAAAAAAAAAAAAGCCAGCAAAGGCACAGGCAGCAGGATGGACTTGTACTTGCCTCAGGCAAGTGTGGAACCCCACACTCAGTTTGACAGTCCCTAACAAGCCAACAAGGACATGCTACAATCCACCAGACATAATCTAGCCTTCTTAAAAGCACAATTGGCAGCCTGATAAAAAGAGAACTTTCAAAATACTGTTATTTTACTTCCTCTTAAGTTGGCTCCCACTGTCTACTGGCAGTGTCCAGACACAGCAGCTGGAGGGCTGTGCTCCACCTCAAGACACTGCCCTGAGCAGGAACACGTGCCTGAGGCTTCGCCAGCCACACCTACTGCAGAGTCAGGGAGGCACTGCCTCCAAATTATCACAGTGACAACAGTTTTGAGCATAAGTGGGATATTATTAATTAATTAGATGGGGCTGAACAAGAACATTTCCTTGCTCACAAAGCAGCTTCTTATTCTCTCCATCTTGTCGTTTTCATCAAGTCTGTTTGGCAGGCTGCTGTCACAGTAATAAGCAGGATATCACAAACTAATGAACTTAATTTTAACCGTAGATCAAATGAGGAAATATGATTTGAGACTGGGAAGAAGAAAACTCTTAATTAAGATCTATTTAATAAAGATTAAAAAAATATTCAGGCAAGCAGATGCTTCAGTTTCCATGTCAGCATCTGGTGCAGCGCAGAAGTCCCCCATCAGCAGTTAATACCTGACCTTGCAGACGCTGCAATTCTAATAAGTAACCAAAACAGCTGTATTTGAAGAAACATATAAAATATTAAATGAAACTAATACTATTTTCATCACTTTCTATATCCTAGTACAGAGCACTAGTGAAAAAAAGGAGAAAGTATTAAAGAGAGGGCTTCCCGAAATTCTTGTATAAAGAAGTGCCTGCATTCTCATGACAATTAATGAATATGCACAAGATTCCTCTAAACTTTTTTCACTGATGTAATAACCTAGTACCCACAGACCAAGGTTGTCTTTACTAATTTAAAAACAAACAAAAACCAAAACCCAAACAAAACTAACATTTTAAAATGCCTTTATCATCAGTTATGACTGCAGTTAAAAAATTTCCATTAAAAATGGAAAGCAACAGAAGAATCTATGATGAAAGCTACCTCAACTCTCAGTCTTTTGTTTTAGTTTTCTGTCTGTACAGCATGTTTTAGACCAACGACCTATACTACAACTGCAGCACCAGAAATGTGTAACATGGAATGGCAAGGATTACTCTAGCTTAAAAAAGCAGTAACAAAAATATTATCATTTAACCCTTCCTAAAACTACCAAATTCCCCACCTCCAAAGTCTTCACCCCTTGTCTTATCCAACACATTTAGTTGTGTTTCTGCTTTGGATTTTAAAAGGAAAAGAGAAAGGCAAATAATCAAAGATTAATTGAACACATATCAATAAAAATAGCAGGTTTTTAAAGCTATTATGATGTTTTCTGTGATATGTTGTTCTATCTTCCTTCAGCAAAATCTCTAAGCCTTTTAGACTTCTAAATCAGAAAACCTAGAAATACAGAGGACAAAAGTTGATTTGACATGGTTGCAAGCCCCCAAGATACAGGAAATCTATTACTGAACTTCCAGGAACAGACACAGCAATAGCAACAGCAACTGACTTTCAAGATTCCTCTAGAAGTTAAATATTCACTTCCATCAGTTGAAAAAAGATCTGCAGTTTCAATTGCTTTCCTGAGGCAGTCTCAAGTAAGTTACTTTCTTGATTCCTGGACAAGGAGTTGTGATAAACCATGGAAAGACCTCTCTGAACACCTTAAAAATGTGATTGCTTTTTTATATTCAAAATATAAAGCTACCAGTGAAAGATTTCTCACTGTGACAGGCTTGGGAAAAGGCTGCAGGACACTGCCTCAGGAGGACATAACTACTGTATATGCACAGCAAGCTCAGATTTTACTGCTCCAGCTGTAGGATTACATGAGCAGGAAGAAAAAGAACAGCAGAAAAAAATTACGTCTGCAAAGCATCGATGTAATGCATTTCCCCTGAGTGCTGTTGTCCAGAGCATCTCACCATCTTTATTGCTGATTGAAACAGGAAGAGTTTGCAGGAGTCAGATGTTCCTCAGGAGCCATGCTGATGGCTCAGGGTCTGTATTGCCCCAAGCAACTACACTGAACGTGAGTTTATGGATCCTGGGAGGATTCACGTCTCATCTTACAGTCTTGTATGGCAAATAGGAAAAATACTGGTCTGCATCACTGGCAGAACACTAAAGGAGAGAGAAACTTTACCATCTGTATGCTCTTATGTTTTACCAAGGAAAGAGTATTGCTGGGGACAGTCTGAGTACCAGCACAAACACAAACTAATACATAAACAAGCCATGTTAACAAACTGTAACCAATAACCAAGTGACTATTCTTACCCATCTTTTGAAAGCCCTCCAAGTTGTTATTTGAAACAATTATCCAGCTAGGCAAATGTATAACTAGCTAAGAACATGTTCCCATCTGCAAAAATCAGAAATTTCTCCTTAATACCAGAAAAAAAGAATTTATTTTAAGGATTAGTACTCCTAATCATATGCTATGCAAAGAAAGACAAAGAAATACACAAAGATGTCTTACAAATAAAATACAGCACTTGGTAGAAGTTTTGGAAGAGCAAGTGTTCCTCCTCAAAAGACTGGAGTTAGGTAAAAGCTGGTCACATATTCAGAGGCCAAAAGTATCATGTGGACAAGGGACTGAACACAACACATTTTCCAGCAGTAGAGCATGTTTCAACCATGGAAGTTAGGTATTATAATTAATTTTTTTTAAATCCTCTATTTTTTCCTATTATCCCAGTGTGTCTGACTGAGAGATGTGCTTCATATTTCAGTATATACTGGTGATTCTCTAGTTTAAAGCAAAATCTACCAGCTACACTCAACAGACATCCTGCAGACTTGTCCTCATAATTTCTTTAAAAATATTGAAGCTTCTGAGGCAACATATACCCTTGTTAATACAGAAATTTCTGAAGGAAGAAATGCAACTTTAACTGATATTTACAAAAAAAAAAATAAAATAGGTAAGACAATCAATCACATCAAAATCAGAGAAGTCTGACTAACTTCCACCTAGGACTTTTATCTTCCACACAGCCAAGTCAATCTTCAGACTCGTGAAAAACTGATTAGCAAAACTCACCCAGCTCCACTGCCGTCTGTATGCACCTGAGTGACTCTGGACAATCAAAGGCAGTGAATGTCCTAAAACATTCAGAGAACTTGACCTTATGTTTCAGACATCAGTATCCACAAGGAATCAGGTTCTGCTCCCTGAACTAATATGTTTGCATAGGGCCCATGCTTGCAAGGGCCTGCAAAATGCACTAGTTACCAACAGTTATGATTAACTGTATACTGAAATTGCAAGGAACAGAGAGACACAGACAAACTGCACATTGTTTTCTAAGCACCATACTCCAGACTATCAGAACTCAGTAACAGAGATTAGACCACAGCTGTTGCCATGAGACCAAAAAAAGAAAAAACAAACAAACAACCCAAAAAAACCCCCACCACACCATACCAAAAAAACCCCAAACCTACCAGGACCAAAACAGGGAAAAAAAAAAAAAAAAAAAAGAAAAAAAAGAAAAAGAAAAAAAAAAAAAAAGCTGCACTGGCCCAAATAAAAATGAAAAAATGAAATATATAGGAAACAGGAATTCTCTTTGACAACCAACCATCAGGGGGATTCTAGACACTCCAACTGAATAAATCACTGCATTAACTAGGAGGATTGGAAAAAATATTAACTAGTATTCAGTAAAAAAAAGGTTTATTACAGCCAGGGAAAAAAAAAAAAAAAACCAACTAACTAGCAGGCTTTTCAGAGTTGAAAATCATCATCCTCTGCAACCAGAACCAACACAGCCCTCCTGACGTCTCTCAAGCAAGTAAAGGGTGGCTGAGCACACTTAAGGTCAAAAAAACCCATGGTTGGACTGGAGTTTTAGTTCCCCTTTGGGACCTGGTTCTATATTCACTTGAAGTTCAATCCCTAGCTTGGGCAGAACCCAAACAGTTTGCTCCATTAAAATCAAGTATCAGCTCACATCTAATACCACACAACTGTGAGCAATCACCAGAAATGGCATGCCTGCTCCCCCACTCCTTAACCACAAAATATTGCTCCTTTCCTTCAACTGGGCTAATGATCCTGCAGCTGCAGAGGGAGTCGGTTCAGCAGGCTCACCCAGGAGCAAACTAAAGCCTCTAAAACAAAACAATCAGTCAGTTCAACAAGCTTATCCAGTGGAAAACTATGTGGCTATACAACTGCTGAATCTCACAAGAGGGACAGGGATCAAGTTCATGAGGGAAGGGGGAACTTGCTTTTAGTAGACAGGCACCATTACAGCACAGGTAGAAATATATTTTGTTTTTCTGGGATCCAGTAGATCATTACTTGATCCTGGTCAAGCCCACGCATGCAATCAAAAAAATTAGAAACAATTCCCTACAGGTATTTTAAAAGCAATACAAAAAAAACCAACCTCTCAGGAGAGTTTTGAAGAAAAGTATACATTTGAATATATAATTATCTTGGAAGAAAAGAGGCTTCTATCACGTTTACTGAGGAACACTTCATGTTCAACCTCTCAGATACCTGTTAGCATCCAGTTAGTAACTTGCAGCGAAGAGTATATTTAAGATTTGGAGGTGCTTTTACCCAAAGAACAGGAGGGTATAAGCAACGTCAGCACAGCCACACTGACACAGCTTATGTTAACCCAAAATAGTCTTTTCCCCCAGCTACGGAACTGTATGTTTACATTCAGCTTCAGACATCAAAATAGATTGAAACTAGTCCAAAGCAACTTATTCACCCATAACAATCTTCAATGATTTTGTACGCACAGCTGAATATTCAGTACTTTTGCCAGTCATCTATGGATTTCACTTTTAGAGGAATAACACAATTAAACATCCACCCATTCCCTCAAAAGCCCCACCTTGACAAGGTTTGTTTACTCTGCCAGCTCATTAAAACTCACAACATCCCCTCCGAGGGAGAAAGGAGGAAATCATTGAGGAAAACAGAGCTGAGTGACTTGGAAGTTCTTTGAACGGCCCTCTCCACTAAAAGAATCACAAAGCAAAGCCTCTTCAGACTGCAGTAATTTGCAAAGCTTTCCAGCCTGAGATGAACTCTGGGGTCAGCAAAAAGCCCAGGTGGGCTCAGGGCACACACACATATATGGAGGTGAGAAAACAGCTGCAAAGTACTAACTACACAAGTTATAGATGTTCTCTTCAAAGAATACATGAAAGTACACAAGAACTCAGGCCACACTCTTGTTAAGCCATCAATTCTACAACACAAAAAAAAAACTTAAGTGGCCAAAATATCTCAGATAAGATTGAAGTACACCACTGAAGCTGCACAGGGTTGATGACCTTCCTGTGCTAACTGTGACTGATTTGTCTCAAAACCACTTGTTCCTGCCCTTCTTGGGACAATGTCAGCAGGACACTTCCAGAGAGCTAAAGCTTGTACTGTCGGGCAACACACCACTCAGGCTTCCACCAGTTTGTCAACACTACCAACTGTAAGATACAACACTTAAAACCAAAAAACATTTCACTGGATCACCCCCACTTACCACCACCATCATAATCAACAGCTACCTTGTACTCACAAGATGACTAATGCATGCAACCACAAAAAAAACCAAAAAAAACCAAAAAAAAACCCTGTTAAATAACAAGTGAAAACTCTTAAACCAACTTACTAAGAAAGCTAATCCAGAATAAGTACTGAGAACAGCTGGCTTTGGCTATTAAATGCTAGAAATGGATACTTCAGTTACCTGCTCTGACATAACAGCCTATACCTGATCAGCCTCTAAAATGAATCGCTGTTTCCACAGAAAAACAAACTGAGTAATAAGATCCAAGTAGAAACCCAGGCACTCCAAATGACACCAAGAACCATAGAACAGCTGGCAGGACAATACTCAGCAGGGGGAATTCTCTTGGAACAGTTTGCTCAGAAACAAGGTGTCACACAGGAAGCAGCGCTGCACATCGGACATCTCGCTGCTGGATCACAAACACACTCCTTGCCTGCACTTTCCCTGCTTCCCCCAGCATCACCAAACCACTCTCTCCTGGAACAGCTTCCAAAGGAATTCTTTGAATAGAAACAGATACAAGCAAGAGGACTAAAAATAGCAGAGCAAGAGCAGAGACATTCTCACACTTGCAGAAACACACTCAACTGCATCAAAAAAAGGCCCCTATTTAATTCACACTAGAATTGACAGTGAGGGACAAAGTAGAAAGTGCCCATAGAAAAGTTTTGGAGGGCAGGATTAATTCAGACTTATGCCACTCATCAGATCACATTACAACACATACAAAAAAAAGCAATGCTGAAATTACAAGCCACAAGTGATATAGAAAGAAATACACTCTGTAATCAGTAATGCTGTATCTATAAAATGTGATAGCAGATTTCTGATTTTAGCTTGTTTTGGTAGCAACACCAGACAGCTCAGTATCCTTCCTGCACCCTCCCAACCTCCAAACTAGACACCAAGGGAAGACTACCAGCACAAACCACTGGTTGTGATACGTTCTTATACTCAGGAGACAAAACAAAGCTAGGAGTCTGGCAGAAAACCACTTTCAAATAAAGCAAAATATTCCAGAACATCTTTCTATACTTTTTGTCCCAGATTATATTTCTCAAGACTAATCTTAGGCAGGAATATCCACCAAAACAATAAAAGCTTTTTTTCCCAGTTGTTTTTTTGTTTTTGCAGTGACATACATTGTCTCTGAATTTAAAGTCTCAGAAGGAGGAAGAGAAACAAGTTTGTAAGGCAGTGTTAACAATTTCCTGTCTTCACAATCACTGTACATCACATCTTAATGAAAACTATCAGCCATTTGGCTCAGTTTAGCCTTTTAAAGTTAAAAAACACTGTGAGAAGTGAGTGAAATCCTTTTACAAACTTACTGTCAGGTGCTCAAAATCAAGAAAGAAATAAAACAGCACCAAGAACTGAAAGCCATCAAAAATCACTTCCATTTCCCTGCCACCTCTGGATTGCTCCTTCTTACAATCACAACCATTGTTACCATTTTGTCTAGCTTTAAACAAGCAGGTTTGACAAGTTAACTCTGATACTAATCCTCATATTGACTTGCTTCAGTCAGAAACCTTGGGTTTACCTCAAGCTTTCCCACCTGATTTTGAGTATTATTTTCCTCACAACCACAGCTTCTCAACTTGGTGTCATGTGTAAATTCAGTTATTTCATCAGTCTAGAACTCATGTGAGGTCAGGTCTGTCTCATCTGCACAAAAATGATACCAAACTTTTGAAAGAGATGAAGGATTAATTATCTTTACAACCTAAAACATGCTAGAAAGGAGCAGGCAAATAGAAAGTCCTCTATGCAGAACTCAACCGAACAGCAGGAATACAGTCATCCAGGCTGTTCTTGTCATTGAAATGAAATCAAAATTAAATTCGTTCCTCACTTAGTTTCTTAAATTTTCTGAGGAAGATACCAAAGAGACAAGGTGCTCACATAAAGCATCAAATTCCCTATAGTTTTACTGCATTTAATTCAATATTTACTTTCTCTTTAAACATAAAGGGGGTGGAGAATGACCTGTATGCTTTTTCTAAGACCCATGGCCACTGTTCCAACTCCATCTGTATCTTCTTCTGTTAATCTGGTCGGACTTAAATGTTATTGTGTTCACTGTCTCCAGTAGGAAGTTGTCATTCTCTTCCACCACTTCTTTCCAAGGCAAACCAGCTCACAATAAAATTCACACAAGGGCAAGAGTAATATTGTCTTTTTAAGTTCACAAAATCTGAACAAGCATATAAAGCTTCTCTTCAAAACTCCCTTCCTATTGTTAAGCCATTAAAAAATTCCTTTTCATATTAATGTATTCCCTTATCTTTATCAAGTAAACATTCTCTTCTAACATATTTTTGTAGTCCGAGTTAGCTGAGTAGAGCATAGCAATGGATCACAGTCCCCGATTCCATACAGGTATGCCAAGTTTATACACTGTGCAAGGCAATATTAAAATGCCTGAGTAGAAAATGTTTTCCAGACCATTCCAAGAAGCTGATAGCGACCTGTCCATTTTACCACTGAAAGTCTGAAAGACCAAGCACTTTCCTGCAAGATGAAGCTACTCACTTTTGAAACAAAATGGGGTTGTACTCTACACACAGCTCCTGAAACAGCTTATTTATTCTAACTGTACACCTCACCGTCAGCACACATACGAATTCTGAGACTGCACCCGGAATACACATTGTGCTAACCGCAGTGCTCAACTCTAGCAACAACACTGAAATATTACAGGTACCAGCTACAGAGAGCATACTGCCTCTACAAAAACTTCACTAAACAAATGGTTCGACAATGACAATATTTAAAACCATTTCAGAAGATGTGCTGTAAACATCAGTTTTCTCCACGGAATTCAGAAAGCTGTATGAACACAGAAAACAAGCAAAGGATGAGCAAGGAATAATCAAGATAAAACAATACAAGTCCTAAAAATTGCACTACAAACTTAAGTAACAGCTTTTTAAACACAGTAATAATTTTCAGTCATTTACAAAGCCTTGTTAAAAAATTCTAGCACAGCAGGGGGCTGTTAAGCACACTTGCCGAAAAAACCAAGATGACACTGTAAATAAATTCAGAAACCAATAGCAGACAAGTTCAAAATGTAGAACAGTATGATGTCTTAAATGTGTTCTCAATTTAACACAAGACTATTTTTCAAGTTCAATGAGTACAGTGTCCAAAACATGGCTTTTTGAAAACCAGTAAGAACATGAATCAGTAGAATAAAGTAAAAATAAACATTTAAAAGGAAGAATGTAACATACCTCCTCTGATCAGGGAAAAAAGTACAAGAGATAGCAGTCACCCAAAACTGCAATCAGCAGAAAATAAATGACTAAAACCCTGTCTCACCTTCAGAACACTGACATTTGCTGTTCTGCGGGGCTTTAAGGTAGTTTTTTTGAAAATATACAAGCCTCATCTAGGTAGGTACTGTCCTTTTGGTTCCTTCAGTTTTTGATGTCTAATATTAGAAAAACTGTACTTACCAACCTTGTTGCTATGCTATAAAGCTCTTAGAAAAAAGGCGTTAGAATGACCTTAGTTTTGATACTCAAAAGAACACTGCCCTGAAGTTTGAGTTTTTGAGATTTGTTGGAAGATACTGTGAATTTGCAGCCACATCATAGGAATTCCTGCACAGGATCAAATGCAAGAGACTGACAGAATGGGATAAAACAACTCTCAATACACTGCATTTAAACATTATGGAGTACACATACAACTGCTGAAAACAGCAACTTAAAAGAGTAGAATTTTTACTTCCACTTATTCATGAAAGTTCATTTGAAGAGTTGTAAATACTTCCAAGTAAAACATTTTGCGCTCATTTTAGATTTTATTTTGCCAAAGAAAGAAGAAAGGGAAGGAAAAAGTATGTTTAAATCAATTATCTCACGCTAAGAGCCAGAGACATAACTTCCGTGAAAACCATTCTAAAATCTCAACTCTTGTATACAGAACAAATAAAACCCAGAAAATTCCTAGGACACACAGCACCAAGAGTAAGGCCTTCCATATCTGAGATTATGTTAGACTTTCATATATATTCTAATATGAAAGTATATTTGAGAACACAAACCTTTGTTTGACTGATTTATCAGTTCCTACCAAAATCAAATGAGGAATAAAACAGAGATCAAGGAAATGTAATGACATTAAGTGAGGAGAAAAACTAGGACAAAACCTGGTGAATCAAAAATCAACTTTACAAACTAATGTGAACACACTAAACACTGTAGTTTTACTTCAGAAGCAACTAAAATTAAATAAACGTTTATCTGGAACTCACTTGTCAGCAAACATTCTAGCATGACTGAAATGCAAGTTGTTGAACCACCAGAAGTACACTGATGTCAAACTACACTATAAACAAGTATTTCTTTAGCTGCACTCTTCTAGAGCTTCAGCAAGATATCCAATTGTGGAAAAGAATTCAAAGTGTAAGTTCCAGACACACATGATATTTTTTCGGTTAACATTAAGTCTTTTGGAGCTGTGATGTTTTGAATTTAACACAACTGGGAAGCTTTCCTATCATCTTCTTCACGAGGACCTTTTGAGGAGCTTTTTTCTTTTAAACTCATCTGAAGCTTAATAGAGATCCTAATATTTTAATTTTTTTTAAGATAAACAGAGGGCATATTTCCACCTTTTATTTAAATTAGAAATTTGGGTAATTTTGAATATATATATATATATATATATAAAACTTTTGAAAAAGAGAGATGAAGAATACATGCTATACGTCAGTATTTCATCAAGTTTTGATACATTCCCAAAACTTAATCCTTGGGAGGTCAATATACACCTAGTTCTGAAAGAACTAAACATATAACTTCCTCCCAGCTGGTCTTTGAGCTGTCAGGAAAGCAGAGCCCCACACCTCTCCAGCCATAAACACCATACCAGTATAAAATACAATAGAGTTATAATGGCCAAACATGCATTGAGATAAACCAGCCTAGTGTGAAGCTCCATTTTCAAGCTTTGCCATGTTTCCAGATTAATGCTTTTAAGTTTTAACTATAACAAAATAAAGTTCATATATACATTTTAGCAAAGTTTAGCAAAATGTTTGACCTATGTTTACATGAGGTTACTTCACCCGGTAGGGCACTTGAGAAGCATATAGCCGAGATTTTTCAGGAAATATAAGAGGTGGTAATGTTCTCATTTTATTCAACAGAATGACTAAGTGAATCTACCAGGAGAATTAACTTTCCTCAGAATTACTGAGTGCCAGAAGAGATAGCTTATCTCCTTCAACATTTCTGTTTTAGAAAAGAAAAAAAGTATTACCTTAAAAAAATTTTCTGTCTTTCCAGCATATCTGTTCATATATAAGCTTCTGGGGGATACAGCAAATTGTCAATGCTACACTACACCTAAATGCAGAACAAAAACACATTTGTAGGGCTACCAAAAGTAGGATGCAAAACAACCTCACACCTTTGCAGTCGTCTTTACCAGAGAGAGAGACAGCCGCTACACACTAACAGAGCAACACCATTTCAAAGGACTGAAACATAGTCTCAGTGTCAAAGAATTCACCAGGCAGATTTAACAGCCAAATGGGATGTTGAGAACAGAGACCCCTTTCTCTCCCCCAGCTACTCCACCATGGCTAATCATTCCTGGTATTATTTCATTACTCACTTTCAGTGTAGTTCATCAAAGCAGGAATTCTGTTTGTTTGTTAAGACACACCTAAGGTTCCCCAGCATTACTGATTCTACTTATATGAACCAGGCTCCGAATAATTTGAACAAACAAATCAAAGTAGCAACGCATCATATCAAGATCAAGAACACCAAACTCTTCCCCCTTTTTCCCCCACCGCAAACTTGTCTTGTAACTAGCCCCAAGCCACATCCTCGTCCTCCTCCTCCACAAGCAACTCACTCTGTCCTTCTCCCTTTACACACTGCATCAGAACCTGTCTGTTAAGACAAAGAAAGGATCATAAAAAGTCCATGTTAACAACTAATCCTAACTTTTCTCCAGTACTGTGGAGCAACTGGAAAAGGAGAAAGAGTTGTATATCAGCTTTTCAATCAAGGTCTGTCATAAAGGGGACCTACGACCATAAAAGCAGTTCCTGGCCCCTCACCACTCCTAAACAAATTCCCAAGAAGAAAAATTATGCTGACTTCAGTTGCTCAACTTTTTCATTTGTTTTCCCCTATATTCTGTTCCAGTTTCAAACAGCTACCTGGTTTTTTTGCTGGGTAGAAAGGCCTTTAGTTACCACAGTGTGGCTCAAATGTTCAACATCACCTTGCTTTTGCCTGAAAGGCAAGATGCTTCAGTCAGTATGTTTTTGTGTTCAATTTTTACTTAAGTAGTAAAATTAACTGAAATTGGATGGTTTTGCAGTTTCTTGCATTATGTTTTATCACATTTTATAGTGAGTGAGTAATTTCATAACTAATGAAACACTTGAACATCTTCTCTTGATCTGCCATTTTAATGGATTTGTTTATTGAGGACAATATAAGTTATACACATTCGTGCTTTGCTCTCTCTCATGGTGAAAGTTCTCAAAAGCACTCCCCAGTAATCCACAGAATCAACAAGGGAGCAAAGTCATCCAAATATTTGAGGCAGGTTTCCTAGCAGAAACTACACCTCAGTGATGTTTCATTTTGATTGACTGTTCTACAAGAGTCATCCCAGCACTTCCCAGATTCAATAACCCTAACTATGCAAGTAATTTTAACCATCTAACATTATTTCAACCTTTCTCTACAGTTGTGGAGGTCTTGCAGTTTTTGGGAAAAGTGTCTGGGCTTGCAAGAGTACAAAAACTAGGCTGGTCCAGTTAGCTTCTAATTTTGGACTCCCATAGTTCTGCAAAGTGTGGGCTTTAGTCTCATTAAAAAGTACTTTTAAAAATACTTACGATGTACATAACGTCACAAAATGGAGTTCGATATACAGTAAGCACTCAGTCTACCCTTTCCTAAACAATGTATTGCACTTCAAGTCATCATTTGCAATCCATGCAATTCCTAGACAGAACATACAAAGGACCTGGGCAATTTTATCACAGTCAGACAGTGATAAAACAAACAGTGTTCAACCTATTTTCTTCCCTCACAGACTGCTGAATTATTGTTTTCAATTCAGCTAGAACCGGGACAGTCAATTAGTTCTCATTTGCAAGCACAGAAATTATTCAAATTTGAAATATGCCTCTTACTGCATTTTCACAGTACTTTCTCTGAATCCACCCATTTCTCAACCAACCAAGAATCATTAGTTACTGTGAATACCACACCACCCATACTAAACTCAATGCTTAATCCACATCTTTCTCAAAGGCCAGTAAGGACATATAAATTCAGTTTGCCTTAAGGACTACAGCCCTAACTATGCCAAGTGGCTGAACCCAGAGAAAAAAGCCTGGGAGGGATGTAGTGCCTCACCAATATGTCTAAGTACCTGAAGGAAAGGGACACAGCCAGGCTACTTTCAGCAGTGCCCAGTGACAGGACCAGAGCAAAAGGGCGGAAATACAGGATGCTCCCTGTGAACAACAGGGAACACTTTTGTGCCTTGAGGGCAACCAAACACTGGCACAGCACAGGTTGCCCATTGAGGCGGCAGAGTCTCCATTGGAGATATTCAAAACACATTCAGACAAAGCCCTGGGCAACCTGCTGTAGATGGTGCTGCTTGAGCAAGGGGAGACTAGAACACCTCCAGAATTCCCTGTCAGCCTAAGCCAGCCCATGATGAAGTAAAGGAAAAAGGTAAGAAAGTCCTTTAACAGAAAAGCTGTTATCAAAAACACCCCACAAGCTCCGTTAGAGAAAATTCTCAAGCTCTAGCATTTCTTCTCCCACAGTAATATAGAGAAAATCAAGAGAATTTTCAATTAAATCAGGTAGGTTAAAAGCCATTGGGATAAAATCTAGAAAGATACACTATTACATCGACAAATAAAATGGTAAACAACAAAACCTGGAGTACAGGTATGAAGTTGAAATTGGTTTTATACTAGCCGTCATAACAGAGAACTATTAAAAAAAGATTATAAGCATCTTTTTCTAAGATGCAAAGAAGAGTTCCTGGGCATTGCTGCTAATCTGGACATCAATAAACAGCAAAGAAACCCAAGAGGTTGAAGATGTGCATCAGAAAGTGTTTACTCAATTGCTAAGGAAAAAACAAAGACTTGTATGTACTCATTAACTTAACTGCACCAACCTCATAAGTCTATTCCAATCTTTCTCTAAAAAAAAATTCCGACAGCTAGCCCTTGGCACTTAACCCATGTTCAAAACATTCAGCAATTCATTCAGTGGCTAATAAAAGAAAGTGAAGCACAAGACCAGGAAGTGCAGTACTCTTAGCCCTCATCACACTTAGTCACCCAAAGTTAACATCACTAACTTAGGTCTCCCTTTATGTCAGTCTCAAAAATGGATCGCAAGTCAGTGATCTCCAGAATGTGTGACTGAAAGCTGAAATAAAAGCAGACATCCATCCATCCCTTGGGGCACAACCCACCAAATGCATGGACCAGAGTTTCTTGAATACAATATACTATGTACAGCCCAACAGCAGTGCAAAGTTTGGCACCAGGAGTCCTTTCAGATTCCTGTTGCTGAAACTGTGTGTAAGACAACATAAGATTTTGAAAATCAAAGAAGAGCAGAGCAAAAAATAAATCAGCAATAGCTATCGAAGTGGACAAACACAGATAATGAAACAGTACAAAGCCAAGCACTGAGGACAAAATAGCCATGATTCAGTTAACATTAAAAACAGGAAGCAAAAATGTTTCTGAAGCCATATGCTTCATTCCATATTACTATATATATATCACCTCAAACCACTAAACAATACAAATGGAGTAGAAACAAATAGTGTGTTTTCCTTCCTCAAAAGCAATCTCAATATGGTCTCTAAAGTATCATCCTACTTCCAGAAACACAAATGAAATGTTCTAGATTAAACCAATGCCAGATGCAATAAAACTGCACAAAGACTTCCTCTCTCTATAGCTAACCATTAAAAATATTCAGGAACATGGTCATAACTAGTGAATTCAAATCCTACAACTTCAACCACAGGGTGGCCTAAAAGACTGAGGTAAGCTTTCTTCCCCCCACACTGAAACAGTTTTAAAAAGTACAATGATTCAAATCTGGAGGTTAACAAAGTATTTGTGTTTTCTTCAATTAATTGTAGATTCACATACTGAATGATTCTGCAAGACCGATTCCATTGAACCTGCATCTTCTACAGCAATAAACTGTATTTCCTGTATGATATAGCAGAAAAACAAAACCATAGAGTTCACGATCGGAGTATTACTTCAGGCAAATCTTAAGTCTCAAGAAAGATCAAAGCTCTCTCAACATGGGAAACATTTCATTGTTTTTAATGCAAAATGCTACACTCAGCCAGGTTAAAGAGTCCTCCAAGCTCACCTGTTGGAAGACTGATTTAAGAAGCCTGAGGAGAGAGCGGGCTAAAAAAGCTTGACAATTTTACTTTCAAAAGAAGCCACAATATTGTGCAGGTTCCACAAAGAAAGCTGGACAAAAAGAAATAGAATTGCAATAGTACTGAGAATAGAAACAACTCCATCCAAGGGAGCTGCACTAAGTTGTTCACATAACCTATTTTACAGGTTTTACAATGTAAAGAAAACATAAGTAAAACAATATGCTCAGCAAAATATTTATGATGTAGTAAAAGCAGGCTGAGCAAGCCATGAGATCTTAGGCATCAGACCATACCACCTTCAAACTGCCTGTCTGTAGTCGCTGTTTACTCCTTGAAGCACTGAGAAGTAATGGGGAGAGAAAGGCTGAGGGTACCACACCCGTGGAAGGAACAGCCTTGCAGGAGCCCCAGGCAGATGGGGAGTTCCAACAGACTCCCAGTGCAGATGGCCAAAATCAAAGAGTGTGGACTTTCATGTTACAGCAAAACAGACAAACCCTTTGTACAGTTTTTGTAAAATATAAACCTGAAGTAATTGCAAAGGAGGCATTTCACAACCTTTCATCCCAGCTCTCACTTTAATGAATGTAACCTGTTTAGGGAAGTTATATGAAAAACAGTGCAAGTCCAAACTAGGTCTTCTCTGAAACGCAGAGGACCCAGTGGGCTACAAGTAAACAGACTGTTTGAGAAATAAACCTAAAATTCACCAAAAGCTCTAGCAGAAAATATTGCAGTGCACATCAATTCTATTCCCTCAAGCACCTTCCATTCAATAATTCTGAAGTCTACAAATACAACACGATTTCTCTTTTACAAAGGGGACAAGTCACTTGGCTTCTCCTTCAGCAAGCTCACACAAGGCTGTTGCAAAGCACTGAACTCAGGCGTTCCGAGTCCTGCCCCTGTGCTTCAACCAAATAAGAAACAAAGATAAATAAAAAGATTCGTAACAGGTCTGAAATTTTACTCCTAGTCTGTCATGAAGCACCTATTCTAAGTACCGGTACTAAATGTGACTGAAACAGCATGTAAGCATTACTACTAATAGTAAGACTCTCAGTGATGATTATTAATAGAGCATTAACAGTACATGACACATACACCTTTTAAGTACTGCTCACCAGCGTGTTACTCCGCTATGACCAATATCAAGAGGACAACACCAGCAACAAACAAAGTGTACCAAAAATGGCATTTTACAAGGAAATAATCACCAAAAATAAAAGTTCACCGAAGAAATATAAAGCATCAACAATCTACTTCTAGGTTCTAGAACTGCACAGACAAGACTATTTTGTTGGTTTTCCCCCAAGCCTCCTTAGATTTTAGTGGTGAGTCTGTAGCTTCCCTGTCCCCTCAAACAATCAAACCCTTCTGGTAAGTCATGGCACCAGGAGCTTTATGGAGGATGAGCCAAAACAACTGAAACAGTCTGAAGTTCAGAAATGCCATGTTTTTTTTAGTATAGACAGTTCTCAAAATCAACACACTGACAAAACTACAAATTGAACAAAGTAGAACAGAGCTTGTCCAATTCCCACTACTGCCCACCTCCAACACTACCAAGATTATTGAGGTCATAAAACAGAAGCCAGCTCATTTTCAGGAGTCACAAAACATCATTAATTCTGCAAAGTGATTTAGCCTTGCTTGCTTTCAACTTACCTAGTGTAAAGTTAAAAATAAATTCTTTAAACAAGTTAAGTCAAACCACTGCAGAGAGATTAGGTCCAGGTATAAATACTGAGTCAGCCAGGTAGGAATCCAAATCCAGATTCCATTGGAGAATGTGATACAACCAAGGGAATTGCTAAAAGGGCCTGGTAAATATTAAAGAAGCAAAAGCCAGGAGGCTGAGTTGCTGCCATTTTTTGTGAAGGGCTCTGTTTCAATGGCAAGCACTGCTCCCCCTCCCTTCCCTTCCCTCACATCCAGCTCCAATTTCTCTACTTGGAAAAAACCAGCTGCTCTCAGGCGAGGACAGCCCCTCCACTCCCCTTCCACAGCTTTCCTTCACACAGCTCCATAGCAAACCCCGAGTTTCTGTTCCACGAAACATCCTGCTCCTCCGAACACGACCAGGGGTGCTCTGCACATCCACACTCCTGGTGCTAGCATGCTCACAAGAGAGAAGCTTCAAACCAGTCCACCCTGCTCGCAGGTGGCACCCAACAGCACTGCAGACATTCCAGCACAAGCTTTTAAACCTATTCCACATCAGAGAGTTCAGACCCTTGTCATTAGACCCAAACATGCACTAGGTCCTTTCTATATCTAGCTTCTTGCACAGGAATGCCTACCAGCTCACTTCCCTGCTGCAATTTTCTTCAGCAACAGGAGAAAACGCAGAAGAGCGTTCTGTTGTTTTTAAAGGCAACGTAAGTGAGCCCTGCCGTGGCACCCAATTCCAAGCAACCAAACACAGCCGATGGCAAGGAAGGACTAAATTGGAGAAGGTTCATAGAGGGAACGGTTCATTCATTGTCATGTCCTCAAGTAACCCACTCTAGCTGCTGAGATGTTATTGTCTCTAGGGGTGACCCCCACCACCAGCGAGGGAAAGCGGATGAGCAAGACAACATGGAAGCAAAGCCCTGCAAAAGTCATAGATCGATACTTCATCATCCACTTGTTCACTTCTCGAGCTGCCACCTTCCCTCAGCCTGACTCCTGCCGCCAGCCCCATTCCTCCAGCTGGTCCCGCTTTCCTCACATGCCCCGAGCCAGAGGCACCAACCCGCCAGAGGGAAAGCCTCGCTGCAGGAGACCAGCACCTCCAAGATGAGATGAGAACCCCTCCTCCTCGAAGGCGGACGCGGTGCAGGACCCCCTCCCGCGGATGTCAGGGGGTGCACACAGAACCCCCCTCTCCCGGGCCAAGCGGGCACCCCTCTCCAGCCAGGTGGGCGCTGCCCGCACCCGCGGCCCTGCTGAGCGGGAGAGGAGGGGGGCGGAGGGGGCGGGGGGGGGACAGCGATCTAGGCCAGGGCGAAGCTTCCCCGGGGCGGCCGCCACGGAAAGTAGGGCAAAGCCGCGTCCCCCCGTCCAACCCGCTGGCGGGCGGGCCGGGGCTGGGCGGCCCGGGCGGACACCGACCGACCCGCGGACCGAGGGACCGCCGGGCGGACAAAGCGGGGCCGGGCCCGCGGGGCCTCGGGGGCGGCTGAGGGGGGGAGCGGCCGCGCGCGGGGACCGTTGGCCGGGACGGGGGCGGGTGAGGGGGGCCCGCACGCCCCCCGCGCGCGCGGTACCTGCCCGGTGCGCTCACAAAGCGGCGGCGGCGGCGCCCGCGACCGTCACGTGACCTCCCCCTTCCTCCTCCTCCTCCTCCTCCACGCGCGCGAGGGGTCGTTTTCCCTCCCCACGTGACGTGACGCCACGCAACGCGACGCGCTCGCGCGCAGCCCCGCCCCGCGCCCCTCACGCACCGCTCGCGCGCGCCCATCCACCGGAGCCTTCCTTCCGCCTCTGCCTCCCGCCCCCTCCCGGTGACCACGTGTGCAGCGCGCGCGGGGAAAACCCCGCCCCTTCCTTTCGCCTTCACGTGACTGGGTCCCCGCCCCTCCCTCGGCGCGCGCCGGGCGGGAGGAAGGGGCGGGGCAGCAGCGAAGCCCCTCCCCGGAGGCGCGTGAGGGAAAGCCCGGGGGGCGGGCTGAGGGATCCCCTGAGGGACCCCAGCAAAGGACACCCAGAGGGGCCCTCGGGAGGGGCCGCGGGAATTAACCCACGAGTTCCTGAGGAACCCCTCAAGAGACCCCGTGAGAGCCCATGCGAGGATTCCGCTGAGGAACTCTCTCAGGGACCGCATGAGGGACCCTGTGAGGGACACCGTGTGAGGGACCCCCTGAGAAGTCCCTCTAAGGGATACCATGACGGGGCCCAGTGAGGGACCCGGATGGCTTAGGAACAGGGCATTTTGGAACCAGTTCTGCACTTCCATCAATTTAAACATCTCCTTCTTTTGAGAGAAACAAATGGAGAACTCCAGGACAAAAGATAGCCGCACTACGGGAGGAGAAAGTCAAGTAAAGTACGGTGGGGATTAATGGAGAATAGGGAGGGGATGGCAGAATTGTGTCAGAGAACTTGGTGCAGCTGCTGCCAGTCTAAACAATGACAGGACAGATGGCAAGAAAGGATAGTCAATAAAACTTGACTCCTGGGTTTGGGTTGTGAGTCAGGAGGGGCAAAAAACCAAACCACAAACAAAAATGTTTCTTCCATTTAGGCTTTTTCTTGCTGTGTATTTTTTCCATTGTGTACAGCACCTCTGGTTGCCAAAAATGCAATGGGTCCTAACCTTTTGGGCATCATTGCAAGGCCTGACATATTAAAGCCAGGCTTACTTACCCTGTGTGGAAGCTGGTCTCTGCTTGGTGCAGAGCAGACAGGGCTGGTGAAGGTGATGTTCAGATTGTTCAGCCCTTGTTGCCACCAGTGATGATGTCCCATGGTCCTTGACCTTTGCTGTGGTCTGATATCCTTTACTGCTCATCCTCTATCCCTTAAGTCCATATTCTCCATGAAAGTAGAAAGGGCATGAAATCTGATTTTACCCTAAACAGTATCTAAAAATTAATTTGTGTTTTTCATATTTCTGCCTTCTCTGCATGAAGTAGACAGATTTAGCGAGTCTGCATCCTTGACACTTACTGCATAGATGGGCAGGAGCTACAACAGATCCTACTGCTGAGGAGCTGCAAGATCTTCCTATTCTTGTTTTTTCTCAGTAAGATAGAGGGTCCTTTGAACTAAATTGAAATTCAGACCAAACAGTGCACAGGTATTGTTGATTTTTTTCATGCAGCTGTTGATATTCTGTTTTATTACTATAGCAGGGGGACAATTAATTACAGCTGTAAACAAAGTTTCACAAGCTTTGTGACAAACATGTCTGCAGCTCCATAATCTGTGTGGACTTAATCAGTATTGTTAGCATTTTTCCATCATGGCTTGGCAATCCTTTGATAATCAAGATGGAAATTTGGTGTGCAGCAGAAAACAACAAAGGCTAAGAGCTCTTGGGATGCTGTAGTGCCAGCTGGAAAGTGTCTCTGAAAATCACACAGAATTCAGCCCAAAAGCATTTGGAATGGGAGAAAACTCAGCACGGATACCAGGATCAAAGTGTTGTAGACTCTTTCTGCTGTACATGGAGTAAATATAAATGAGAAAATGGGCTACTGTACTGAGAAAGCTTCCAGAGGAGAGGTAAAGGAATAATGTGGTGGAGGCTTGGGAACAAAGACCTTCACTCCAAATATTGATCAGGAGGAATTTCTTCACTGAAACGTAGTGAAGCATTTGGATGGACTTTCCAGGGAGGTGGTAGGAGTGTTCAAGAAATGACTAGACATGATACTCAGTGCTCTGTTCTAATTGCCAAGTTGCTGATCAGTCACAGGACTCACTTTCAGGTGTCATTTCCAACCTAAAAGATCCTGTAATTCAGTACATCACACTTGGAGAGAAGACCCTGCAATAAACACTGTCAAGGTTTGACCAGTCCTGGCAGGCAAATTCTGCCTACTGCCTGTGCCAGGATTCTTATATGCTGTTACAAGGATTTGCAACGTCTTCAGTTTTCCAGCCAGTAAATAACAGTCTGGTGCAGGTGCAAATCCAGATAGGCAATTTCAGCTTACTGCGGAATTGTTTTTCTCAGTCACTTTCTGCAGATTTCTGAAATAGGCTGCAGTTCACATACCACAGGCTGGACACCACTGTTCTGGTGCTTTGGCGTTCTCCTTCCCTATCATATTTGTGACTGGGGAAAACTGCTTGTATTAAGAATATCTCCCTGTTCCTAGTTCAGGAGTCTGTTCTACTTCTGTGCTGCAATAAAGCCATCTCTTTCAGGCAGTACTATCTTCCCTGTTGCTAATGCTCTCTTCCACTTTCCACACTTCCAACCCTTCCCCCTCAGGCTCATTGGACAATTGGTCTGACTGAACTGAAGTTCGGAGCAGTTTTTTACTATTTATTCTGAAGTTTTTATTTTCTTTGTGCTCTTTTTTTTTTCTTTTTTTACATCGCTTGGTCCAATAAAATATTACTCTGCTGCAAACTGGTCTCACAGCCCTGACCCCAATGACACCTCTTCAACAGCACTACCTATTTCCAAAATACATTGCACTAGCCTCAGAAAGTCAACATAATCCAGGTACACAAGTTCTGCAAGGGAGAGGCTCAGTATAAAGAAACCAGTCTTGACTTTGAGCTTTAAGTTTGCAGGGAACCTGTGTAGAAGCCCAGAAGATAATGGGGCTAATCTCAAACACTGATAGCCAGGTGGCTGCAGAGCCAGCCAAGGATTGTTGGTACTAACAGCCAGGGACTGTTAGCAATAACACACCGGGAGAATGAACAGAATGGGGCTGGAGAAGGGGCCACAGGGAGGTAGAGCAGTGTTTTTCTGGGACAAACATCCTTATCCTGGCTCCTGGAGATTAGCACAACACAGCACAGGTGTAGGAATGAGGTCAAGAAGCAGACATGTAGGAGGATATGGAGACCACCAAATACCCTGAAGCCTCCAACCCATTTCCACAGTAACTAAATTACACAGAAAGGGAGAAACTTGCCTCCAGGGCAGGGAAACTTATCTATAAAAAAGTACCCCCACAAAGCCCTGTGTGTGCACCCCAGGACCCTGAACACTCCATCATCTGCATCAGCAATGGAGCCAGGACTGCTGATCTCTCTCTCTTTTTCCCTTGTTTTCTCCTCCTCTTTAAAACAGCTTGCTCTCTTTCTCTGTTCCCTTTGAGCTCCCTCCTTTATTTTAAACTCACTGCCTTGTGCTTATAGGATGTCAGAGACTAACATAACAGTTTCCATGCAGAGTGTGTAATCTACCAATAGAACTTTGTAAGATTTCGTACACCCTCTGACTTCTGCTGTTTCTTTTGTCCATGAGCATTTGCAAATTTTAGGTACTCCCTTCTCCTGAAGAGTGGGATGCTACAATATGGAATTCTTCCTAGGTACAATGAAACAGTTGAAAATTTTGGTGGCAAAGCGGAGTTTTCTCAAGAGAACTGTTACAAGGATTTTATAACAAGAGATGTTACCTTTGGGCATACCTGGGATTGCTGCTGCATTTAGATGTGGGGTGAAGCTTGTGGGGATGCTGCCAAGAAATGGGATCTAACGTGTTAGATTGTGTTGATATGCCTGCACAAGCAGAGCTTCCACAACAATTGTACTTGAAAGAGTTGCCATTTACATTATGGAAGCAAGCCGTTCTCCTAGAGATACCATTAATGATGGTGAAGGCAGGAAGGATAATGATGTCATTGTGTCTAGCCTTCATAAATCCCAGTCCATTCAATTCCTAACATCCATGGCCTGCGTTAGTCCATCATCCTTGGAATTTGTGTTGGGCTGCTTGATCATTTTTTAGAGACAGTGTGTCCCTGGAGATGACCCTTTTCTCCAGGTGGTCCCTGCAGACCTTGGTCCATGTTTTCTGTGTAGTTTGACTGCATGAAAAAGGTGATACATTTTCATGTGACCAGAATCTGAAAGTGTTCTGCATGATCACCTTAACCCTACTGTTATATTCCATTCTTTCAACCTTTTCCAGAAAACATTTTATCTGAATCTGTATTTATTTCCAGATTGTCAAGACACATGTCTGTGGCTGATACTCATCCTGCAAAGCCCTACTTAAACACCTAAGAAGGATGCTAGTGGGGTTACCTGTCTAGTGCATGCCCTTCTAATGGTGAGTGCTGAGTTTGTTCTGTCATGTTCCTTGATTTCATTCTCTGATGTGCCTACCCACTGTTACCTCTACCAGGCAACTGTTTCTAAGAATTAAACAGGCTACTGTTAACAGACTTGTTTTCCATACAACACTGTTGTTTGACATTAGCTGTGTATCTAGCCTTGAATTATCTATTTAGTCCTTTATCAGTTTTCCATTATTTTGTCTGTGACATCAGAAAAAGTAGTCTACAGATGCTTGGTCATTGCTCCCCAAGATTAAATTATCTCCAAGACAGAAGTATCCTTGGCCAGCTCCTAAATAACTTGGTGGGGCAGAGTTGCAGTAGATGATCACTGAAGGTCTTTTAAACATCCTTGTACAGTGTTGCACACTGCCTCTTGCAGCACTTACAGACCATCAGTCTTTACCAGTTGGATTTTAACAAGCCTAGTGGAATCCCAGCCCTCCCTTACTCCAGGTAATACAAAGGTTCCTGTAATGAATGGTAACAAACTAATAGTATTGTAAAGTGGAAGCTGGATGTGCACCATTTGCTGGTTTTTTCCCAAACTTCATCTTAGGATAAATTACAAGCATTTTTATCCTGTGATTTTAGGAGAATGTTTTGAATAGTGGTCCAAGGATATTTGCCAACTCCGGTTAAATGTCAGCCATCTGTTTTCAGTTTTAAAAGGGCTGTTTGTAGATGCAGTAACTGGCAATGGCAAGAACAAAGCAGTGAGCTTGGGAGACCCCAGGGAACTGCAGGCTGGTGAGTCTCCACCCAGCCCTGCAGAGATGGTAATACTGAAAGCCTCAAACACTGAGGAGACAAGAAGGTGACTGGCACTAGTTTTCAGTACGGATTTACACTGGGGAAGTCATGTCAGGCTGACCTGCTCACCCTCTGTGATGAGATGACTGCCTTGATAAATGAAGGGAGAGGAGAGGGATGTTGTTCAGTTTGAGCAAAGCTTTCCATGGTGTTTGTTAAAAGAATCTCATGGACAAACTGATGGACTACAGACTGGGTTTGTGGACACTGAAGTTGCACTGAGAACTGCAGAGCTGCTGGGTTCAAGGGGTTGTGATCACTGGCACAAAGTCCAGCTTGAGTCTAGTCACTGGTGTTGTGACCTAGGTCCTGGGGCCAATATGCATTCAAGCTCCAGATGTTTCCCTTCTCTTTAAGCAGCAAGTTGAGCAGCCCAGAGCACAGGACTAAAAGCTTTCCGCAAAAGCAAATAAACACCAAGTCCAACAGCAACAGCCTACAAGGTAACAGGGATTTTTTGGAGTCAAAGCATATTTATACTGGTAAAAAGCTAAAGTTGGCTTCCTGCAATTAATAGGAAAAATGCTCCTATAAATACACATGGCAAGTCTCCGCATCCCAAGACTCTTAGAATTTATTCCCAGGAAGGAATAAAATCTCCACAAAGTGGTTTTACCACGTGGCAAGATCATTAATTGTTACAGCTTAATAGTGTTCTACTGGCATCCTCACTGGCTGGCTGCAGTGTGGTGTCCAGCAGCCCTCAGCAGCAGTACACAGGCTGCCACCAAAGCACATGAGGAAGTGAATCTTATTATTTTAGTACTGACCAACCTTTCCTCACATTTTTGGCTCCAAGACCTTTCTTGGGGCTCAGACACATGGAGAAATTAGCCAGAATTTCTTCCTAGGTCAATACTTGCCTAGAACACTGCAGTTATTGGGGTGGAATTTTGCAGCAACAGTGTCAGTCTGTCTCCCCAAAGACAACCTTTAGTCACATTTTTTCCAGTTGTCTAGAATCTGTAAAATTTCTGTTGTAACTGAGTCTGTGTGTTTCACACTCAACATGCATCAGGCACTGCAGTGGGTTTGTAGAAGAGAGGAAACCCCCAGGACAGGAAAACTTTTGACAACACAGAGGAAGAAAAAACCCACAGACACTGATTACAGGGGTTACAGATCTTTCTGCTGACACTTCAGCATCTGTGGAACATGACCCTCACTCTGTTTGTGTCTTTGGCACATATAGTACAAGCAATGTCTAGCTGACCCTTCGATCACAGCTCCGCAGTTGCAGCCTGTAGCTTCTCTCTCACCTCTGCCAGCTCATGGTACAGCTCAGTGAAGAGAAAATAGTAAGACCCTCTGTGCAGGGCAGAGCAGCTGACCCATACCTCCCAAAAGCCATGTTGGCCACATGGTCCCTTGAGCCTTTTTAGGGGGCGGAAGCCCTCCTGACATCTGTTCTTTCAGAGGAGACTTGAGAGGGACTGAGGAAGCTGGGAGACAAAGCACAGAGATTCTTGTTTTCTAATACACTATGAACTTTCTCACTTTCAATGTCTCCAAAATTGGCCACCTCTTGACCAAAAAACATTTCAAGTGCTATGTCCTGGCATCTCTTTATTTATTGGACCATTTACTGGACCGTGAAAGCACCTTGCATTTGAAAAACTATCCTGATCTTTCATTCAGAAACAGGATGAGTACAGCAGTGGCTAGGAAGAACTAATAAAATAGTGTGAAACTATTCTAAGTCCTATCCTGGTTTGGCTTCCTCCTTGAGCAACAGCAGTGTCAACCAGCTGGCAAGAGCTGAGGCCCCAAGTCACAGAGATCAGAAACAAAATACACCCAAGAAGGGAAGTGATGACAGCCAAGGAAACCTGCAGCAGCTGGGCTGAAGCTGGAGGCAGGCAGCAGACTGAGTGTTGAAAGGGGTAATGTCGACTGCCACATGTTTGTAGCATACAGTGAAGGCACAGTTGATAACACCACAGACCAGCTGCAGACTCCAGGCCAAGGAGTGCAGTGGGTCTCATTTTGGTTCCACAGACAGGAATGACAATGGCCATACATGCACATGTCAGGCATGGCCAGTGAGAAAGCACCGAGGGAACCCAGACCTTTTAGTAGAAGTGAAGACTGACTGTGAAACAGATTAAAATCTCTTCTCCCAAAAATGGTGAGCTGCCTTACATAGGGAAACAAACTGATTCATCTGCACTGTGAATAGGAGAGCAAGGGGAGCTGCAAGACAGGTGATGGGACAAAGCAGATTAATGCTAAAATTAGCTGCTTGGGGACAATTTAGACTTTTTATTGCTGAGATTTAAGCTGGACATGCATTTAAGAGGAGCTCAATTAATACCAACAGCTTTGGAATTTGTGAGCTCATCTATGGTCCTCTAAGTCAGCTAACAGGCCCCACACCATCTGACTGCTGTACTCAATGGAGCATCTGAAGCTGGTGGGGAGTTAGTAACCCCGGTTGCCAAAGCCCTCTCTAACCCATCATTTTCTGTATGTCTCCAGGGCCAGGGGCTTTGGTTTTCTTTTGCATCTCTCAAACCATTTGATTAGAAGGCTCAGTAGAGTGACTATGTTAGTGTTCCTATATCTTTTTAAAGTCTGCCCTTCCAGCATTCGCAAGTATCAGTAATAGCTACTATGGGGAACAGAGATGATGCAGCCAGAGACATGGTCTCCCACTTAACTTAAAAACCTTAACTTACAAAGCTTGAGCTTGTCCACGATCATGGAAACTAGCCTCTCAGGATGAGGCCAAGGGTGCAGACAGGGAGACAGAAGCGGATTTTAGGCACAGAATTTTAACCTCCAGCATAAAACTTAGACTTCTCAGACATTCCTCTTCTGAAAAAATAGCTTTACTAGGTATAGACAGTGAAATAGGACAGCTGTGTAAAGGCCTCACTCTCCTGTGCAATGAAAATATGTGGAAATGCTACAGATGCAGTTTCGGGATGCAAGATCTCCCTAAAACCTGTAGTCCTGTACCTGACTGTCCAGCTACATTTATCTGTGCTGTTCAACACTTCTAAGAGGTAGGTCCTTCTTAGAAAAATAAAGTGGTTGAAAGAAAACTCTTGCCTCAGAGCAAATGAGGTATCAAATGATGAGAACAGGAAGGAGAGGCTTTGAAGTTGTAACAGTCCCAACTCTGCCAACAGATAAATCTCCTGTGGAAGTAATGAGTTCTGCTACAGCTATACAGAGAACAAGGACTAATGTTTAGGCCACGAAAAACCAAAAAAAAAGCTGAGATTCTGCTCTCGGGTTATCAATCCACTCACTGGTGGAGGAACAAGAACAGCTCACTTTGTTTTCACTAAATCAGTCATGTCCACACAGAAGCTGGACTGCTGTGGTAAGAAACCCAAGCCCACTTGCTTTTAAACTGCCCTTGCAATGGGGTATTAGCAAATAAGGGAAAATATCAGCCACACCAACACACTATACAAATACATTTTATTTAGAGATACCCATAGTAAGATGCACAAATATTTTTTGTTCACCAATTTTCAGATCACACAACTTCAAGTAGTGGAAAAAAACAAACCGCAGTTAATTACAAGTATCTATGTAACAGGGCAGTAATAAAAGATTCATTTGTCAGACTACAGCATGGTTAACGATACTCAGATGAGAATGTACAGGTCTAGGTATTTAAAAAGTGCATGGGGCATTGCCACATACACTAACATGCTTCTTCAAAGAGCAACATCTTTCTGGCATGTGAACACAGTAACCCGGTTAATGCAAGAGGGAAAATAGGCTCATAATTTGATCTGGAAATATATCTACTAGAAGTTTTCCTCCAAACAGCAAATTATTTGTGACTGACACATGGAAACCAATCTATAAAAATCACTGTTACATTGTCCATGTAGTCAAGCAATACACACATGACCTAAAATTTAAAATTATCAGTTCCAGTCTATGCCTTCACAGCTTTTACATAGTCTTCTTCAAAAGAGTCCAGAATACTTAATTGCATTTAATCAAGCTGGGAGAAGAGCTGTAATCTGAGCTCCACACTTTTGCATCCAGAATGAGTTTTTCCACAAGAGAAATCTCAATCTTCAAATTAAAAAAAAAAAACAAACATGTTCCACCTGCAAGGACATCAACTGGCTCATATATTGCTTGGTTTATTTTTAAATTCCCATGTAAATGGAAGGAAAGGTAGGAAGCTGCACTAGTCTGAGAGAATAGATGCATTGGTTTGAAGTTACATTTAAAACACATGGAACCTGGACTCTTATCTCCAGGGTCTCTCTCAAACCAAGGAAATGCAATAGGTTCCACTACTCAATGCAGTCCCTGTTTTGTTTTCAAATAGGGATAGTGTTGAATAGTGCTTGGGAAAGATCAGCAAGGACTGTTGTGTGGGTGATTACATATAAGAGCAAGAAACGCATTTAATCAGTCTTCAGATAATCTTCCATTGCAAATAAGAGAGCAACAGAGACTGCCTTTGCATTATAGTTGGGAGGCACATTTTGCACTGATGGACAGAAAATCTCAGTTTACCTTGCTACTTTAAGCCAGCAACTGGCATAAAATACCACCTTCTGTTAAAGCAATTTTTTAAAACAAACAAAAATCCCCCTCAATTACTGCTTTTATATTTAAAATTCATAAGCTGCTCCCTCACCTAAGCTACTCAGAGATACCTTTCTACTTGTGTATATGCAGCTGGTTTCTTCCTGGTTTGTCAAAGAGATCCTTGTTTCTGTGCACCAAGAGAGTAGACAAGTAATTCTGATGCCTCAGGACGGGCCCCTGTACTATGTTCAGGAGTTGAGAAAGTCAATATGGTTTTGTACATTTGCAGTGAACATCAGAACAAAAATAAGAAAAACAAAAGCCACAGAATTGCAATAACCAGCAGTACAGGAATAAATTCCATGGAACAGGAGTGACTTTGGAGCAAACTTTTTGGACTGAAAGGGATATGGCAGTCCAAGAAGATACCTAGAGCTGAGTAAAAAGAATAAGGACACTCCGAGCAAGATCCTAGTTCAGCAAACCACTGCCTAAGCCAGCAGAAGTGTTGTAGGGCTCTAACAGGTGCCCCCAGGCTTTGCAGAACTTGGTACCTGCACTAGTACCCCTGAAAGAACTTGCTCAAGTCCCAAGCAGCAGTGTGACATGATGTGAGTGAGGCTGGGACAAGAGACTGAGACTGGAGACAGCAATTTGAACAAGAGGGGCAAAGCCCACCAGAAGTTACTTAACCAGCTCTTTCTGTAACAGCCCCACTATCACACCTGCAATGTGAGAGAAGCAACCAGGTGAAGCTGTAAATCATAACTGGCCTGTTACATCCCTGCACTGTCAACAGCCAGCCAAGTGGAGGACAATGCAGACAAGGCCCTTTCACTCCATCATCCCTGCACAAAGCAGGTGGAGGGGGCTGGTGGCAGCTGTGAAGCACATTAATCATAGTCACTCATGAAAACAGAGACAAGTGCACTGGTAACCTTGAATGTTTGAGGGGAAGACTGAGTGACCACTGGGGAAACTGGTTTTTCTGCATGCCATCTTCACATCTCATCTGAAGGAGGATTACCACCAGTTTTGAAAGCTCTGGGAGCAACTAATTTGCAGTGATCTAAGGCATGATGGCACAAACCCTTAAAGCCTACCCTTCAAACATTCCATTGCCAGCTCACCTCTTTGTCATTCTTGCTGGCCAAAGTACATCAGAATAACTCTTTTCTTTGGAGCACAGGGTTATTGTTTTGCTCATACCCCTACTCTTTTATAATTCCACCCCCCAAAAAAATAAATGTCTGGAGGAAGCCTTTATATGGGATCAAGTCAGCAGCTCACCCTCCTGGTATTGCCCTGAATGAAACCTTTCATCAAGACATTGAGTAGCAGTTGAAGGTGCCAGTTCTCTGGCTAAACCACTCCAGATCAGTTTGATAAACAAACTGAAGTTAAGGATGAAGGTACAGGGCACTGCCACTTCCTGATCTGCTGATACCCTCTGAACAATATGGGTGCAAGAGGCTTTCAGCTTCTGCAGACTGTGCAGGGGTGGAGTCTCCACTTGCAAGACAGGCATCCAGCCACAGAAGTTTACAGTAAAAGCACAGAGTGATCTTGCCACCCTGGGCTACAGGTTTTCTTTTATTATGACTGGATAATTTTCAGAGTAGGCAGACAGCTTTGAACTCATCACTACAGGTGAACTAGGAAGAAATGGGAGAAGAGGAAAATGCTAAAGGTAGAAAACTAAGTTAAATCCATTTGCTCTACTCAGAAAAGTGACTGTCTTGAAAACAGCACCTCACTGAATTTAAAGGAGCTCTGAAATTACCATGAAGCAAAAAAAACCTCCACAGTAAGTCTGCACTGCAGTACAGAGAGAACAGATAATGTTAGCACGGAAATCACACAGACCTTAGAGCTCCATGACCATGTATTAATGTCAATACACTGATGACTAATTGTGCTGATTCTAAATACAAAGGTAACCTCATGGATCAACAGAGTGCAGTACTGTAATTCAGTTAATTATGCATAGACATGTCCATGGAAGGCCACAGCAAGTGAAGATATATATGCTCCTCTTTCCATGCTCTTATGAGACATAAAGTATCAATTGTACTGTATTTTCTAAATTCGTAAGAGTTAGAAACTCAGGCCAAATACCAGATGTCAGTTTGAGGTTTGTAAATAAATATATCTTTAGAAAACTAAGCCAAATGTAATGTCTTTGTGTTGAAAAAAACAACAACAAAAAACACCTTTTCAGAGAGGAGAAACAATTTGCAAGGTAACAGAACACTGAGCCCCATGTGCAGACAGGCTGGTTTCACATACTATCTGCAACTTCCCAGTGTTCCATTTGCAAGTTGCATCAATAACTTGGAACAGGTTTATCTTACAGTTTAAAAATGTGCACTGTAATATTTGAAGAGAGCTGTTACTACTTTGCTTGACAGCTTCTGTGACAGTTCAGGATTCAGTGCTGTTTCTGATACAGCTCATGACAGAAACAAGCTGAGAAAGCCTCTGTTAGATGAGTGGATTTGGAGTGGTTGTTAACAAACATCAGACCCTGGATTCAGAACAGAAGCCATCAAGTATCAGCAAGTCCTGATTTTTTTTTTCCTCAAGGCTTTGGATCTTATTAAAAATGTTTGGGAAAAAAACATTAAAAACAGTTCACTGTAGAACATCCTACTTTCAGTCAACAAGTTATGATCACTGCACATATTAAAACACCTTGTGTATTTTGTGCATCTTATGCACCATAGGCAGTGGGAAAGATCCAGCATTTATCTACACATGAACATAAAAGCAAGGACTGACAGATGTCACTGGCAAGACTGATACCAAGACCAACCAGTGCATTGATTTGTCTACAGCACAACCTAACACAAATGGAACAAGTCACAAATAACAGTACAAACCTGTTGCAATTTCAACACATACATCTTAGAAAAAGACAATGCATGTACCCAGCCCTAAGACAGTGACAAGTTTGATAACTTTATAAAGATCAAGGTACCAGAAGAGGAAGGCACATTAACCTCTGGTTGGTCCGTTTCGGTGCTATTTGGATGAGTTATAGCGATTTATACCCTGAGACTGTGGGAGGCCTTGAAAATGAAAAGAGACCAGGTGGATGGGCAAATAAAAAGTATCAGTTTAATGTGATTGTAAGATTCAGCACCTGAATTTTCCCTTTTAGTAAGGGAATCTGGAAAAACAGTTCTTAAGAAAACACTGTATTGACTCTTAAATCTTTTGTCCTGAAGGCAAAAGAATCAATTCAAAAGAATCTTGGACTGAAGACATTGCAGTATGTTGCAAGGGGTTTTTTATACACCCTCTCAGTTTCAGTACAGCAACCACAATTTGTATACAATCAAGTGTTGGTAGTTTTTTGGGTATAGAAACAGTCAGACAGTCCACATTTTCCCAACTCTGCCAACTCCATTTTAAATCTGTGTACTCTTTCTTAGACCATACTGCTCCCAGCAGGGTGTTAGTGGGAAAGTCTGTTAGAAAATGGGAATATTCCTTTTTGCAAGAGCATTCTTTGAATTAGCCAAGTACCAAACGGTTTTCATTAAAAAATCCAACATCACAAGCAAAAAGATACTTCCTAATTTTATCCTTGAAAAATAACACACAGTTATTGTTATAAAAACAGAGTTATTAAAATAAAAACAGAGACACTAAAATAACACAGGAATGTCAGGGATACATACTTAATCTCTCAAAGATATTTCTGATTAGGCATTTACATATCCCCTTTAGTTTTTAAATTCTTCAGGAGTCCGGAGAGCCATACCAAACACTGTTTGCCTTTTATGTTTTTCTGGTGTTCCTTGCCCATCCTCACCACAAAAAGTGCTCATGCACAAAGGAGAGCCCCTCACACAAGATGTGGCTGTGTTCTCTCTTCCATTCTCCCTTGTCCTTGGGTGTCTGCTTGAGTATTTCAAATAAGTTACTGAGGGCACCATAACACTCAGAAATGCATTTTCAGTTGAGGTCATACCTTGGGCTCAGATTGTGGGGTGGCCAGCAGGGCATAGAGGGATTTTCAATTGGCTAAAAAATTTGTGCCTGGTTGCTCAAGAGTTCCTGGCTCAGCATGGGCTGGCCAGAGGATCAACTCCCCCAGCATAATACACAGCTCTGCAACAGACTTCCTTAGGAACAAGTTATACCCCAGTCCAGTAATGCAGTCATAGCAGCAATTACAAAAGTAGCTATGTAAAAACATATCAGACACCTTGGAAAAGTGCATTTATTGAAAATAAGGGTAACAGACCACTAAAAACAGACCTCTCACCTGGTTGCTGAAAGATGCTGCTGCTTTCCCACATGCAGTAACTGACAGCCCACCTGTCCCTGGTTTCTTGCAAACTAAGCAAACAAGTGACCTCGTGAAGGGTCTAGGCAAGCCTGCTTTGTTTCACATGCCTGCATCAGGTGAGGGCACAGCAGTTCAAAAGGCCTGTAAATGCCTCTCAGCTGAGTGGCACAAATTAAGACAGCAAAGCACCACTCGACATAGCTAGATCATAAATTTAATCTGTTAATTTTTCAGCTGCAAGCTATAGACAAAGCAAGTGCTCAGGTGAAGGAACAGGATGAAATTTTGGAAGAGAATGATCCCCAAGTATCTTAATCCTTAAGATACAAAAAGCTGCCAAAGACCTAAAATGGAGGCAGCAAATATAAACCCCTTAATGCAATTCAGGAGTTTCTCTCTTCAAGACAGTCACAAGAGTCACCCACAATATGAGTATAACTTTTGTGAACAGACTAAGTCCAGCAAGATCACTGGGCACTCTTGCAATGTTCTTAAAAATGCATCTGTGAGGAGAATGAACATTTGAGACTAGGAACATGAACCTACTATCAACTCTTCTTTGGTAATTTACCTCAAACTAACCCCAGCAGCACTGATGAGGGAATAAAACAAATGGACTCGCTTCTTTACTGCAATCCCAGAAAGCACCAGAGGAGAGCACTAGCAATTCTCCCTAGAAGTCTTGACTGTACAAGGGAGAAACCTGGAGGAATTACAGGAATAAGGTGTTTAGTGAAGAGGGTGAGCATAACCCTTGTTACTGTGCTCGAGCCAACATGCAAAGTAGCTTCTGATTCCTCAGTAATGTCCCATGACACACCATCCAGCTGTTACTGAGGAGTTGCTAATCAGTACTTACAAGCTAGGTATTAAGAAATCCACCACTGAATCACTAGTTTGATTACCTATCATGAATACTGAAAATGTAATACCCAAAAATATCTACATTAATATGGTACTCTTCTAAACTTACTGGTAGCACAAAAGACCTCACATGACTGAGAACTCAATAGCAACCACTCTGAAGGCATGTTATGCTAAAAGTTCTCTCCTTCAAGAGAGATAAACCAGAGTATGTTGCCCATGTGGAACACACTGCTACTATGTAATCATTTCAGTCCAACATGTACAAGGGCTACTGCCCCGTTCAACAGTCTGAGCCAGCCTTTAACTTATACCAAGTTAAACTAAAGCAAGTTGAAGGTCCTGAGCACAGGCTGACAAAATGCCAGCAAGCCTGTTCCTGCTCAGAAGAGGTCACCTTGCAAGGACAATATTGCTACAGCAAAGACTGGTGTGATTTGGGTTGGAGGAGGCAACCTCAAACAAAGCATTCAGCAGGAAAGACCAAGGGAGGGAAATCATGAAGAAACAGTAGAAACAATAAGATGGTCTGATTATATGCATGTCATTAGCTCTCAGCAGTGCACAGCAAGCTATTCCAGAAGCTACTGAAGTGCAGTCACCAGATTGACTCCATTGCAGGGATATATCTGGCTTTTGAACAGTAAGGTACTCAACTTGCCTCTCTGCAGAGCCTGGAAGCTCCTTGTTCTGCAGCCATTCCTGCACTTGAATGGGAAACCCACTCACTTCTAACCATGATCAGCAGATACCTAACCCAACAGGGCAACAAAAATCAAAGTAAAAAAAAAAAATTCAGTTTTTCTCCTATTACTTATGTTTGGGCAATTGGCATATCATCATCATCTTTCTATGCCTCCATTTCTAACAGTGATTGGAACAAAAGTTTTGTATGACAAAACACAGAAATATTTTGAAACTTAATATCTATATTGCTGTAAGCATTTAAAACCACTGAAACTAGCTAAAAATTAAGTTAAGTTATCTCTAGTCCAAATTGTTTATGTCCTTGCAGCACTATCTGGTTTGGTTCCTAGTTTTTTTGTGGGGATTTCCATACAGAACAAGGATGGCTCCCTTACTGTGATAAGTTATTTTTGCAAGAAAGCACCCTGAAAACAGAATACACAAAAGTATGTGAGACTTGAGACATTTTACATCTTTTTCCAGATTAATCTGAGAATTGTGCAGAGCCTTCTATGAAGAAAAAAAAGCAGAAAAGTGCACTCACATTATCAGGCTTTAGGAACACATATTGAGGTGCTTGTGGAGATGAGTAGGGAGGGGCAATTTCCAGTGGTGCCTCTTCAGTAACCTAGAGACTGCAGAAAAATCAGCCTTTTTGTTTAAAGGCCACACACATACTATTTTTCCTCCTATCATGGCCTAAAATATGCTTCAATTAATAGATCAACACCAGGGCTAGAATTGCCAGACATGGAGTCTCCCTTTAGCACTGCTGATACTAAATGCCCAGATATTACCTGTTGCTTCAGCAGAACTGGAGGACACTCAGGTAGACTCAAGTATCTAGCTTCTTTAAAAAAACAAAGCAAAAAACTTCAAACCAAATTTAAAAAACAAACAAACCAAAGCAGAATATATTTCTTGTGACAGAATTATCTTACCCAGTAGCTGTAAGGACACAAATCCTGTCATTCTTCTCCAAGACTTGTTTTTCTTCATATATTTCCACTTTTCTAAGCCTCTAAAATAACCAAAGCAGCTACCTCATGGTATATAATTTTACCTTTTCAGAAAAAAGCCTGTCTAGCCACACACACAGTACCTTGAACTGATGCAGTTTATGCAACCAGGCCACAATGGTATTATCAAACACTGGAAGATCTGCTTGTGAAGCACCTGTATTAATGCTCAGTGCTAATTGTACCTCTGGGACAGGTGCATACCTGGGAGAGAGTTCTCTTGCCAGGATTTCCACCCCAATGAGAGGGACTTGCACACTCCTTGTAGGATTTCCATCCAAGTCTCCATAAGCTGGAACTTAAGCCTGATGCTGACAGCTTGGGGTTACTGATGAAGATACTAGTTTGAAGATGAGAGAGACTGTAAAGATAAATGCAGATTAGCTCTGGGTTGTGGCCAGTAACTGCAGTGGTAGCTATGATCTCTCACAGAGATGGGAGAACAGAGCATGTCCCAGCCTTGTCTTTTCTCTCAGTTTGATCAACTGCTCATGTGGCACCAAAGCTGTGAGGCACAGGCACACTTTGCTCCACCAATGTCAGGGGAAAGGCATTAATTCCAGCAGAGGGCAGAGGCATCACTAACAAGCTGAGAGTCTGGTGCATGCCAAAAGGAGGAGCACCTTGGAGTCTTACATTTTAGCTGAGTATTGGTAAGACCATCGCCCTGGGAGGCACACACTTCACAGCTGGACCTGATGGGCACTGGATCTGTTCTCCCCTCCCAGTGCCAGATGAAGTTGGAGGGAGTCTGAACACAGAAGGCAGCAGGGGATTCTGGAAAAGCCTGAGCCTCTCCTACAGCACATGCTAGCACAAAGTGAGGCAACACCAAGATACCCTCCCTATGCGGAAAGCTGCTCACTTGTATTAGTAAAGTCTGAGATGCACTCTTTAATCTGGGTGAAAAAAATAGTTTATTTATTCCATTGGCTTCTTTGAGCGGATGGCCAACCAGAACAGCAAAAAGGGGAAAAATTTCCACAACCTGGGATAAAAAAGGTCCAAGGTTTTAGGCAGTTTACGAAGAGATTTTAAGCTACCCTAACAAGCATACTTAGAAACCATTTCTCATCTGGAGAACAGATAGATTTAGTTAATTTGAATATCTAGCCTCCATTTCCTCTCAGCATCTCTGCAGCCCACAATGTAATGTCACCCTGCAACAAACGCTGCAGAACAGCCTATACAAACTCCAGTTGTGCAAGCTGATACCTGGGATGGGCAGTGAAGAAACAGACCAATTTTTGCTCCTAGCACTGCTGAAAACTACTATTCAAACACAAATGCATTTTTAAGAACTCCTGCACTTTGGATCTGATGGTCAATACACCTAAGGAATCCATCCCTGGGCTCCAGTGAGTACAGCTTAAAATTAAAATCCCTCTATGTATAAACAGTGTCATTAGACTTGTACTTTTAAAAAATATGATCAGCCCAGGCCAGGGCCAGGCTCTCCAGATAAAGTAGTAGCTTATCTCTTATAAATATTTTTAATAGTTTTTAATTACAAGTAGTCCTCACTCCAGGTAATGTAACTGACACAAAGTACCTCCACACATGCAGCCCCAAGACTTTCACAGAAAGCTCAGGAGCAACCACTCTATACGAAAGAAATCCTACCTCACAGCATAGTAGAGGAGGGGACACATGGCCAAGCCAGCCTAAATGGAGGGAAGAGTCATTTGGAGTAAATACAATAAAAAAGGACTTCAAAACCCCTCCATATAAAGGATAAAAGAGGTTAAAGCAAAAAACTAGTTCAAAAAGATGTACAAAACTGTTGGAGACCAACAGAAAACTCTGCCAAAAAAATACTTGTGTTTAAATCAGGAATCAATGGCATCACACAATTTTGTTGTTTAAAAAATGAAAAGAAAAGTGGAAATCTGTGTAAAGATCAGCATCAGAATGAAGAGTAGTCATTAGCTCCAGAGACCAGCATAATTCCCATGAAGTCCTGATGGAAGAGGGCCTCCTGCCACAAACAGTTTCGTTCCAGACGAGTCGTAGCAGTGGGTGTAAACAGCATTGGGGAAGTAATTTATGTCAGAAAAATAATTCCTCCAGGTTTCATCATGGTTCTGTTAAGGCAAAGTTTAGATCATTATTGTTGCCAAACAAACCCAAAACCCTGTTTCACAAAAGCATTTGGTAGCTTACAGAGCCTTAAAGGGGTATTTTCTCTTAACAGACCTGAAGCTTTAGAGAAGTCAACTAAAAGATACCCGAGTTGTCCTGACCCTTTTTCTGAGGACATTTTGGTCAAGCATTGGAATGGGGAGGTGACGGGACATTGCACTGATACAACAAAAGGTAACAGAGCTAAGTTAAACAAAGTCATTAACTTCTTTTTGATAACATACAGGAAACCAAACTCAAGTGCCTGCCAAGGCATTACCTTAGGAAGCCACAGTTTCTAAAACTGCAAACAAGTAAATTCAAAGTCTCTTGCTTCAAGTACGACATTAGATTACCATGGCTTTAAAGAAAGACAATTGATTTTCTGTTTGAGGTTCTGAAAACTACACGTTAGATTACACTTGAAAATAAAAAGAAATAAAATCTAGTTCATTTATGAATCCGTGCTTAAGAACTGTAATCGCTATGCTTTACACTCAAGCAAATAGCCTTCAGTACTCTTTCATAAAGCTTTCATGGAAAGCAGTTCTGCAGCACTTCTTGCTCTTCAGTTTTAGTTACTGGTTACATGAATACTGTTTGACTGAGACACATTTCACACAACGGGTTCAAAGAGAACTTGCTCATGCTCTGTGCCACTCCCATATAATGGGTCTACCTCCCCCCACCTCTATCACAGCTACAAACTACTTACCAGCCAGCCTTTCCCAGTTGTCAACTTCAAAATTTCACTTCCTCCTAATTTCTGCTTCTGTCCATAGCAGGCACGGGGGGGCTTTTCTTCCAGGAACCTTTGGGCTCTGATATCATAAAACAATAAGGACCCTTGCCCTGTCCCCACAGTGATGATGTGCTCATAGAAGCTCACTGAGCGAATACCTGTCAAACAGAGAAGAGATGGACAGTGCAGTAAGGAACAGGGATGCTTTGGCTCTGTAGTGCTGTTGCTTCATGTCTAATATTAACTGCTAGTATTCTCCAAAACACAAGTTTTCCCACTGCTACAGAGCAGTGCAGACAAATCCCACTGATGCTATTGAAACAGCAGCTTTGATTGCATACATGACTGCCCTCCTCCTTGAGACCATCAGCTACACCAATGGCTCATAATAAGAAGCTTCATCCTCACCAGCCCTCAGGTCTGCCAGCCAATTAGGGTCCAGAGAACCTTTGCTCTGTCTGCACAAGCCTTTATAAGTGAACACACCAAGAGCGAGTACATAGCAGCAGACAGAGGGAAGAACATCATCCTGTTTTCCTCCCCGAGCTCACACCCTAACTACCTGCTAATCTGCAGTAAATGACCATCTGATAAAAGAAAGTCCCAGCTGACACGAAGTGCATTGTGCTTATCAACAGGCTAGCTGTAAGCAAGTGTAACCATAAAAATCACCAGTCAATTTGCTGATAAGATACCTTCAGAACTATTAATGAGCCTGATCTGTCTCCACTCCATTCTCAAAGCCCACCTGAATTTTAGCAGCTGGCATTTTTAGCACTTCAGCCAGGAAAGAAAACAGAACAGGACTCTTGCCATCTAAACAACACCACGTTCCACCAGTACATGGGAAGATACATTTCAAACTAAACATGTTAGCACAATTCAGTTATTCCATTACATTGAACAGAATGTAAATTTTGTTCTTATAAAATCTAAATTTGAGGTCTCAGCTAATCAAGGATCCCTTGGAACTAGTCTTGGGGAGATTCTGAATGTAAGAATTTTCAATCTGCAAAATATCCTGTTATCTCATCTCCATTTATTGTGCAAATACTGTTCTGTGTAGTCACTCTACTTTAAACAACTCTTCCACACAGGTAAACTCCACCACATCTATACTTCTCCTTCCTTCTTGACAGAATGCCAGGTTATAAACCCAAGGGCTTTTTAGGCTCTCTTTAGAGTACCACTGAATTACAGCCTAAACAAGTATTCAAACAGGAGAGGAAATATGTGAGTTATGTCAGCTACATTCACATGCCAAGTGTTGTCACCACACCGAGCAGGGCTGAATGCCACAGAACTTGTATCATCTTGGACTATTCCCAGCAGTGCATGTGACAGCAGACAACCTGGAGCTGCGGATGCAATCAGGGAGTTTCCCCTTCCCCTCTGTAAAATGTTCTAATAAGAAACATGTCCTCATCCTTCTACCTCTGTCACCGGATGTGACATCCACAGCCACCAGCATTTGAGATGACTTAGAACAAGGCAAGGCCACATTGTCCTGCTCCAGATATGGGGCGAAGTCTTGGCTGCGAGCTTAATGGGTGGGAAGCCACTGTCTCTCTACTGAAATAGATTATGAGATTCATATAACAATCTTCACTTTAATTCAGAGAGCTACAAATGCACTTAAGACAGCAGAAGAACTTCCCCCCAACTCTGTCACACGGATCTGAGAGGCTCTGGCAAAGACACACAAGAAAGCTTTAAGCCCTCTGCAGTCAGCAAGAGCAGTCACTTGGATAAGAGAAGAAAGGCACAAGAGTGGACCTACTCTTATTTTTGCTACAAGAAGTGCTCTGGACAAGCCACCCAGGAGAGCACTTACTTCACACAAACAGATGATGGAGTATCAAGGCAGATGGCATTTACTTCTCAATTAAATGTATTAATAGAAAGCTATAAAATGCAGAACAACTGTGGATCTTTCTCTAACCAAAGAAATTTACCAAAGAAATCCATGATGTACCCACTACTAAGAAAGTATTTAGAACAGGCTTTCAAAAACAGCATTTCAAATTGTCTCCTAGGGGGCTGAAGTACCTCAGATTAATCATTCCCATCAAGCTAAAAGTACAGCCTGTGCCTAGAACCTATCACAGTAAGTTCTATACTCCCAGCCCACTACCACCAGTGGACCTAGGTAATTTAGATAAGTATATTGAGCCTCACTCCCATGCTGCAGGAACGGTCTACAGATCCCGGAAAGAAATGAAGATGTAGTGGAATGTCATAAACAAGAAATCACAGAGTCTATGCCATACAAGCTCTGTCTGCTGCCTTCAGGACACAAAGGACAGGGCACATAACATGGCTCTGCAGGCCAGTCAAGCAGAGAGCAATTGCTTTCGTGGATCAAGACCTACTGTCCAAGGTGCGCCTTTCCCTTTACAGCTGCTATGAAAAGCAACACTTACAAGATGTACTAAAAAGCGTTCATTGCTTTCCTGTGTAAACAGGGTTACAGCAGACAAAAGCCAGCCCCAGCTCCAGCCTTACTGAGCCACCACCTTTCTGTGACCTGCTTTTGTATACTACACAAGTGAACTGAAGTTAACATGGACTCACACATTCAGCAGGTGCATTTGGAAACTTAAAGCACATTCAGGTACCACTGCAAAGCACTTGAAATCAGCTTTTAGTCCACAGATCAATAAAGACCCTGCTTTCTAAAGGTGCTACACCACTCCAAGTCCCAGGGAGATCAATATAAAGTGCAAACACTCAGTATCTTGGGAATTGCTGTTATTTATGTGCCTCCACCACCATGCCAAATAAAAAGATGCACCTACTCTGCAGAAGAGAAAACAGCCCTGAACAAAGGCTTTCTCCAGACATGAACTGGAGAAACCCCTCAAAGTACTCCCTACACACATTATTCCCCAATATGGAAGATCACATACTTGAGGCAGGTTTCAGGCACCAGCCACCACTGGGCACCACACTGCAGCGTCTGGGTGAGGACCTGGACAGAATCCTCACTAACAGCAAGTGAGGACAAGCAGTCTTGCTGGTAAGATGTTCAGGTGACTTCTCCTGACATTATACATACTTCTCCTATAACTGAAAGCAGCTGACCCTGACACTGATCTGGATAACACCGCTCAGTAACTGCATAAACAAAACTTTCCTATGTTTGCCGACATACGTCCTTCTCTGGTAACCTGCTTGAAGAAGAGATGGAAGCCCAGAGACAAGCTAAGTAATGACTGCAGCTTACTGGTCTGGGATTAATATAGCACTCATGCCTTCTCATGCCTGATAGTAAAGAATATGGAGAGAGCTTTATGGGACCATGCACTCTGCAAACCCTCAGGCCTGGCCCTGGTATAAGGTTCAACTGGACATACTGCATCCATGAGAAAAGGAAATAGCTATCAAATCACACAGAAAATCAGAAGTCTCAGTCACGGCTTTAAAATTACAAAGCAAGCTTTTCCTCACAGCACATACTTCCAATAAGGTAGCACAAAGCAGGCAACATGCCTTGTTTTCTAATTCATAGAAAAGAATGCAAGAACAGTATAAATAGTGGTAAAAAGACTATATTTGCTTTGAGATGATAAAAAATAGAATACGACCCACTAAAAAATACACAGAAGTAAAAATGCACACTTTTGAAAGTTCAGTAATACCTGGTTTACAGATATTGGTAATAATTTACAATTGAGTTGCTCCTAATGGCAGTGATGTTGCCCTTCATTAGATTTCAGAGCTGGTCACATTTGGTTTGTTGGTTGCTCCAGGTATACTGTCACAAACCCAAATCTATACATACACTGCTAATTATTTAGCCAATCACTAAAAAGCACTTCTTGTGCATTAGAAGCTTGACTTACTACAGTTTTAACAGCTACTTCTGCAAGCAAACCATTTGAAGCACCTTTCACAGGTTTCTTACCGCTGCCTCGTTCTTTGGAACAGACGGATTTAACATTGTGAGAAGGCTGCCTTGGATCCAGAAAAGAGACATGTGCCTGTGATCCTACTGCATACACTGACCACTCCTGACCATAAGCCAAACACACGTTCTCCCTGCAGTATGGCAACTTTGTGGAAAGTAACTGGAAAGAGAAAAAATAAAAATCAACCTGTTACAAGAAAAGACGAAGGCATTAAAAAAACAGTTTTGTAAACTATGTTCTAGGAAGCTGCAGGGAAATAAAACACAAAATGCAGGTGAAAAATAAGACCCAGAAGGAAAAAACCTGAAAGTAATGGCATGCCTTATCTAAAGCAAACTGAGACAATAAAGGCCAAAGCCAAGAAAAATGGACATTTCAATAAATTGTTTTAGATCCTTCTAAGCTGCTGCTATATCTTTAGCAGGTGCACAGCAACTTCAGCTCTCAGCTAAAAAAGCATATCACATTCACTGGGTGTGATTTGCCATTATACTTAAATAAGTGCAACTTCCTTTATGAATTCTACAGATCAAGTATCCACCGTACTCCATGCAACATTTCACTTCAGCTAACCCGAAACTAGCAGAAAGTTAAGAATGCTTCCTCTCCTCTCAATTAAGGGGAGTGCGGAACTTCTCTCCTCTTCAAGCTTCAAATTTCAGGACATTTCATTTTACATAGAACTTTTAAGTGTTTTACAAACACTGCTGCTCTTCAAGTATTTGAAGGAAATCAAGAATAGTCAACAGCCTTAACTGCTTGCAGTTTTTGAAGTTTAACTCCAACAAACAGAAAAGCACCTTTGATAGCGTGTGCTCTGCTTTCCAAAGATGAAAATACCCATCCAGGGACACAGCTCCCAACTCCTATTAGAAGGAAAATAAAAAGAAGAGAGTTAGTTAGGACAGCATTATAGCTATCCTTACAAACTCACACTCTATTCTAGGCAGGCTGCAGAGTCTGCATTGAATTAATCCATAATCCTGTAAAGGCTCTATCAAGATAATTTTTATTTTATACTGATCTTCATAGAATGGTATACAGTACTTCAGGTGTCAAGTAGAATCTAAATTAGTAAAAGACTAAATAGTAACTTTCAAAACCATAAATCTTGCTAGGCAATCAAATAACGAATTATGAGACAGTACAATCTAGAGTTGACAATTTTCTTCAACAGGTCCCACACTGATTCTAACCCTGAAGCAAGTTTCAGGCACTACTCTACTGAAAAAGTTACATCAAGTTTCCATCATGGAGGAGTAACTAACAGCTATTGTGAAAAATAAAGCCTACAGAATCACTGTGCTTCAGACAGCACTCCCACCTTTGCTTCAGACCTCTTCTGTTCTCTGAGTGCAGGAGGGGAAAAAAAAAGTGGTGAAGGATGAATCGCTACACCCACTAGTAATAACAGGAGATCAGGATGGGGGAGATTGACATTTACTGTTTGTCAAATACCAACAAAATAACCCCAAAGCATGCACTAGTGCCTGCCCTGTGAGTCAGTCGCCTCATCTGCTGAGCAATACAGAAAGGATTCAGCCACTGAAACAGCAACTGTTAAATGTTAGCTGGTCTTCACAGAACGTGAATGAAAGCAGAAAGAGCACTAAAGAATGGGATTCAAGCTGCAAGAGATGTTTTGGTGCTTTCTTGTCTTCTTGTAAATATTTCTTTACTCCCCTGCTTAAGATGCAAATCTAAAATCAAACCTACAGGAAAATTGTGCCTTCTAAAATGTCTGGAGTTGGTTTTTTTTCCCTTCTGGACTCCTCCATTCACTTGGGGCAGAAGCAGACGTTGCAGATTAAAACCACTGCCTCAAAAGTCAAGGATGCAAAATAATCAAAGAAAAACATTAACTTGCTTCTCTGGCATATTCTATTTCGCTTACTTTTTAGTTTTTCCAATACACAGGGACAGTTTTAGCACTTCTCAACTGTTTTGCTTGTCTTACTGACCTTGTTCTTATTGTTGAAAGCCAGTGCTCGGACTTTGCAATTATCAGGATTGGTGTTCTCCTTGGGGATATCCTTCAGAGCACTGTGTGTTATGTGGGCATAGACAGGAACTTGAGAGAGATTATGCCTGGCATCACTTTTGGATAACACATCCTCTGTGACTTCCCAGAGACCCATCGAACCATCCCGGGAACCTGATGAATAGTCCACACATGAATAGTCCATTCCACATATACAGAACTCCTCTTTTCTAAGAAAAGGATTAATCAATAGGGTCTGAAAAAAAGGATACTCTTAGTTTAATCTAACACAACATGCTGTTAGCGCCCATATATTAACAAAAGGATGATTTTACTGAGCTGTAAAGTTCAGAATATTATGAAGTCACTGTCAACTGTCTCTATGGTTTCCAATCTCATATATTTTCAAACTAATTAGGATGCATCAAAACCCACAACCCTCTGCAACAATCATCATCTCATATACAGAATGAACTCAGAAGTGACTGAACACTACAGCTTCAGCCTGAGCCTGTCACTCTCAGCCTTGGTAAACCAGTCTCTTAAACCAATGCAAAATATTTCCACAAAAACCTCAGCTGGGTTTATGCCAATTTGGGTTTACTTGATTTCTGTCAGTATGCTTATGGCTGAGTACACAGTAATTTGTGAGCTGAACACAAACATTTATTTCTAATCACAGTTGTACCACTTTGGATTAAATCTATCAGAAAAATTATTTCACTAAAACCTGTGCCACTTCTCAAAGAATGTAACTTAGGTTAAACAGACAATAACTCATTTTATTTTTCTACTAAATCTGAAGACATTAATCTAAGATATGAATCACTAATGTTAAGAACACTGGATCAAGAAAGCTGAATGCCTCTGGTTCACCAATCAATACAGACTTAATCCAAGACCTTATACACATCTCTTCTGGTGTTCAGACAACTCACTTCCATCTAAGTCAGCTCTGACAGATTTGACAGGTATCTCAATTTCTTTACATAATGTGAAAAATTCTGTCAAAAGAAAGTCATAATGAAGATGCCAGAAAAGATATATATCTATGAGGCTATTAAACTTATCAGCTTTGCTATCTCGCAGGGGAAAAGCTGCAAAGACAGTAAAGCAAAACATCTTGTTGCAACAGGAGTGGTCCAGCACAGCAGAGGTGGCTTTTCCCCCACGCAGATGGATTCAGGCATCTGCCACTGTCACCTACTAGAGAAAAATACAAAAAGGAGCATCCTAATGGCACTTGCATCCAGCAGCACAACATCTTGCCACTCCATTACATGCCATTGGTTTTAATTGCACCTAATCTTGTTTGTTATGGAGGCTGAATACTCAGCAGTAAAATTTCTAAACATGTTGACATACTTTCGGAGGAAGCTGTCCCTTTTAATAGCCCTGGCAGGGGAAAAAGTCCATGTATGTTGTTCAACTGGTTAGTCCTGAAGCCAAGCAGAGTATCATTTGCTACCCTAAGCTCATGCCATCCTGGGAATTATACATCTAATCTGAAGCTTTTTGCCATAAAAATAGTGGCTATATTCTCAATGTCTAGAGTGGAGTTCAAGTATTTCTGCTTAACAATTTCAGATACAGATGTAATTGAAATCTGTACAATTAAAGTCATGTCAGAAGTTAGTTGTCTTTTTTTCACTCTTAATTAGGGTTGTCGGTGAGTTCTAAAGAATTCAGTTTAGCAACCAGTCTTGCTAACTGCTTTCAACAAGTTTTCCCTGGTGTCTAAGATGTGCAGACTGGAACCTAGATCCAGCCTGTTACAAGCACCACAGCAGAGAATACGGCAGTAGAGAACGCTTCCACTCACACAGCCACCCCTGACCTTTCCATCAGTTCCATCTCACATGCTATACAATCTATCAGGCCCTTATCTTTCCCCTGGACATCTGTAATCATCTGTGCTGTTCTCTTCAAGCTTACTAGCTTGAATGTGAGGGAACTGCTGTACACATTTGGGGTAGAGACTTGCAGGATCAAGTTTTATATTAAATTAAAAAATGAAATTCCGGGATTAGCTTTTTGGATTTGGAAGAAAAATCCTACCAAACTAAACCAATCCTACTAAACTAAACCAATTCAAATATGTGACTTTTATATAAGACTATTATGATTTTCTCTCACCTGCAGTTTGACAACTCTGAGTACAGAACAGTACACCGTTTCAGCACAGAAAGGCAGTAAACTGCTGAATTAATGCAACAAAACATTACTATTTTTACCTTTACCTACGCAATTCTTTATGAAGTTACATTGATTATCCAACTAATCACCAAAAAGTCATTAACTGAGTTTCTCTATTACAGCCTTCTGTATTGACTGCCATAGTGTAAGTGCATATATACATATACACATGCACAAACAGCTGTACTGAGAGCTTGATGAAACAATCTGAGTTCTCATTAACTACACTTTCACATGACTTCAGATCATGACTATTGATCTCAAGTGTTCTGAAGTTATTAACCAATAACAAACATCCCTCTTGAAATTACTCCTCTTATGTGGAATCCTTTCCTGTAACTCATTGTGTTCAAACATCCCCTTCACTAGAAACACAATATTCTAATACTAGGAAAATCAGATCTAGACTAAGGCCCAACAACAAAATAAAATGAAGCACTGTACTAAGTCCAGGAATTGTTTAAATGCCCCCACAGAGGTGCCTTCCTAACACTTATCAAATACTGTGCATCACTATAACATTCAGAGAGAAGGAAAGGTTAAAACACAAGGGCACAAAAAAAAAACTCAAGAGAAAAAGCATGATTTTACCAGAAACAGCCATAGTATCACTGATCCATGCAATTGAAAAAATCCAGTCCTTGTGTCCATCCTAAAAGAAGAAAGAGAAATTTTTCTGTGCCATTATACTCAAGAGCAGTCTCAAAGCAGACAAGTATTCTTCACTTCAATTTTTAGTACAAGCTCAGAAGAACAGACCTACATTAAAAGTATACAGATAAGATTCCAGTATCAAGCTGGAACACCTCAAGTACCTAGCAGTAATTTTAACTTTTCTGGTTCTGAAGTGTGCAATTAATAAAAAAAAAAAAACAGGTCTTGGAAAAATAGGCCTCTGACCAAGGAAAAATTAATCTAAATTTTAAGAATTTCCAGAATTCTCATATTTTCCATTCTGAAAGCAGCATTCTTCTGTAAAGTATCTATTTGTCAGGATTTTTTTCTTCCAACACATATCCTTATATAAAAAATAACCAAAATCTTATGTTTACAATACGTGACCTAAGATTAATGTTTCAAGACTTTTCTTTAGTGTATGAGAAACCTGTGGGGGGAAAAAAAGGATCATAAGACTCTAGTTTTGTTTAAAAAGCTAAAAAGTGACACAAATGAAGAGCAAGTCATGCAAATCTTCAGTCAAGTCTTGCTCTAGCTGGTTATCGGCTGCTGCAGAAACTCTGATCTGACCTCTGCTGTTGCAGTTAACAGCTACATGAAATTCTGAATAAAAAGGAGAAATGAGAGAGAAGCACTCACAGGACACCACTATATTCTCTAGCCTGTTTTTTTTACGACTGGCAATTTTAAAAAGCCTCAGGATGGTTTAAAAACAGTACAAGTTTGTATCGAACTGCCACAAGCCACAAGGTTAGAACCAATCTTCAACACCAAGTTCCATCTCTGGAATAATACATCCAGAAGCTGCACTGGGATAAGTGGAAACAATTAAAAACTTGCAACATATTTTTCATTTCTCAAAAGAGCTTTTTCACTATTTATAGTTTCAGAGCTCATCACCACAGTTAGACTTTAATACTTAGGATTTTGTTACATTTTTTGTGCTGAAAAGTAAGCTAAAGTAGACCTGAATGAAGGTGAGGAAGAAATCTGACCCAAAGCCCTGAAAATCCACTCACATGTTTGAATACTCAATTATATTTAAGATACCACAACAGAAATGACAACTCAGTCAAAAATTTTCAGAACTTTACTTCCTTACAAGACTCCTAAATATTAACCTTGCTCTGACCAAACACACTTCAAAATGGTAACTTTTTAAGTGAGAGAATACATTTTCCCCCGATACTCCCACTTACATCTCCCACACAGACAGGATCAAGTGTAGGCAGACGATAAATTGCAAGACTGTTGGGGTTGTCTCCACCTGTGGCCAGGAGGGTCCTCGAGGGGTTGATCTCAATGGCATGAATGCCACATCCCTGCTGGTTCACCATGCCAGGCTCACGATCCTTCAGGATAGGAATCTTGGTAATTTGACCAGTCTGGACATCTACTACAAACAACTGGGGAAAAAAAAAAACAGATAAGAAAAACAAGATGGTCAAATATCCTCCCTATTTTGAACTGACATTATTTTTGAGTTGAAATCCACAAATGCTTCAAGGATTACTGAAAAATGCATAAATTCCTTCTCAAAACAGGTTAAGTAACAATTACAGTGGGTTTAAATCAATCATCCAATTTCATTTTCACAGTAATGGAAGGGAGAGGAGAGAAATCTGTCATGGGAGGTTTCCCACTTGAATAAAAAGACCTTGAATATAAAACTCTTTTCCCTGTTCAGTACAACAAAACAATATTGTCTTTCAATTTCCACCTACCACAGTGAGGGAAAAAACCCACCTCAAAAAAGCCATTAAGCCCCATGGAGCTTAGCACGATTTTTCCTGCCACCCGAGTAACACAGTTCCATAAAGTTTTGGCTTGGACAGACTGACAGTTTATGGAAGTGGAATTTATTTTCTGGTGATAAACAGAGAATAGTAACTAAATACAATACTGCCTGTGTGAACATCTGAAAGAAAGATATTTAGCTATATACCTCATTCCACAAAAAGACAAGAAATTAGAGCAGTATGTCACTGACACCTTGCCAGAAAACTGTTATAAAGCCTTACAACTCTTTAAACAGACCCTATGCCCAGCATTATGTCAGTTCAGACATATACAACGACGAGATTACAATTTAAACCAGAACAAAGGTTTACATTGCCTGCCAAAGTGCACTTTCATTTGGGAGGCTCATGGGCTGGGTCATTTTACAGATGGTGCTCAGAGGGCAGCTGCACTGACAGTCAAACAGGTCTAAGAGGAGACAAAGCCCTGTGCGGGAACATGAGTGAAGCAACGAAATGGAGGATCTGAAGCTGACTTAGCACTAAGGCGAGTGATCTAAAATCCATAGCCCAGGATTATAATTCTACATCATCTTTAGTCTGTTCCTTCTATAACCAAGAATGTTGTCTCAAAACCTCTGGAAGTGAACCAAAGATGACAACAGTAATAAAAAAAACCCTCAATACAAATTTTAAAAATACACACCTTAAGGAAATTGTTCTGAAATCCTTTGTCAGACATTTCTAAAAGGCCAGAAGAAAATCTAGAGGTTCTTAGAGAGAAGTTATACATACAAGCTGCTTTTGGTGAACTCATACAGAGTGTAGATCTGTTCTTTAATAAAAGCATAGGAAAAATAACTTTACGATAATTTAGCAGCATATCTATTACTTCTGCTAGTACTGAACTAGCAGAATACTAACATACTATCAAAACCTTATAGAGTTTTGATACACATTCCACAGAAAAGATGAAAACCAATCATTGCTATTGGTCTGTTGTGTCTAGAATTATGCATCAACTTAATCCTACAATTGATTGTAGGGAACAGTTTTGCTCAAACAGATGATTCCTACAGAGACTGCACTTTCACGTTTACTTTTTTATTTCGCACAAACATGTGGTGTATGGCAACAGCTGTGGTGTAGCTGAGTAGGAAGGAGGCACTCCTTACTCTTCCCAAGCCTTACAAAGCCTTCACTGCTGGAGACAGCTGGTAAGAACACAATGCACACAGCAGTCTTTCTGCCCTAACCACCTGAAAATTAACACCTGCACTGAAGAATCAGGATCAGTCATTTCCTCTCCTCTCACCCGCCCTTGTCCTCTCCATATGAGTGCATATCTCCCTTCATCCCCAGTATTTCTTTCCAGCAGAAATGCCCAATTGCCTCCCCGATCCTCCTTAAACTACTCAAGAAAACCCAAAATCCTAAAAAAAATTAACAGTTTATGAGTTAGGATTAAAGCTTGCAGGTGTCAGGTGCAGGTCCTAATGTTGTACTAATAAGGAAAACATATCCACACCTAAGGACTTTCATGGACTCAGAAGAATTGTGCTTCAGCTGTAACAGATTCATGATTGGAAGTGCAAGTCAACTGGTAGGACGAATGAAATTAAAACCCCTGTGCACTCTCTAGTCTGACACCCTCGTCATACACCTGTGTTGGTTAATAAAAACTTACTCTAACGCAAAATACTTTTACCTAAATTCTAAACTAATCAGACTAAAACGATAAAGAACTTAAACTTTGCACATGTAAGGGATTGGCTATGTTGTTTTGGATGTAAAGGTCAGAGCAGTAACTTCTCCACTTGCTTGGTAAGGAACTTGGCCAAAGAGTAGTTTAAAAACAACCATCACCTCCCTTGAGTAAAATAAGCAACCACTGCATACACACAGAGATTCTTACACCACCTGGGGCATAACAGGAAGCAAAAGCTCACACTTGAAAGCCGCACCTCTGGCTGCCCAGAAATCATCCCTATAAATCCAGCACACAGAAGCTAAGATAAGCCACAGTCGATAGACATTTTTAAAGCCAAAAAGGGAGAAATGTTAAGAAAAAAGAGAAGAAGCCAGCAGAAAATTTCAATACCATTTCAGAAGTTTTAAAGATACCATAATAAATAAAATACAAAATATTTTCAGCTGCTTAAATAAGTACATCTGCCAACAACTTCAAAGCAGAGTAGATACTAAAAGTCTTGACAAAGTCCTGATAACAGAGAAAATTACTGTATGTTTCAGTTATCTCAAAGAGAAATAAGATTTTTTTCCCAGCTACTCATTGTATAAAAACTAAAACCCAGCCCACAATGTTTTTGCTGGACATAAAAAGAACTCCACCACTCTCCAAACACTGAATTGCATGTATTTGTCTCTTGATTTTAAGCTTTGCACAAAATATGGTTCTTCCTTCTAATAAAACATGCATGTCAGTCTTTACTATGCCAAACAACTTAACATCCAAGATTTACCAAATCTGGATTGCTTCAGCCATCTGGCAGAAGTGCAAGGACCACACTTCATCTGTGAGAAACAGAGCAGACTCAGCTGCCATGCTCTATGCCAGACAACTGTGTTCTAACAAGGAAACAGGCTGGATGACACAGAAGAGAGAAATCAATTTCCCCTCTTTTTTTTAAAGCAGTTTGGATGCACAGCTTGCAACAGTGCTATCACTCAAGGATCAAGGCAGACAAGCATGGTTAGGTACTACAGCTGACATAGCCATGAAACTTCATGATCTTTGCACATTTGCACAGAGTGATAGCTGTACACTTATTTTTCTTTCAGCCTGCAGAAGTGGTGAGAAGTCATTTTAGCAAAAGGCTTCCCTGCAATTACTATATGGCTGTTTTCTTAGCTGTCCAACCTGCTTATGATCAAGTTAATCAAGGAACTACCTCGCTTCACTGATGAGGGAAGTTCATTAATCAACCTGCCAAAAGTAAAGACTGCAGCAGGAAACAGAGTACCCAAGGATGAGAGTATGAACTGCAAAACCCATCCTACTCTTATACACAATACTGAGAGCAGAATGGCTTACCAGGTTTTTTCATTTTTTTGGCCTGCCTTTCAGGACACAATAATTTAGGGGAAGAAACACACAGAAAGCTAACAATCCAGTAAGATAAATCTTCAACTGAAAGCATTCACTTTAAACAGCAAGATTAAAAAAGAGGTCTATGAATGCCATCTCAAGGCAGCACAGACTCGTGTCTTCAGCTGCTGCCCCTGCACAAAAAACAGCAGATGAACAGTTCCAAATCCTACCCTATATTTTAGTTGGTTGTACAAATCAATCAAAACAAAAATAAAGGGTGCCATTCTGTTTTTATTACACAAGCAGGATGGATGGAGATCTAAAAGGCACAAATGACATGCATGAAAGAGACTGTTCATTCTTTGTGCAAGAGCTCACAACATGCTCTGTGCACCAGCTCTTCACACAGTGCTCTCAGAAATCATGGGCACATTCTTGTCATTCATAGTAACTTTTGAAAGAAACCCAACATAAGTACACTGCCCTGCTAAAAGCAGTCACTAAAAGAGACTCAATCACATTCAAATTTCACATCTGGCTTAAGCCTATTTTAAGAACCTACGTGCCTCCTCCTCACCATCCACCTAAACAGTCTCATCACCCTCGCGACAATAACTAGTGCTCAAGTAGCTGCAAGGTCGACTGTATCTGTCTCGGTGAAACTAACCCTACAAGAAAACCTGTCTGCACACAAAGCAGCAAGCTGATCCAGATGACTCCCTAGCCACATCCACTAGCCTAGCTCCATAGCCAGTGCTAGCCAAAACGAGCAGGTGGGAACATCCACTTGTGCAAGAGGCGTGACTCCAGACTAACTAAGGCTGGTCACAAAAAGATCTCTCCCACAGCCAAGTTGGAGAATTATTACTTGTAGTCCTTCAAATATGTTTTCTGCTAACAAAACAACAAAACAAGACAATGCTTATTGTGCTATTATATCAATAGTATTTCTGGTCACACCTGAGTAGCAGTGATTGATTTTTCCAAGTTCTCAGCCTTGACTTTTATTCAGATGATAAATCTCTTTTTTTTCTGTTCATAAAACACTTGGCATCAGGTTCTTTTTTCTGTAGCAATACAGATTTACTAATATATGCCAAGCCCCAAAGAAACATGGACACTTGACCAAACAGACATGGTATGTCCACTTTCTGCTGAAGATCAAAATAAAGCAGCATAGCATGGTTTGGGTTGCAAGGAACCCTTAAAGGCTGTCTCATCCAAGTGCCCAGCAGCAAGCAGGGACATCAGCTCGACCAGGTTACTCAGAACTCTGTCCAACCTGTCCTTCAATGCTTCCATGGATAGAGCACTTATCAGCTGTGTAGGCAACCTATGCTGGTGTGTCACTACCCTGATGGTAAAGCTTAAGAATCTTCCTTGTATCTAGTGTGACTCCTTTAATTGAAAACCATCACCTCTTCTCCAGTCACAACAAGCCCTGTTCAATCCCTCTGTCCCCATCTTTTTTAAAGTTCCCTGTGGGTACTGGAAGGATACTATAAGGTCTTCTCAGAGCCTCCTCTCCTCTAGGCTGAACTACTAAAACTCTCAGCCTTTCCTTGTAGAAGAGCTGCTCCATCCCTCTGATCACCTTCGTGGCCCTGTGGTTCCTGTGCTGGGAGCCCAGGGCTGGATGCAGTGCTCCAGGTGGGTCTCAGCAGAGCAGAGCAGAGGGGCAGAATCCCCTCCCTGCCCTGCTGCCCACGGGGCTCTGGGTGCAGCCCAGGACACGTTTGGCTCTCTGGGCTGGGAGTGCCATGGCTGGGCCATGTGCAGCCTCTCACCCACAGCACCCCAAGCCCTTCTGGGCACGGCTGCTCTGGGGCTGCTCCTGCCCAGCCTGTGCTGGTACCAGGGGCTGTCCCAGCCCAGGGGCAGCACCAGCACTTGGCATAGAACTTTATGATGTTCCCATGGACCCACTCCTTGAGCTTGTCTCTGGATGGCATCCCATCCTTCAGGTGTGTCAAAGCACCACCCAGCTTGGTGCTGCCATCAAACTTGCTGTGAGTGCACTGGATTCCTCTATATATGCCCTTAATGAAGATATTAAAGAGCACTGGTCCCAGTACGGATCCGTGAAGGACTCCACTCATCCAAACAACCAACTCTGGATGTGATTATCCAACCAACTCTCTGGATGTGATTATCCAACCAACGCCTCGCCACCCAACAGTCCATCCATCAAATCCATCTCCCTCCAATTTAGACAGGAGGATGTTGTGGGGGACTGTGTCAAAGGCTGTACAAAAGTCCAGATAAATGACATCTGTAACCCTTTCCTTGTCCATTCCTGCCATCACTTCATCACAGAAGGCCTCTGGTTTGTCAGGCAGGATTTACCCTTGGTAAAGCCATGCTGGCTGCCTCAATTCACCCCCCTGTCCTCCATGTGCCTTAGCAGAGTTTCTAGGAGGAAACTCGATCCCATGATCTTCCCAGGCACAGAGGGGAGGCTGGCAGGTCAGTAGTTCCTGGAGTCCTTCTTTCTACCACTTCTCCAGAGAGATACAATGGCTTCCTTTTTCCAGTCACCTGGGGCTTCATCTTCCTGATATGACTTTTCGAACATCACAGGGAAAGGCAGCTATGCCAGCCACGTTAACATGCACTAATCTTAGCACAAAACAGGTTATGCAGTAGAGGCAACTCAAGGGCATAATGGCCTTGCACATCCTTCTTGAAAGGGTCTCAAGCAAAACAATCCACAATATAAAGAAACCACCTGAGAATTGAGGAGAAGTAAAAGCAACCAGCAAGTTGGTTGACTTTGAATTCACATTTCCAGAGACAAGACCCTGAAATGAGGCACTCCACCTTTCTGTCAAACTCTGAAGCACTACCAGATAATAGCCACAGACTTTGATGTTACTGCATTTGTGCAGTGCCAAAATCACATTTATAATTTTTTATTTGCATTTGGCCCTCCATGTTTAATTTCAGGGGGCTGAGAGACAGTTAATACATGCTGACAGATGGCAAAAGATTGAGAAGTGACAGACGTTGTCTGCTAAAGGGCATCCCTACAACTCATATCATACCTGGAACAGAAACTGCCAGACAGTTCTGTCACATGCAGTTGACAGAAAAGCAAATACTCTTCAGACAAGAAACCAACACCAGGCTATCTGCTCATGAGCCACTGAAAGACATGTGAATGGAGATATCAACTACAGACATCAAAAGTTGATTTACACCAAGTTTCAGTCACTCTTCACTGGACTTTGAGCAGAGCTACAAACTGGAGGAGACTTCTCATTTTCTACATGTGATCAGAAATGAACTGTCACCTCGACGCTTCCTCACATATGCAAAGCCAGAAGACACATTAACTTGCAAAGCAAGTGGAAATAATTTTCCTCATAGACAGTTCACATTCACAGAGAGAGGAGGAACTTCCCATTGCACTCTCACCACAATCTCAGGACTACAAGACCAGGCTGTAACTGTATGAGATGCACAGAACAGACACAGGATCTCCTGAAACAAGTTTAAAGTCTCTAATGGGAAATGAGATCTGGTGACCTACAGCAGAGCAGCCAAGGAAACACCACAGCAATCTGCTAAAGACAGAAAAGGTTTCAGCCAGCATTCAGACACCAACCCAAGCATGCCTTGGAGAAGCTGCCTTGGAAATCAATTCAGAGCATTCAGAAAGGAAGTTTTCAAACACAAATACATCCATAGTGCTTGTCTGGAAAAAAAAAACAAAAAAAACAAACAAGATTCCAAGCAAATATATTCTTAAGCAACTGGAAACTAATTAGCTTCTTGTATTTAGGGAATGATTTACAGTTCTTACAGCTTTTCATCTTTATCTGTGCAATTAGAGAAAGGATTATATCTTGAACATGTACACGTAACTAACAGAGCAAAAGAAGCTGAAAAATTATTACAGAAACTACTTTTTAGATGCTACTTTATTCTTCATAATTTCCTGAAATAGTAAAGAGGAAAAAAAAAACCAAATTAAAACACAGGAACTTCGTGTTCTATGTTTTTGTCTGCCATAAGCCTATCTCCTACCTAAGTCTCATAAGTTTCTCTCAGAAGACTGCAGATTATAGACCATATCTTCTTCTGAGACAGTTTCTTCTATGTATCTTCACAGCATCAGTTTTTGGTAATTTAGATACCTATCAGAACACACCCTAAATGTCTGCACCCTATGAAGTTCCCTGCTCATTCATCTGAATTGGAAAAACATTAAGGAGCCCATTGCGTGCAAGGTCTAAGAAATTCTTACAAACAGGAATCCTGGCTCTGCAAAGCCCAGGTGAAAAGTCTGGGTGATTTAATTCGAAATTTTAGGTGCTTGCATGCTTGCAATAGTTCCCATAATTTTAAATCAACTGGAAAAAGCAAGCACCTTTACAAAACACAAATATCTGAAATATTTGATTTACTGCTCAACTATGAGCACCATGGTCCACTGGAGAAGAATAAAGTTATTTCACTCCCTGAAATAGTTTTAAAGATAAAAAGTTACTCCATATAACTGAACAAATTATAATTGCCATCAAAAAAAAGAGTAATTGACAGAAAACTCCATATTCTCTTCAGTACTTTTATAGTAACTAGTAACTGCCAAGTGACTAAACCCAAACTTCTTTCTCTATGACAAGAGCGTATTTTTGTTTTGTCATTAAGAACACTGAATCCTCCTGGCACTGCACAGTGAAGGGTAATTTATAAATTAAATGCTAAAAGCACTCAGTGCCACAGTCAAGCCCTGATCAAAATAACTGCTATAGTTTATATTTTTCTCTTGCAATAACTTTAATTAAAGGCAACTCCAATGCAGCAAACCTCACTGAAGTCAACCAAGGTGTTTTCAATTTACTCCCAACTTGAATGCCACAACTTCAGCATATGAGAATCAGCAAAGGCATTTTTCTTTAATAGGTCACTCACTAAGGAGATGAGAGAGAAAAATCTCGTAATTAGAGTGTAGAGTTTAATGCTTTACTTGTTCAAATGCGAGCACAAAGCAAACAAGGTACAGCTATTACAGCAGTCATAATTCATATACGATCTTTCACAATGCTTCAGGAACTTCTTTTGCAATCACTATTTTGCTCAATGACAGAGGAGGTCTGTCTCTAACATTAAGTCTGGCTGTGGACAAACACTCTTGGTTGCCGCATGTGCAAAGGGAACAACAATACTACTGAATCCCTCTTCAGCTTCATGATTGTTTGGTTCCAAACAATTTTCTGCAAGGTTGCGTTAACAACCCACTTGCCCATTTATCTTCGCTGCAGATGCGCTCGATCTAGAAAAGTTACAGAACACAGCAAAATCGTGGCAACTCTATAAAACACACAGTCATCTCGCTAGAGTAAGCAAGATCTTTGGGAGCTTGTGTTTCAGCAGGAGTTTGTCTCCCGTAAGCAGCTCTACAACCACAAGCAGTGCTGGCTGCTGACTGGCTGAGGAGATGAACGTATGTGGAGAAAGTAGGCAGAGAAATTCTATTTTGAGCTTATTGCTGTTAAAAGATTGCTTAGTTTATACAGTTCGGGCATGCTTCTTCAGAGCTACTGCATAAAAGCCTCCCCCTGTGCAACTGTGAATAATAATAGAACACCTCAGAAGGTTTCATCAGAAATGGAAAAAAACAGCCCACTAACCCTTGGGCTGGTCAGACCACTGAGCAAGGCTTTGGCACAGAAGGATCTTGAGGCAAAGACACAATTGCAGCACCTGATACGCTCTGAGATTTAAGAGCTGCTGCATCTATGCATTCATTCCTTGTAATCCTCAATTCCCATCTGTGGCACCAACTAACCTGCAGTTTAGGATTCTGCACCAATTCAATCACAACTCCTTGCAGGAAATTGCAACCTCAGCCAATGAACTTGGGCTACTAACTCTGGTGGTGAATAATACCTATGAAATATGGTATCCTCCATTTACTAATCCCACAGGATTAGACACCATTTTAATATTCCCCTGAAATTTGTCAAAGCATCACTTCAAGAACCTGAGGAGTTGTCAATTTTTGTAGAAGCATGTAAAGGTATATTAACCACAGAAGCTATTCAAACACTGGAAACAGTTTTAGAGTGAATAATTATCAAGTCAACAAGCAACACAGAAGATCTGAAATTATTTTTTTTTTAACCTCAGAACATTTCTGGCTGCTCTGACAAATACCTCGAATTTAACCACCGTTTTAGAACAACTTTTAAAAGTCATCAACACAGAACCACATGTAAAACCAAACTGTATAAGATTGAGGGTAACAGAAAAAAGAAACCTTAACAGCAAGTCTGGCCAAGCACTGACAGCCACCATTAGAGACACAAATATCTGTCCATTAGCTTCTCATCTGCAGGACAAAAGGAAAGATCCAATCCCACTGTTGGCTCTTCATCCCACAACCAGGTGTAAATCGCTCTGTAAGGTCACATAGATGCTTCCAGAGGTGCCTCGCAGGGGCTTACAGTGACACACATTCAGATGAGAATAGATCATACTTAAGCACTGCTTTCATTGAAAGTTAATGGGGCGCGATTTTGACTCCACTCCTAATTCCTAATGTTTCCCCTGGTCATCCACGCACTTTGATTATGGTAAGCATCGTTTGAGGGTGGAGGTGAAATAATTATAGAGGAGAGGGAAACAAAAGAGCGAGAGGGGGCACTCACCGTGTTGCATTTTGTCCCGCACACCACTTGTCGGTGGTTTAGCCACTGGGAGGCAAACACTTTATTGAGTGTTCCGAGGTGAAATTCCCTCTCCTTCAGGAGGCTTGGGAGCTGCTGGGCCGCGTATCCATGCAACAAGCGGTGGTAGCTGGACTCATTGTGCATCCGGACCTCTCTCCCTTTCACGTAGTACACTAGAGACCTTTTCACCGGCGGGAGCCGTTTCCTTTTGTGGACAGAGTGATCCCACCCGTACTGTGGATAATAAAGTTAGACACTAGATAAAGCAACTCAAACAAACTTTAAGACACCACTCTTTCAAATTCAACGGTATCCCGGGCAAAACCCTGAAGCCTTTGGAACACCGCGCGCGGAAACGAACTCGGGAATGCTGACAAACCTTTAGCAGTGTGAATTAAATAAACATAAACATCTGCTAAAGGAGTAACACGGCGACAATATAACGACAGTCGGTGGCGGTTCGGCACCGTTGGTACGCCCAATGCTCACGGGAAAAGCGGAGCGCTTGGAACGGGAGAGGAGCAGCGCACACAGCCCTCCCCCCCAGCCCGGCAGGCGCAGGGGTGACACCCAGGTGACTCCCCGGTACGGACCGCGGCGCTCGGCCTCCTCCGGCCGGGCCAGAGCCATCCGGCCATCATCGCTCCGCGGCAGCGACCGAACAACGGCCGAGCCCAACGGGGCACCGCGAGCCCCGGGGCGCGGGCACAGAGCGGGGCACTGACCCTGGGACAGGGGCTCCTCCTCCCCGGTGACCCTGGGACAGGGGCTCCTCCTCCCCGGTGACCCTGGGACCAGGGGCTCCTTCTCCCCGGTGACCCTGGGACCAGGGGCTCCTCCTCCCCGGTGACCCTGGGACCAGGGACTCCTTCTCCCCGGTGACCCCGGCACTTGGGGGCTGCTCCTCTTGGTGTGACACCAGGACCGGGGCTGTCCCTCCCAGGTGACACGGAGACCGGGGGCTCCTCATCCCTGGCTATCACCGGGACCGTGGCTGCCGCCGCCCAGGAGCCGCAACCCCCCCGGACACCTTCCTTCCCCATCCCTCGGACAGGGTCACCCCCTTCCTCCCGGGGACAGCCACGTCCGCCACGCCCCGGGAACCAGCGCTTCTCTCCCTTCCCACCACCGGGAACCAGCGCTTCTCCCCTACCCCCCGCCTCACCCCTTACCTGCTCCCCTTGGAGTCCCCCGGTCCCCGCGGCGGCAGCCGCCGCCGCTTTCCGCTTCCTGCTAACTGTTTTCCGGGCCATAGTAGAAGGATGAGGAGGCTGTGGACGAGGACCGGCCCCACATGGAGCAGGAAGGGGCGGTTCGGGGCATACGGAGCGGGACCGGGCCCGGGCTCTGTCCCTCAGGCCCCGCCGGCCGCGCCTTACGGCATTTTACAGCACCACGGGGTTTCGGTTTTTTTCTCTTTTTACGACAGTGAAGTCGCAGCTTTGCGGCGGCGGTTGTGCCCCGCCCCGGTACCCTGTTGCCTAGCAGGACATCAAGCTGGCCACGCCTCCTCTGCCGTTGCCATGGCAGCGGAGCCAGCGTGGTGAGGGTGTGGCGCCTCTTAGCGGCCAGGCGGGCTCAGTACAAGGTGGGGTTCGGGAATTCCTCCCAGGAAACGGAGATTTTCCCAAACCACTCGTGTTTGATCGCACTGTTAGCGCCCCAGGAAAGCCGAGACACTTGTGCCCGACCATTCTGTCAGGGTCCCACTATGGGGACAGAATCAGAAAATCAATTAGGTGGGAAAAGACCTCTAAGCTCACCCAGTCCAAATTATGAGTGACCACCCTGTCATCCAGACCATGGCACTGAATGCATGTCCAGTCTTTCCCTAAAGGTCTCCAGAACGGTGACTCCTCCACCTCCCTGAGCAGTTCATTCCCAAAGTTTAATCACCCATTTTGTGAAGAAATTCTTCCTAATGTCCAACTCTTCACTGATCAGAAAGTGGTTCAGCTGACTTTTTCAGGGTCACATGGAAACACAAAAACCCCTTTGAGAGTTTCTACATCTTTATCTGGTCTCTTGGCACCTCAGGAAAGATCCAGGAATGCACACCAAAAGCATTAGAGAGGCCCTCTCTCCTCTCGGGGCTGCACACTCAAGTATTTCATGTACTGTTAATGCTCTTGAAGGACTCACAGCTTGAGAGACAGTTTACAGAACAATAATCTTTTATTATTGTAATAGAAAAGTGTGATAAGTTAAGGTGCAAAGATTGCTGGTGATAGGATCTGGCTGCAAAGACTTATTCAGAGCAATTGTGATGAACAGTCACCATACATAGAGTACAGTTCTGACAGGTTCAGCCTGATCAGTCAGTCAATCCCAGAAGTTACAGTGGAACCTTCCCTAACTTCTCCCCATTTTTAACATACTTTTATACTATTTTTCCCCTAGTTACTCTATTTTTAGGAGAGTATCTCTAGTCATGCATCATGTCCAGGGTTGTACCTTGGAGGTAGGTAATGTCAGCAACACATCTGAGGCAGCCTCAGGGGTGGAGGTGGGCATTTGTGACCTCCCCACAGCAGCTGGTTCAGCAGCAAAGCATCCCCTTTTCCTCCTTGTTTTTCAGCTGCTACACAATTTATCTGCACCACTGAGTCGCCCCTCTTGCTGGGATTTCAACGGAGCCTGGCCCTGGTGTCTCCAGTCTGCTCCACCTCCCTTCAGTCCCCTTTAGCATGGATTGTGAGTGGGAAGTTGGGCATGCTGACCACATCCCACCCAGGGAGTCGTAACTGTGCCTCACCCTCTGTTTTCTGTGATAATTCTGCTGTTATAATTCTGCTGGAATGTGAATGTAAGTCCTCAGTTTTCTCTAATTCTACCCCCCGTCATTTTTGTGTTGCAATGTATTTGCAAGGGTTAGGCCATGGTGTGCACCAGCCAGCCTGCTCCTAAGTTTGTTATCAAAGCCTCAGGAATTCATCAAGGTTACTGAAACATAAACTGTGATAAATTAAGAAAGAATAGACTGAGAAACAGCATATCAAGACCACAAGGACTAGATAACAGGACTGTGAAACACCTGGGCTGTAACCCATCACACACTCTGAGAAGTGCAGGCAGAAAACAAGTTAACAAGATAAAGGCACCAATCAAGAAGTGTGTACTCAGTAGTTTGTAGAATCCATAAATATGTCTGTACTGTAAACAATAAGCGGCTTCTGCTTGATCATATTGGTTAGTTGTCCAGGAGGCCTGAATCTCCCACATTTTCCCACACATTCCACCTGGGAAATCACTTACTGCTGGGGAATTAAAGAGATAACATTTGTATGCATTTGCATTTCATTGTACCCCTTTCAGATCCATGTGGAAGGACGAGTGGTTTTTCTGATGTCTACGTGGCTCATACACTCTTTTTCTGTGATTTCAGAGGCAAAGCTTCATATGATCCAAACCCAGCAACCACTACTTGCCAGTGGTATAGCTGGGTAGAGAAACAAGGAAAACATGTGAGATGCAGGCTGGCTTTAAGGAAAAGCCAGCTTCTGGTCACTTAATATCTGATGGTGCCTCAAGTCATGGAATTAGTACATATTTTCCTGATGTGTACAGCATTGCTTTTATGACCTTTATTCTGCATTTTCATCCAACCAACGCCAAAGACAAGGGTGCTGTGAGAAGCCAAACTGAAAAAGAAGCCATAAAAAACCCCTCAGGCTTCCCAGCTTCCTCTGAGGGTACAAGCAGTAATTCCAGTTTGGCCGTTTTCAGTCGTGATTTACCATGAGTAACTCCCCTCTCCATATCCACACTCACACACAGAACTACCACACCCATTTGGGACAAAACCCCTCCATTTCGGAACAAGGACTGCTCCAAAGCCTGAAAACCCAGCGGGAACGTCCCCTGAGCCCCTGGGGAGGGTGAGGTGGCCGTGGCAGCTGAGGGAAGGGGCTGAAGGGTGTGGGGTGAAATGGCCTCTCTGTGTCCCACTCACCAGCCCCATCCAGCCCCTTGGGAGCCCTGGCACAGCTGGGAGAGGGGCAGGAGGCGCTGCGGGAGCTCCCGGGCACGGCAGGAGCTGGGAACAGAACAGGGACCGGAGCAGGTAAAGGGACAGGGACAGGGACAAGGGCAGGGACAGAGATGGCACAGGGAACGGGGCAGGGGCTGGTAAGGGGGTAGGGATAGGGACAGGGATAGGGATAGGGATAGGGGCAGGGACAGGTATAGGGATAGGGACAGGGATGGGGATAGGGATAGGGATAGGGATAGGGATAGGGATAGGGATAGGGATAGGGATAGGGATAGGGATAAGATAGGGGCAGGGATAGGGATAGGGACAGGGATGGGGATAGGGATAGGGATAGGGATAGGGATAGGGATAGGGATAGGGATAGGGATAGGGACAGGGATAGGGATAGGGATAGGGACAGGGATAGGGACAGGGATAGGGATAGGGATAGGGACAGGGACAGGGATAGGGATAGGGATAGGGACAGGGACAGGGGATAGGGATAGGGATAGGGATAGGGATAGGGATAGGGATAGGGATAGGGACAGGGATAGGGGCAGGGACAGGTATAGGGATAGGGACAGGGATGGGGATAGGGATAGGAACAAGGATAGGGATAAGGATAGGGATAGGGGCAGGGACAGCAACAGGGATAGGGATAGGGACGGGGATAGGGACAGAGGTAAGGACAGGGACAGGGATAGGGGCAGGGATATGGATAGGGGTAGGGACAGGGATAGGGATAGCAACAGGAGCAGGGACAGGGATAGGGATACGGATAGGGGTAGGGACAGGGAGAGGGACAGGGACAGGGATAGGAATAGGGACTAGGACAGGTATAGGGATAGGGACATAGATAGAGATACGGATAGGGGTGGGGACAGGGATAGGGATAGGGATAGGGATAGGGATAGGGACAGGGATAGGGATAGGGATAGGGATAGGGATAGGGCTAGGGCTAGGGCTAGGGCTAGGGCTAGGGCTAGGGACAGAGGTAAGGACAGGGACAGGGATAGGGGCAGGGATATGGATAGGGGTAGGGATAGCAACAGGAGCAGGGACAGGGATAGGGATACAGATAGGGGTAGGGACAGGGATAGGGACAAGGACAGGGATAGGGACAGGGACAAGGGCAGGGACAGAGATGGCACAGGGAACAGGGCAGGGGCTGGTAAGGGGGTAGGGATAGGGACAGGGTTAAGGATAGGGCTAGGGCTAGGGCTAGGGACAAGGATAGGGATAGGGATAAGGACAGGGATAGGGACAGGGACAAGGATAGGGACAGGGGCAGGGATATGGATAGGGGTAGGGACAGGGATAGGGATAGGGACATAGATAGAGATACGGATAGGGGTGGGGACAGAGATAGGGACAAGGACTGGGATAGGGACAGGGATACGGATGGGGGCAGGGATAGGGATAGGGATAGGGATAGGGATAGGGATAAGGGCAGGGACAGGGATAAGGACAGGAGCAGCAACAGGGGCAGGGAGAGGACAGGACAGGGGCGGGGACGGAACAGGCACGGACAAGTGCAGAGACAGGGGATGGGACAGGGATGGAACAGGGCAGAGTGAGGGATGCAACACGGACGGCGGCTGGTAAGGGGATGGAACAGGGGCAGAGATGGGACAGGGTCACGGCTGGCAAAGGCAGGCGACAGCGACAGGAACGGGGGCGGGCACACGGACACGGACATGGACAACACACGGACACGCCCGGCCGAGGCCCTGCCCCCGGTCCCGCCCCCAAGAGAGGCGTGGCTCTACCTTCGCCCCGCCCCTCCCTGTTGCGGTGACGTCACCACCCGCCGCTCCCGATTGGCCCGGCGGGCGCAGGTGACGCCACAGCGTGACGCCATCCCGCCGGCGGAGCCCAGACAAGATGGCGTCGCCCGGGTCCGGCGGCGCCGAGCGGGGCCCGTAGGGACGGCGGGCGGTGACCGCGGCACGGCGGGGCAGCGGGGCCGAGGGCCGCAGGTACCGGGCTAGACTGGGGGCGCGCAGGTACTGGGTGGGGCAGCGAGGCTGGGGCGCCGCAGGTACGGGCGGGGACCGCGGGGGCCGCAGGTACCGGGCGGGGGCAGCTGGGGACGGACCGCGCCCCTTCTTCCTCTCCGGGGACTGGGACCCTCCGCTGCCGCTCGGTAGAGCCGCTCTGGGGTGCCGGCACTCGGCCCGGGGCTGGGCTCGCGGGACAAGGCGGGGTGACGCTCCTGCCCCACAGGCTCCTGCTTTCCAGCAGTTTCCGGGACCGCCGGAGTTAAGGGAATGTGTTTCTGCCTCGTAACCCCTGATGAGTTTGCCCTTGATGGGTTTGCTCGGTGGCTGTTGAAATCCGAGTAAGCTGCTGGTGTCCGTGATGTTCGGAAATGCTTCCTCGCAGTAACTAAATCGGTGAAGAACCAAAACAAACATCTGATTTTCTTTGGGGGTGTGGTGTGTGTCGAGTCTGCCTTCAGGTAACTTGTTAATTTCTGCCTCTTATGCTGTGCAAATCACGGTGCTCATCTTTCCTATACTGCTTGTGACTCTAGAGTTCTGCTAAATCACGGAGCATTCACTCTTTCGCTGCATCTCCTTGTAGGCTAAAGATCTTTATTTCGTGGGTTGTAGCCCTACACTTCTCTTTTTATGCTGATCACCAATTTCTGGATCTTTTCCAGTTAGCTATTCTGCTTTTGGCTACATCTTTCACAGAGTATGAGATGCAAACATCTCAGGGATGTATACTTTGGTGTAATAATACTTCCCGATTGTGCTTTGTGATCCCTTTTGTTCGTTGCTTACTAGAAGTAGGAGATTCAGTGCATTTATTTATGTATTTATATTTAGTATAATTCAAGGGCTCTCTTTCTGTGTTTTGATAGCTCAAAATTTATCCTACTAAAGGGATACATTTGTTCTGGTTTTCTGTTTGTTTTTTTTTTTTAATTAGTAAAAGAAATCACAATAGGTGGAAATTAATAGCTGCCTTATTAACTGTTTTTATTCCCTACATCATTAAAAATCCAAAGAAGTGGAAAAAACCCTCGTCATATAGAAATGTTACGACACTGATGTTGTCTCATTAGAGTGGAGATAAGCAGATGGACTCTGGCACTTGGCTGTGGAACTATTATAGCTGCCATCCCAGACCCAGTAAAATGAATTTGTGTTGGATTTAAGCACTTTGAGGTCGATATTCCTACGTGACTCACTTTGGCAAGTGAGTGTTGCCAGACTCAGGGGCAGCTGGGTTGTGCTGGATGGTGTAACTTCAGCGGCTGTGCTGCTGATGGAAGGCTTGCTGCATCCCACAGCCTGTTAAGGGACCAAGAGGTTTTTGTGGGAGCTTGGTGAGAGGGATCTTATTCCTGCTCCAGCTGGGATCAGGGTGTTGAGGGAAAAGGGGAAGTGCTGCAGCTAGCCAGATCTCTTCATCACCTTCCCTTATCAGCCTTGGAGCGTGGGACCTTCTGCCCCTTTGCAGTTACTCCTGGTTTCCTGGCAATTTTCAGGCAAGAGTGGGGAAAACCTGTTTTGGCCTCCTTCCCTTTTCTCCCCAGGACGATCTGTGTGGCTGTGCAGCAGGCACGGGCAGCAGGGTGGGCTGAGGTGTACGAGGAGCATTTTGGGGCGGTGTTACAGGGTTACAGCACCACGCAGAACTGCTGCTCAATGACTTCAGTTTCCTGTGCGCACAGAGCTGCAATTCAGAAGTGCCCGTGGTTCTTAAGGTTACTGTTTCCACTGCGTGGCTTAAACCTTTTAGGGAAAAACCTTAATTCCAAGGGCAGGGAAACAAAAAACTGTGTAATTTTTAAACAGCTTTTGCAAGTTTGTGGGTTTAGTCTCAGAAAAAAAAACTGAAAGTGATGGTCCTTTCCTTGCCTCACCATCTGTACTTGACCTGATATCTCCTGTTGTTTTTTGGATTTTTTTTTTCCTGTGCATGCCCTATGGCACAAAGGAGTCAGGGAAGAAGTTGATGCTACTAAAGTGGTTTTTTTTCATTCAAGTATGAGCTGAAAGAAACAGACATGAAACTTTAAAGGGAAAACCAAAAAACTCTCATATTTAACATATGTGAATCAATAGGTGTTAGTTTCTCTTTAATGAAGAGAACTTAAATTTTCAGAATATTGGAAAAATGAGTATACTGGCCAGGCAGTAGATTTACTGTATAGTTTATGTTGATGAATAGAAAAATCATCAGGGTGAAAAATCATCAAAAACTCGTGGAAGAACTCCATCTCCATTATTCCATTATGATGTTTTGTTATCCTGGAGACAAAAACCTGTAACTGACAGAATGGAGTCAGGTTTCTGGACCAATCCAGCCTCATCTGTCACACTGTGACAGCTGGAGCTGTTTTGGCTGGTGCTGGGGGCAGAAGTGCTGTAATGGCACAGAAGGTGTCACCTTACTCATCCTCCTTTTTAATTTGTGTAAGCTTATGGTTTCTTGTTGCTTTCAGAAACTGTAGGGATTGATAATTTCGTTGTCCAATTTAGTTAATTGATAATTGTTGTCCATATCCAGTCTCTGCATCATGAGTTTTTAACAGCAGTCCATTCCTACGTTTTACAGTTGATGCTGGGTGGAATATTTTGATAAAATGATCTGTGAGAAATTTAATTTTCCTTATTACATAGAACTTCTTTTCAACCTTCTCTGGTATTTTGTCTAGCATAATCACTCCCAGTCTCTTCAATCATGAATTCCAGAGTTTCAGCTGTCATTTTGCAGAGATCTCTACCTAAAGGCATGATTCTCTATTTAAAATTGATCAGTGCAATTCAGATCAATGTCAGCGTAAGGAAGGTCTAGTGGAGCCATAATTGGAAAGCTCTGAAGCTGTTTGTGAAAACAGTTCTTTAAAGTAAAGGCAAAGAAGGGTTGTTTACAATTTATAAATAGTTTTCTTGTTTGAAAAGTAGGTCTTCTAGGATGCATCAAAGGTTGGTTTCTCATCCCTGCATTGTGTGTGCTTACGCTGCTAACTGGGAAGGCAAGGCTATTGATCTTGCAGCACACACCACTCTGCAATCGACCCTTGGGATTAGTGCAGCTGATCGATACAAGCCTGAGCTCACAGTTGTTGTGTGTTAACTACTTAGGTAGGTAATCCTCTCTGGTATGCAAGTGCGTTGCTTAATGCTTTGACCCTCTGACTTGGTTTGAATAAGCTCATGTTCTGTGTCCCTAATGACCTTTTGCAGTCAATGTAGCCTTGTGCTGAGGTCTCCATTAGAACCTGGGCACTGGGGCTTTCCCTCTCTGAAGTCTTATATTTATTCAAAATCCTTTCGTGCAAAGGCTTTTTTTCTTAAATGTTAAGAAATGCTGTCTTTGCTGTGGATGGGAAACTTTTAAAGGACTGATTTTGTGCCCAGACTCAGTTTGTATTGGTTTGTATTTTTTTTCATTTTTGAAAGCTACAAGATCTTTCCAGAATCTGTTAAGCTTGTAATGTACTTGAAACAGAATATACAGAATTATAGCAGAATGGGAGCACAGTATCATTGCTCTAATTTAGACTTAAATCTTCTCTTCTAGAAGGAAAGCAGATTGGTTCAAAATGCCATGCTGCATTAGTAGTATTACAGCTTGTAACCGATGAGCTTGTATATTCTCAGCTGCATTTTGTGTCAGAAACTCTTACACGAGAGTAACATTTTAAATCAGAGGAAGGTGAGTCCTCTCCAAGAAGTAGTCAGGTCTTCATCTGGAGGACTATCTGCATATGAGTACAATTAATGGATTTAGCTGTTGCTGGTTGGTGGAGGGGAAAGTAGTAGTTAAGAGTTGTGAGCTCTTGTCTGGTCAGTGTTACTGGAGCTCAGCATTTTTGATAGCTATCTACTACGTTATGTGAAAGATTTTATTTTTCAGCCCTTTTCTTATGCATACGTTTGTGCTTGCACCATTTGTCATCTCTAGGCTAGCAGCAGAGGAGGCTATGACTGAAATGACTAATGAGATTTACTCCCTGATTTCAGGAAGGTGTGTTTCAAAAGTATGCCTGTTACCAGTTGTGCTGTGTCACGTTTTAGTCCTGTGCCTAATTCATACACAGGGAAGTGCTTTTGTGTTCAGTTTGGTGCACTTTATCAATTGTGAGCACTAAAATAAAACTGGATTCCTAGTTTATTAATGCTCTCCAAAGTACTTGCTTAAACTTTGTTTCCTTCTGTGATACAGCAAAGCCACTCTGGGTTCCACCCTAATGATTAATACCCTCATGTGGTGTCCTTGCATAGTACTGTGTCATGATTTGACGTAGAAATATAGGAGGCACATGTAGCAGGAAAGGGACTCTTGAATAAAGTCACTATTAATCATCTGGAATAAAACTGTGTTTGATGAAAAGGGCCGGAAAAGCTTTATGCTGCATAGCCTCCGAGAAAAGAATGTGTTCTTAATCTTTTAATTAAGTATTATGTCACCACAAGCAGTTTGTTGACAGTCTGTTTGACTTCTTGGTACAAAACAGGTGAAGGATTATTGAGTTTCATTTTGCTTGCTATGTTTGTAACAATATACAAAAGAACTGTTTCCAGCAAGTACCTTTATATTCCTTATTAAAAAGGGGGGCGGGGAGAAAGTATGTAGTAAAAAAAGTATGTAACCTGTAGTTAGAGGCTTTATTCTTGCTTGTGGGAGGGAGCCTAATACATGATTTCTGTTTATTTACCTGGAAGTGAGTGCTTAGTAATTTGATGTCTCTTTTGCAAAGAAAACCCAAGAAAAGACAGTAAGATGGCTTGTTGCTTTTAACTAACACTGTTGAATATTTCTGAATTTGTATGCAAAGGGAGAGCTATCAAAGTCAAGTGTGAATATAAAAGTAATGCTGTTATGGTCTGTAATCTCATCTATATGAAGGTCTTCAACTGGAAAAGGCTTAATAAATATACCTTAAAGAATCCACAGTTGTATTATAAGATGAAAAATAAATGAAGGAAGGCAAAGGTGAAGAAGTTGGTTCTGGCATGAATGGTGAGGTGGTCTGAGCTGCTTTTGAAGTTGGAGGTGGACTCTGGGAACTCTGTTGGCAAAATGGCTGTGATGGCTGTTTTTGTGACACAGTAATGTCACCCTGTTCATAGTGAGCTCCCATATTGCATACACAGTTATTGTACTGGTCTGAAAGCCTCTCTGTCTCTGGGGATGTTCTGTATGTGTTATGATATTGGAGATGAGCACTTGAAATGTAACCGTGTTTAGTGCAGGGGATCTGGCTGTACTGTGGATAAATCAGTTCTGCCAAGTGATGAAAAGGGTTTCTCACTTTCCCTTCATGCTGGGAGAGAAGCTGTGTATCCATTTTATGCTGGTCTTCATTCAAAGCAAAGTAATTTGATGTTCTTGCAGGAATCTGAATATGATACTCATGTTCTGTCGTATGGCTGCACTGGATTAATTTCCTAAAGTAAGCTGGATTGAACCAGACATATGGGTTATGAGAGGAGCAGGCTGGGAGTGATTCTCGGGTGACAGTAGAAAATCTGATAGCTCAGAGAAGGAATGGTCAGCCCACAGTATTGCCATTTCTTAAACAAAAAAATCATCTTACTGCTGTGTCATGGTTATTATGGTGGCCCACTGAAAGAGATCTCTGTGCTGTCAGCAGTCCTATGTTCTTGCCAGCTTGAAATGTTTGGAGAGGAGAATCTGTGGGATGAACTGTGGTCATGGGGCAGCTTCATCCAGCAACCTAGTCTGGTCTAGTTATAAAATAAAGTAAGTCTAGGTTGCTGAAACTGAGTCAGATCTGTCAAAATGTCCTAAGAAAATTAAGCTAATGCATCTCTGAAGGTTTCTTTTTGCACATAAAATGAGCCATTTCTATTTAGTTATTCATTGCTTTAAGTGTTCTGGGGCTTGCATTCATTACTGTATCTGCTGAAGAACTTTGTGATGTGCAGGGGAAAAGTTTGTGTTACCAAGTGAGACAGGCTATATAGTATTACAGACTTAAATTAATTGGAAGTGGTAACTTAAAAATAAAGTTTGGACTACACCAAACTTCATATTCAAATCTGAAGTGCATCCTTTGGGCTTTTATAGTGAGATGAAAAAGACTGAATAGGAGTAATTTGGTAGGGAATAGATACTGTTCCAAACGTGAGAGACTGCAGTGAGATTCCTGGGGTAGCTGTGGGTTTGGGATGTGGGAAACAGGTTGTGTTCTGACTTTGCTGCTGGCTGAGCTGGATGACTGTGGGCAAACTGCTTCAACTTTGTGCATTAGTCCTCAAACCTGCAAAGCAGGAACAGTTTGTCTGCTGGTTAAGTACCTTGACAGGTTTTCTGGAGTCTCCTGTAAGAGCCATGTGGTGCAGAGGATACAAGGGAATGTCAGCAAAACTACTTTGCCCTCAGGGGAAAGAAAATGAATGAGAAGTGTGTAATTCCTGGCATTATAAATATCCTGCAGGTATCTAGATTTCATCTCAAAGCAGTGTCTTTCCTTGTCTTTGGTTTCTTTTCTATTATCCATTCCACTTGAGCACTGGAAGTTCAGTATCCATTTGCCCTTACTGTTGGGAGGCTTGTAATTGTGTGCATGTATCTGTCTCCGTCTCCTACTACCTTGCACATCTGTGGATTTTGCTCTGTGCATTTGTGATGGAAAGTTCACTGTCTAAGTGCAGAATTAGACTACTCCTTAAACTTACCTGGCCAAACATTGGCAGGGTTTGCAAGTTGGGTTGCAGTGCTGGGAGGGCAGACTTACCATCTCACACAAAGGGAAAGCACACCCCTTCAGTTTGTTTTAAGTGAGGAAATTTAAATCTTAAAGCTCACTTTAAGTGGAAGCAGTAGGAATTAAGGTAGGTGGGCAAGGAGATTATTCTGTGAAGCTTGGGGATCTTCCAAGTACCTTGTGTGAATGTGGCAGGGAGGGAGGAATGAGACCTGTGGTACAGAAAGGCTTTCTGAAGCTGCATGTGAAGGTGAGTGTAACAGCTGGAGCATCTTTGAAAAGTACATCTCAAGGATTGAGTAGTTGCTCTGCTTTCCCTCTTGGAGGATGGGAGTTGTCTGCATGTTTGTGTGTCTTCACTGCTAGTAACCTCAGCTGTAGCAGTTGCACACGCAGAGTAAACCATGTTTAACAGATGTGTAGTCTCTTTGGTTTTTCCTTGCTTCTGGCTTCCATTCCTGAATTTTTCAATCTGTAGTTGGATTACAGACTGAACCATATTTCAATTTAAACAGCCCCTAATTGAGGGACATTTACTATTTGAGAAGTACAAAATGAAGAGATTGCAAGGAAGATGTTTGTGCTCAGGACTGAATATGCTGCCCTCAGGTAGTGTGGGCCCATGAAGTTTTCTGATATAAAACACAACAAGCAGTTCCTTTACTTATGATGCTCTTGTTTTGTAATAGATCCGCTATAGTTGAGGGCAGTCTCAGTTTCACTTCACTATTCAGAGGCAAATTTTTGTTTTTCTCCACTAGACAAGCTTGCTCAAGGCAACTTACCTTCCTGTGTTCCAAATTAATTGTTTCAGAAGTATACTCAGTGTGGGTACCGCCAGTTTGCTGAGCTGTTCAAGTGTCTGCTGCTGTTTTCATAAACAGAGCATTTATTTTTTTGATAGCTGGTAATGATGCTTCCATTGCTGTGTGTTTTTAAAGAGCAGAACATTATCTTTATTCCAGTGCCAGCCCATCCAAAGCTTACAAGCCATTGCAAGAAATAATGAAGAAATTACTCTTAATTTTAAATCAGTTTCCTCCTCTTAATGCTGTAATGCACCAGTTCCCTGTTAATTAAAACAAGTGAATTTTTTCATTTGAAAACATGGCTTCTGGTAGTGAAATTTAATTTGGTGCTGTCTACTGATAGTATTTCCCATCTAGCTCATCTTTTTAATGCAATCATTCAGTCTTGTTTGGACTGAGTGGGAAGACTTGAAAGCAGGATTGACTGATACTATGCCTGGAGATGAAGCAAGGTTGGTTTTAGGCATTACTGCAATGGGACCATCTTTTCACTTGCTTGATACATTTTTTGAATTTCAGTTTGAATCCTTTGTTTTGTTGAGTTGGTTAGGTAAGGAGTATGTCCCTGAGGCCTCAGCTCAGCAAACACATGACAGTAGCTCAAGTGAGTATTCATGAACAGTGATAAGGGTTTGTTTTCTTCCTGGTCTTTTAGTTTCATCCTTCAGTGCTGCAAAACCTGGCATGTGATATGTGCTTCTGCCTGTGCTTCTTTCTTGCCTCAGTCTTGATAAGATGGGTTAGATGAAGACAGATGCCTGTTGGCTAAACGGGAGTGACACATGAATTAAGGACAACATGAGCTGGCATTGAAAGCTAAGACTGTACTAGTGATGATGTGTTGGAGAAATGCATAAAACTCAGAAAATGTCAAATAAGCTTGTGAGGAATGTCACACCTGTGGCACCTAGGATGCAATTCAGGTTTCTCACAACAGCACTGTTAAGGCAAAGGCTAACCAAGTCTCATGAGGCATATTTTGAAAATCATTGAGATTTAAGATGCTATGAGCTTTTATTGTCACTTGACAAATAAATGTTTTGGAGACCACACTTTTCCAGGTGTCCTATGACCAACTCTTAGTTGCTTCAGGAATATGAAGTGTTTAGGACTTTTCCTTCCATGTACCTAAAAGTGTGTATTTGGAGAAAGAGATTAATTTATGGTGAATTGGGATCTTTCCTGGAAAATGGCAACACTGAGAGATGAAACTAAAAAGAGGGAAGATTGAGATTGAACATAAGGAAGAATTGAAGGTGGTGAGGAACTTAACAGGTTGCCCTGGGAAGCTGTGGATAACTCATCCCTGGAGCTGTTCCAGGACAGGTTGAATGGGGCTTTAAGCAGTCTGATTGAAGTGATACCCTTGCTTGTACAGAGTGTGTGGACTAGATGATCTTTGAACGTCCATTCCAAACTCAAATGTGCCATGATTGAGTCAAGTGAGTTTGCAGGGAGTTTATATTCTTAGAATGTGCCACTTTTAGTTGCGAGAAATAAGATGTGTCAGTGTGAAACAGGGACATCAGATGGCAGAAGTAGTTTAACAGTTGTAACCACGTGATGGGAGAGATCCTTTCAGGAATGGGAAAAGGCTGTTGTTGGCCTGATGTGTGTTGAAACAGCTTGGGCTGAGTGTGCAGTCAGGGTCTGAAACAGTGGTTCCCATGCTGAATATCAGTGTTTCAGCCTGCTTGCTGCAGGACAGGCAGGGTTGTTTGGAGGTGGAATAGTTAATGTTACAGGTTATTTTTTTCCCCTCAGTACCATGCTGAATTTTGCTGGGAAAATGTTAAATGTGTGGTAAGAGTGGGTAGTGCATGTGACCCAAGTATAAAAGGAAAAATTGATGCATCTATAGTAGTGTAACACTGTTCTCATTATTCTTGTACAGTACAAGAGGCACATATTTTGGCTGAGATCCCATACATGGAACTGCAAGTGATGTTTGACCTGCTGGCAGATATTATTTTTCCATTAAAAAACTTTGGCCAACTGCATTTCTTGGTAGATTTTTGTCTGCTTCATTAAATCAATTCCATAAGTGTTAATATTTCACCAGATTTATAACCAAAACCATAATTATCAACAAATGTTAAAATTTCTCTTCTGAGCTTTTACAGGGAGAAGATGACAACCTTACAGATTTCTTTGGAATGGACATTTTACATAGCAATTTAATTGTTGTAATGTATTGTTTAAATGAATTAAGTTATGGTTAATAAATAATTGTTGAAAATTAATGAATACGAATTGCCTTATATACCAAAATAGTTTGAGTTTGTGTTGCTATTGGTATTTGAGTTTTTTGTTAGGTCTTGGTCAACAGAGTTGAATTTATTTCAAAGTAATATGAGATCAGCTACCTGTTACTCCCTTGCTTAAAGAGTATAAGAACAAAAAGCTTGTAACTGCAGAGATTGTTGTTTTTGAATTAAAAATAGTATATGTTGTGATTAATGGATTAAAAGCTGTTTTACTCTGTTGTGCATTTTGAGAGTGTCTGTCTAGCTCTCATTCATAAGTGGGACAAGTCTGAAATATTAATAATACTCAAGTACTTCAGAATCAGCTTGTTACATATTGAAGTACCACTGCAACAAATGGAGCAGCATTTTAATTCGTTTATGATATTCTGGGTTGCAGGCATACATTCTAAATGTTCAGGTTATTCCATGCTTCTCCATGCATCGTTACCAAAAGAACAGTAAGTGGGCTATTTTGTTGTTGAAACTAGCAATCAGCAGTTTCCCTCAAGAAGGGTTATATTGAAATATTAGCTTTCTTCTGAAGTGCTGTGATTAACAAGGAAAGTTAATGCACATTCCTGGCTCTGGCTAGTGTTAAGATAGCTTAGAAAAAATTGACTCTTTTGTAGTAGTATGAAATCTCATGGTAATTAAGCTGAAGTAGTTACATTTGTTGATAGTTACCAGATGCTTACCATCTGACAGTTTCAAACTCTCAAAACTGGTAGGTATTTGCTATCCAAACTTTAGATATAGGAAAATAGCAGTTAAAAACAGTTGCTCTGCTCATCATATTTGGGTCTTGTTTCATTTCTGCATTGAGATTATTGCAGCCCTCATTGCTGGTATGAATCCTGGGTCATCTTTTTAATTTTGTTTTCTAGAATGTAGGAATTGCATAGCACATTTATATTTTTATCTCTTGAATTTCTGTCTTGCTTTTTTTGTGCCTCAAGGAGGGGAAGTTAGTCCTCTATTTCTAGTTTACCATTCTTTTTCTCGGTGATATTGTAGTTTGTAGATTAGGGAAGCTGGCCTTGAAGCAAAAAAAAAAGACATATTTTTTCTCTCAGCTGTTTTGTTTATGTGATCTTTAAATAATTTGGGTAAAAATCACTAAACTGCATTCTGAAGTCCACATCTGTTCTTGGATGAACAGAACCTGCGCAATTTTTCTGGAGTCTGGAAATCAGTCCAGCCTTAGATGTTTGTTACAGATGGTTTTCTCTTGTGACAGGATTGAGTTTTCTGGAAAGAGTCCTTTTTAAAAAGGTTACCTGTTTGGTGCCACAGTTAAATATGATAGGTCCATTTATAATAGCTGCATTTTCCATGCTGTTGTGTCTGGCTAAAGGAAAAGCTTACCTTGATCTGCTTTGACCTCAGGGCTGCCTGTAATTACTTTTCTGTTTCCTTGTGCTGTTGCCTGTGAAACTTGTATTTCTAGAGGTTTGTGTGGTGCATAAACTTCAACTGTGTTGGGAATCTGTATGGCTGATAAGTCACAAAGTGACTAAAAAATTGGTATATTAGTGTGCTTCATTTGCACAGCCATTGTAGGGTTGTCCCTGGTTTTGGGTGAAGTGTATGGCAGATTACCTTATGTTTTAAACACAGAGTCAGGATCTTACAGGAATGGAGCTGTCTGTTACCAGTTATGAACCCTAAATCCTTAACCAACCAGTATGTGCTTGTAACAAGTGCAGTGTCTTTAATGAACAAAGTGGGACATGATATGAGGTAACTGGAACTGCAGGTGTCTGATGTCAGTGCCATGAATCCATATGGAATGACAGAGAGATGCCATGCCTCTCTGAGAGTGTGTGGGAGCTCCCAGCAGAGAGGTCCTGTAGCAAAAGGCTGATTACCCACTGTGTCATGTTAAGCAGTGGCACAATTTGAAGAATCAATGTCTCCTGATGTTTATCACTGCTAGGAAGATGCAATCAAACATCCCCATGAAAAACTCCATAATGGATGTTGTGACCATCCAATGGATGTTGTGTTGTCTTGTAATCCAGTACTGTGATCTGCACAGTCCTCTTTGTCAGGGTCTTTTCTCCCTTTCCTTCCTACTCATGTATTTGAAAAATGAAAAATGCTTTAAAAGTGCCATTTTCTTTGTTCCTGTCCCTCTTCCCCTCAATCATTGCACTAGTTAAGAACAAACTGCATTAGTTTGATGTAGGCTGCTCCTCAGATTTAGGTCTCTCATCACAGCTGCTTGGACTGTTGATCCACGGGATGTGTATGCAGCAGGGACACCTCACACTTCCTCCCTCAAGCCCCCTTTTGTCTGTGTGAGCCCTGCTCTGAATGCTTAAATGTGGGATGATGGTCACTTGTATTTGTATCCCATAAGATAAAGATATCATTAAATTTGTTTTAACTGGTGTCCCTTGTAAGTTGGATAGCAACTTTATGAGTGTTGTCTTCAAGGAGGGTTTGGATTTGTTTAAGTCCATCTTAAAATTGACCAAGAAATTTAATTTACTTTATCTCCTGGATTAAGTGCTACCACATCTCCTGTGGTAGCACTTAAGAGTAATTACTGTAGATCAAGTTAGAAGTTACTTTTCTGTTAAGACTAGTGAAAGAGATGGTTTTCCTTTTTCTTTTTATGGGTTTTTAGTTTGGGGGTCTTGGGGTTTTGTTGGCTTTAGTTTTTGGTTTGTTTTTTATTGTTTTGCTTGATTTGGGTTATTTTTTTGGTAGGGGAGCTGGGGAGGTGTGTTTTGGGCATGTTGCAGTACATCATATCTAGTTTTACAGCTTTATCTAGAGAGCTGTTACCAGTGGTTTAACATAATTGTCCTTTTTTGCAAGGGAGTACCTCCATGTGCTCTTGTTTGCAGAACTCTTAGAAGTACAAAGCAGAAGCAGTTGCTGCATGTTTTGGGGTGATGCCATCTCTTTGGATACTGTAGTGAAAGCATAAATCTGTTTTGTACTGAAGTGAACTTATCAGCTTTTCGCTGGGAGAAGTCGTAAGAGATCTGAGCTTTGTAGCAGTGGTTGAACACTTGCATAGACAGGAAGCTTTGATGAGAACTTTTGTTTTGTCTTAGCAACACACACTGTTTTCTTCTGGTTTTGCTGTTTGATGCTATATATACAGAAGCCTGATGTTGGTTATAGCCCTTTGCTTGCACTGAAACAAGTAGGTGCAGTGAAAACTGAAAACAATGTCTACATTTTGAACACCTATGATCATTAGAAATCAATCTCTTGAAACAAAGTGACTTTTGCTTTTTTATTTATTTTAAAATCAGTAGTTCATAAATTAACATAGGCAGGAATTTTTTTTTTTACATTTTCAGTCTTTTGTGTATGTAGTTTTCAGACTAAATGGTGCATCCTTAGTAGTGTATAGACTACCCAATGTGTATTAGCAGGTGAAATGGAAATTGCGAGATCAGGTCTCTTTCTCTGAAAATCATAGATGTGCTGATTTGATTATGGTTGATAACTTGAAGCATTTTCAAGTTCTCTATCACCCATAAGTTACTAATTTTTCATTTATTGAATTTTAGGTGGAAATTACTTCAGAGAATGCACATGGTCTGGAATGTAGACATGTTTGCACCCCCTATACTCAGGAATATAGCAGCAAGAGTCCAGTTCTTATTGCCAAATACTTAAATTGGTTTAAGTTATCATGAGTAAAGCAGTTACAGGTATTATTAGTGGTAGGATGCTTCCAACTTGTCTAGTCAGAACTCCTTCAGGAAAAGGAATGAAGAAACATGTAAATAATAGCAAAAAACCACCCGTACTTCCCAGAAGCTCTTCATGAGTTGCGCTTTGTAATTATTTTTTTGTTCTCTTCTGTTGATGAGTCTCTCCCTTTGGCATTGCCTCTTGCAACAAGTCATATTTTTCTGTGTTCTCCTTGTCTGGCAGCACAACTAAATGCCATTCAAGTTTAAGTGATGACATGTCCAGTGAATTGCCTTGGTCACCTCTGTCTCTTCAGGCCATTCCAGCTCATCACCTCTCTGTGCCAGTTGTCGCTGTCATCAGTTTTGCCTTGCCACTTCTGTTTCTGCATCTTTGTGGTGTTGTTTGTTGTTGTGGTTGTTTCCCTGTCCCCCCTCCCCTTCTGTCATGATCACTCTGAGGTCCTCTGCCCTCATCCTATGTTACTCTGACTGGCTGGTTTTGTGAATCCTGACCTGCTGCGTCAGTGTTACTAAGTGAAAAATTATACAGATGGGCAGGAAAGAGTTCACATCAGGTTGCTGGAGTTCCTTGTAACTTTTAGGTTCTTGCAGCCCTGATCCTCTCCATGGAGAGTTGTACAGAATCAAGAATGAGGGAGGTCCATGAGGAAAGTGAAGGGAGATGAGCACATCCTATTGATGATCTTTGTCTCAAATTTATTGATCCAGCTTACGTACTTTTATAGTAGTGTTAATTAACCTCATACATATTGCAAAAACCGAGCTCATCATTGATTACATATTCCATGCCAACCCCTCCTTTGTTGCTAATACCCGTGGTTTTCTTGTTGAGACTAATACTTGGTTTTTATATCCTGCTGTTGACTACATTCGAGGACTCCATGTTTTTCACCATGTTTTTCTCATCATTTGATCAAGGACTTAGTGTTTTTGTTTTTCTCGTAATCAGAAGGCTGAGAACTTACTGCTTACAGATGCATATGATCATGGATTTTTTCCCTCAAGCCACGTCTGCACAAAAACTCTCCAACAGGTCTACATTTATAAAAGAGAGCTTGAAGGTGGCTGTATGAGCACCCTGTAGTTCTATGCAACTAACCGGTTCCTCTAGAGCAGGAAAGGTGGTGTAAAAGTTTTTTCTGTCCTCTGTCAGTTTACAGTGTGCAATAAGGTGCCAGGCCAATTCTGTGCCACCATGTGCTGTTGTGGCAGTGCCCTTCAGCATCTTGTTCTGGAGTCTGGCGACCAAAGGAAACCGTGGTAGAGTTGCACTTGTCCATCATCTGAGCAGAGTAAAGCTTTGGAAGCAGTCCAAATTTCAAATTAAATTTCAAAATGAGTGGTAGCAAAAATAAGCAAATCTTTACTGCACAGTGTAATTAATGTTAAGATAATGCCCAGATTCATAGTAACAAATGAGTAACTGCCTAAGTGGATGCAGATACTGTTTTCCCAGCTTGGACAACAGAGCAACAGCAATATGCTTATAACAGTGGTCCCTGACTAGCCTGTCAAATCTGATCAGTCATAAGACACTATTTTAATTAAAACTCCTTTGGGAAGGGGGTGATGAAATGTGCCTGGCAGCCTGTTCTTGTGTTACTCTGTGTAGTGCTTAACAGTTTTGTTTGCTGACAAGTGCCTTCTGAAGTAATGTTGTCTTAATAAGTGCACACTCACAGTGCATCGGCAAGACCTGTGTGATATAAACTCAAATGCTATGTGAATCTAAAGTGACTGGCTCTTGAAATGATCAATTTCATGGCTAGCTTGCTGCTGATGTGCCTTAGCTAGTTCTGTGGTTAATTAAGGTGTTGCATATGGCAGAGGAATAATTTTTCCACTGCATCTTGAAGGTAATGGAGACACTAGGTCAGCATTAGGATTTTACTACAGCATCAGCAAAAGCAAGATACATATGTGGGATGACACTGAAACTTTATGCAGCTTCAGAGTGATAGGCTACTGCAAAACTCCTTGGAATCTGGATGTGCAGTTTTGGGTTGTTGGCATTTATACACATTGCCAGTTGTGTCCCTGGAGCAGTAACCTGTAGTAAATGGTGCTGCTTTGAGCAAACACCCTTATTAACTGAACCTGGCAAAGTGAGAAAGTTAGTTTCTCTAATCAGAAGTTTTTGGAAACCTCTAAAAAAGGAGTTCCTTTTTAGTCTGAGATAGTAACAAGAAAAAAAAAACAGCTTTGAAAAATCACAAGAAGTGTGTGGAGGTTTTGTCCCAAGTTAAATGGAGAGCAGGCAGTGCTTGCACACAGTCTCCAGTGACAAACAGGGAACTGGTGAGGATGTGAAGGCTATATGACTCTACATATCACCTGGCTTTTTCACTAAAAACACTGCCTAATTGCTACTCTCACACAGAGGAACTACCAACACAACAGCTTGTCTGGCAGTGAAACCTGGGTCTGAAAGTGCAGCTGTTTTTTGTGCTGCTGTCTCAGTCTGGGCACGGGGACCGGTAAGGCTTGTTCAGCCTCAGTGGTTGACATGCAGCTTTTCTGGGTAGTCTGGTGGCTTTGCCCTTGACATCCTTCCTTGGATGGCAGGCTTGGCACTGTTTCACCTTCTTTTCTTTCTGTCTTGGAAGCCTTAATGTTTTGTTTGTTTCTGAGAACAAGGTGCCAGAACCGGTTTCTGGTTTAGTGGAATAGTTTCAGACATAATAGCACTGCTCAGAGAGGTTGTTGAGTTCCTAAAAGAACCTGACAAACATTAAGCAGGATGACACACAGTTTTTATGTGCAGCGTGCACCTGGACTTGCCCAGCATGACTCACTTCCCCATGGCCCAGCATCTGCCCACTGTGTTTCACAAAGTCTGGTTGCACGTGGGTGATCTTCGTACAGCTTTGGCTTTAGCTTTGTGTAGGTTTCCCATTAGCCAGGGCTGGTTCATTTGTTGATTTCAATATAATGTTGAAAGGGATCTTTTCACTGCAAAAGGGATTTTCCTAGAGTACTTGCAACTGGCTCTTCTTGTCCCCAGTCCTGTCAGCAACAGCAATCGCTAACCTGTGTAATCCTCACCTTCCTTTAATGTGTAATGTTGGCAGTTGGAATCTGCCATGGGAACAGTGCTCAAAAGAGTCCTTGACAAGAGGAATGATGGGCATGAATGTTAGATCTGTCCCATGTTGCTGTGCTCTGCTGCCTGTGGGGGATGTACCAGAGGTCTCCATGGTTTTGAAGAACAGCTACAGCATTTCAGTCTGAGATGGAGAACTTCAGAAGCAAAGGGCACCTCTGAGTCCTTGTCATGTTACAAGGAGCACTTAAAAATAAATTGAGTTACTCTAGAAATTATGCTGTAGTACTTTGTGATGTACTTCTAATCTAGCAAAAAACCCCATGTTACTGAGTATACCATAAGCATCCTGGAGCAGAGTTTTAGCTGACAGCTAATTCTATCTTGATCAACTCTTTTGCTGAGCCAGGCCTACTCTCTGTTAAAAGCTGGCTGGCCACTTCTGTGTTTAACATCTTGGCCATGAATGATTCACATCCACATTTTTAAAGTTGTTGCTAACTGTTGTAGGCAGTGGATGAGCCTGTTCTCATTCGTTTCTTGTGTGTATTCAAGGTGTCTTTTCTCTTGGTACTGTTTATTTTACACCTGTTTTATGCATTTCCCAGTGTGTCTAGATGAGTGCCATGCTGGCTAACTGGCTGCATACCCAGTGCAGTAGTATCCCTTTTTTAGAGCAGCAGGGATTAAACTGAAGAGGATCAGCCTGGTATTTCCAGTAGGAAGAGCTATTCTTAATGCCAAGGGAGGCAGGGTGCACTTGATGAGGCTGGGACAGAGTGGCCTCTGTGTGCTGTGATCTGTAACTCCGTCTTCCCGTTCACCCTGGTTGTGTCTTGGCTCTTGGCTGTTTTGGTTTTTTGGTTGGGGCTTTATTTTGCTGTTTCAATTGTCCAACCTTGGTCTCAAAGTTATTTCTCTACTCAATTAGTTTCAAGGCTAAAAAACATGTTTGCTTATCTGTCTTAGGAGCAGGCACATCAGGTGTCTGCAATGTATTCCATAACCTAGAGATAAGACTCTGGAACTGCATAAATGCACTCTGTGCTACATATACAAAATTGTTCAAGCTGTTTTAAAATCTTTTTCAGGTTCTAGATGGCTTCTAAGAAGTTGGGATCCGACTCTCATGGTAAGTGAGATTTAGCATCCTTGTCTTTTCAATAGGATGAATCCTGCTATTGCTGCTGACTAATGTCCTAGCCTAGACAGTCCATAGAGACTAATCTGTTCAGCCTCTGAGTAGTTTTTTGTTAGGAACGAAGTGCCTTGGCTTCCTTCATGCATAGCTGCTTGCTGATGCTGTGTTTGCTTGTTCTCTGATTAAACTGAAAATCAGTCTCTGGCTGTTCCCTGCTCCTTCATGGTAGAATAACATGTTCTTCTTCCCCAACAAATTCCCCTTCAAAATTAAAACTGAACTGCTCTGGTGTTTGATCAAGTGAGCACTAGATCTGTAGCATCTTCCTGTGGAAATCACATGAGAAGCTGAATTGAAAGTGAAGCTTTTAATACAACATTGAATTATGCTTCATTTTTGCTCAGCCATGAATTTCTCTCCTAAATTGGACAAACTTGATTCAGAAGGCCGATGAAGAAAAGACTCTATTTTTCTGTCTTCTGCATATGAGATGCATAAAGTCATGCAGATGATTGGTATCATGAAAGTTATTTGCCTGTTATGTCCTTATTTTTAAGAAAATGGGGTGTAATGTCAATGTAATTAATGTTGCTGAAGAACATTAAAGTTCAGTTTGTTGTATGTAATGTGGATTCCTCAAATCAGTAACTTTTCAGGCTATCAAAACGAATGCTTTTAGAAATTCAACCTTGATCTTTCTGGATAATTTTTGCAATAAAGGAGTCCTAGGGAATTCAGTTTTTCCTGGAGCCTTTTATTTAGTCTTTCAAGTGTAAAGTTGAAGTAAGAATAGTACAAAATGAGAAATGTCTCACTTAAATACTAGGTTAAGGATAAATAGAAATAGTATATCAAAACTTCATTTTTGGATGGTCTCCTTCTTTCTTGTGGCCCAGTGACTTTGCTGCAAGACACCTGATTTTTTCATTTGGTACTTGACAGCTATTCAGCAGTTGCTCCTGTGTCTGAAAACAGTTTCTATGAATGCTCTGATCTGCTTGTCCTTTATGTCTGTTTTTATTTTTCTCCTCACCTAACCAGACTAATAAAGTCTGCTCAGGGCCGGAATTCAACATGTCTTAAATATTTCCCAGAAAAGTATGGTGTGGTGGAACGTGCTGCTGGCTTGAAAATAACAAGGTTCAAACAAATGGTGCTATGAGCTGCCTGGTTAACTTGTGTGCTCCTTTGTGTACCCTCTGTTCCTAATCACACTGTTGCTGTACTGTTTCTGAGGTGCAGTGGACCGACTTCCTTGTCTTAATTATGTCTTAAAAGATCAGCAGGGCAGTTGTTTCAGTCTACTCTAGGGTTGTTATCTCACTAAATGAGTTCTGGTTTACTGTAGAGCATCCATCCCCATGGCTGCCTTCAGCTCGGTGTCTCTGGCAGGCTGATGAAATCAGTCAGTATAGTTGATGTTGCTCTTGTGATTATTGTTGAACTGCTTATTAGAGGTTAGAGGGCTGTCACTGAATCAGAATGTTTGAGGCTGGCAGGGACATCTGCAGATTGTCATGTCCAAACCCCTGGCAGGGTCACCTAAAGCAGGTTGTTCAAATGGAGATGAAGATGGGAACACAAGGTATGAGTGGAGGGGAAGGAATCCCTTTTCCTACGTGGATTATGCAAGTGTGATGCTTCAATATTTCAGTTGTATTTTTGCTGTCGCTATACAATTTCAAAGCTTTTAAACTCTTATTTCCATCAATTAAGTGATTTGTGTGACCATAGCGACTAAGTTCCTTCCACATGGTTTCAAAACTGTTCCTCATTCATGCCTGTTTTGGTTGTTTTTTTCAGAAGTGTTTCCACTTTGGTGCCAAACTGGACACTTCTATGAGTTACACTGAAGTGGAGAGAAATCCTGCTCTTAGAGTAGTTGTGCCAGGAGTGTAGTACAGAGGTCGGGCTGACAAGTACACTTTAGCCAGGCCTATTCTCAGAAATTACTCAGTATGTTTTTAACTGATTCAAGGATGAACTGGCTAACAGACTTACTAAATAACAGTTTGGTAAAGACTTGTTTCACTTAAACCTGTGACTGTTGTAACAATGTCTTTCATAATACCTTTTTTATGTAGGTTTTTCTTACTGCTCTAGAATGTGGAATTGAAAACAATTTGCACCCTTTACTCCTCAGTGTGTGCACTTGATCTGCTTACAGAAAGAAAAGGATTCTTGGCTCTCTGGATAAGAGTTTAGCTTCACCAAGCTAGTGCTGTTCTGATTGGGCTGAATTTTAAGTCTGAGGTATTTTCCCTCAGACTTTTTGCCATTGAATGTCCTAAACCATTTGAGGTGTTTTAATATGTGCTTATGGGCTTTTTCTCATACTTATATTCAGGATGAAGTTGTTAGCAAGGGTTGTTATTAAAAATATCGGTATACTGGGGAAAAAAGTAGGAAGTTTTTATTCCTTAGTCAAGCTTCTGGAGTTAAGCTGGCAGCTTAATATTGCTAGCTAGGTGGGCTTAGTATTTTTTATTTGCTGTGCAAAACAGGATTGCTGGTATGTAAACAGCAAAGTTTGTGCTTGTACCCTCTGTGGCTGGTAGGTGCTTCAGTGTAGACCACTACATATTGTCAGTAGATCTAATAAGACAAGGATTTGCATGCTGAACAATTTGAGCTTCTCCATGTGGAGAAGTAATCTTGCTGCACTTGGATCATCTGGTGTAGAGCAGGACTTGTGCCAGTGGGACTAACAGGTCGTGGTAGCAGCAGTTGGCAGATCTGATTGTCTGTGACCTGGCCACGATTTACCACTCTGGCTGCAGAGGCTGCCACAGTTATTTCTGTGTAAGCAAATGCTTTGCATATCAGGCTCTCAAGTTGGCAGCTCAAGCACAACTTGGATGCTGTGTTGCAGAGAGTGGTAGTGTTGGCCAAGTGAGGTGCTGTCTGGAGGCCATGCTATGCAATGCTTGGATATGTGATTCACAGTAAGGATCACTGAAAACACTGTCATGTTCTACCTGGAGCATTTTTTTTCATCGTGGAGGTGCAGGAGGGATGTAGGTCTTTCATCCTGATAATTTCAAAGTGTCCTACCAGGACTCTGTGACCACCCAGCGTGTGCATAGTATGAGAGCTCAAGTAATGACAGCATATAAGCCTTTAACTGCAAATTGACAGGATGTTCTTGTTTATGAAAGCTGCTCAGCCTCCGGGAGCCTGTGGCTGCCTTGAAGATGAATCAACAGCGAGGGAACACAAACAGTACTTATACTGCCATCTGAGTGTGAAAATGGGTCAGATAAAAGCAGCAAGTCACAGTTCACTGAGTGAGGAAGGCTTGGTCACTGAACACCATCTTAGATGTCACTAATGTCTTTCTGTATCTGTGTCACTCAGGGAGAAGCTACAGGTGAGGCCTAGAGTCATTCCTCAGGTTGTTACACATGTCAGAAACCTTGCCTGTGATTCCAAAAGCTTGGATGAGTGACCCCAGAGACCACTTTCAGTTAATGGAAAAGTTGTTTATATTTTGGGCTTTCTCACACTACTTCACAGTTGCTCAAGGAAAGCACACACTAATACTCTGGCTGTTTGGAGGTGGTTGAGCTCTAAGTTCCTTGTGAATTTGCGGGAGAAATATCTTCCTAGAAAAAAACAACAGATATAGGGCTTGATAAAGTTAGATTGCTTTGTTTCAAAAATTAGAGTTGCTGTGTTAATAGCCTTAGTATTTCACTGTGTTTTGTTTGAAGTGCAATGACTTTGCTTCATTTCTTTGCACTTGTGACCACTTTCTGTCCAAATGCTACTTACTATTTGTATGTCAAAACCTGGATTGTAGTTTGTTTTAGTTGTTCTAAAGCTGAGTAATTTTAAAATCTGCTTTGAATATGACAAAAAAAATGGCACAACTTTTTATAGAGATAGAATAGAGTGTTCAGGAGAGCTTCAGCATCCAGTTGTGTAGGAATAGTGTTGTCACTAAGGAAACTAAGATACTGGTTGCATTGATGTCAAAATATGGTGGATTGTGGTTGTGAAGGGGTTTGCCTTTACTTTTAAATTTTTTTTTCTTAACAGTTATGGGCTATAATTTAGGAATTAAACAAACTCTGACGAAACTCCCTAAACTAAGAGACACTGAGGTCCAAACAGCTTCAAACTCCTTTTGTGTTGTATATCATATCTACATATATCGTACATACATCATACATATATCTACATATATCATATCTGGTGTAGATGCTGCAGTGGAGATAAAATAGCTCCCAAACACAGCAATGTGTGCCTGAACTGAAAGTGTGAAATTCGTGAGTTGTGGGGGTTTTTTCTTAATACAATTCCTGCTTCTGATTTCAGGGCCTTTCAGTTACCTTGATGATGTCCCATTTAAGATAGGAGACAAGTTCAAAACCCCAGCAAAGGTTGGATTACCCATTGGTTTCTGTCTGCCTGATTCTTCTCAGCTTGTCAGAGAAGCCCAGGTAAGTGATATTTTGCCTTCCTGCTCTCTCCCCTCACCCCAACTTGTGGTGCTGTGCTGTACATTCCAAGTTGTCACAGTTTGCACACAGTCAGTCTTGTATTTCTAGAAGATCTGTTGGGCTATATAGAAAAGTAAAATATGATGGGTCATGCAGAAAGCTTCTAATTTTTATTGCCTTAAAACCATTTGGCATTTATTTTTAAGCATTTGTTTTAGTCTGTTTCAAAGAAGCACAGTAGTTTTGTGTGCTTATAGTTAGTGCTGAATGTTACCTTGACAAAATATGAAAATAGTTTTTAATAGGATAAATCCTAAGAACTGATACACCCAGGCAATGACATAATTTTCCGTTCTTATTTCCTGGGTAGTTCTGAGTGAGAGTTCTTTCCTAGCTGTGGGGCGAACAGATTACAGCTGGGTACATGGATGGCTTCCCTGCCTTGAGAAGCATGTTTCTGCTAGTATTCTGCTTAAATAAATTACTAGTAGCATAAAATCAATTCCTTTAGTGCAGCTGTTGGAAGTCTAATCTCCAAATGCAGGTTGTGATACAGGAGGTCTAATTGAATTATGCTTTCTCATTTGGATCCATGATTTTCCTTGACCAGTCCCAACTGATGCTTGTTTTTACTTTGTCTGTGACATATTGCCATAGGTGGTTTGCTTTTTTCTTGCTGTTTTTGTTCTCTCCCTGCCCTACATATTGCCCTGTTACCCTACTTCATGGCTTTTCCCTCATAACATTAAACAATTACGTGATTTTCCTAGTACCCATATTTCCACCCAGTTAAGCTGGTGTGGGAGAGCCAAAGCAGATACTGATGTCCTGTTGCTGGCTTGATTGTGCTGTGTCTCCATTTTTCTGCCAAGCTGGAGCTCATACAGCATAGTGTGCCTGGTCACCCTGCACAGTGTGGATTGTGCATCTCACAGTGGAATTTGACTCTTGTTAGAGCTGTAATGAGCACTGTTTAAAAAAAATGCACATTCCCACTCATATTTTTAGTATTAAAAAAATATGTGGATATTTTAAGATGGAGTTAGGCTCCTCAGAATTATGCCCTTTACAGCTAAGCCACTCTGTGGTCAGTACACTGGTAGTGAGTAGATGCCTCCCTGTGCTGATCTGGCCTTAAAGGACCTGATGTTAAATGGGAAGAGCTTTTGAGATCCTGTCACATCAGTAACTACAGCAAAATCTGCTGCTGCCTGTATGTGTTGTCATTGGTGTAGTCACTGCATCCCCTTTGGCTGGTGAGACACCGCACTCGAGTGGGAATGAAAATACTGCCTTAAACCAATGGGTGTAACACTCTAATATCAAGTCCATTAGGAATCTGTTAGGGGAACCTGAGTAATACTGTATTGGCCTTTGGATGCACAAATACTCTGCTGAATGACTTGTAGAACTTGTGGACTGGGGATAGTTCAGTGGTGCCAGATCACAGTGTGATTGTTCATCTAATAACTCATTAGATTTCCCCTTGCTACCTCCCTTGTCCTGGGGGAAGGTGGGAGGGCTGTGAAACTGATCTTGGCACAATGAGTAGTTCTAAAGCAAAGCTAAATGTAGGAAGGAGGCAAAATACAGTTTTCTAATCCAGGTTGCAGCCAAATTTTACTGTTAGTGGCAAAATTAAGTACTTCTGCTGTCTGCCAGCTTTGTTAATCTGCAGGCTGTTTAAAAATGTTGCTGTTCCTAGTAATTCATGTAGCTCTTATTCTCTTTGCATTAATTTATATTGCTGTTAGAAGTAGCAGCTATGATCCTTATAACTTCTCTTTTTTATTTTTTTACTTCCCCTTCTCTCCTTTCCCCTCCATGTCCATTCAGTATGACTTCTCACTGGAAAAGAAAACAATCGAGTGGGCTGAAGACATCAAAAAAATTCAGGCTGCCCAGAGAGAAGCTGAACGCAAGGCAGAAGAAGCTCTAGCAAACTCAAAAGCAGCTCCAGAGGACAGCACCAAGATGGGGTTCTCAGAGGGACCCTGCCCTGAAGCCATGCCTCCTCCTATTAACCCCATCCTCGCTAGCCTGCAACACAATAATATTCTGACTCCTACTCCAGCCAACACCAGCTCTGTGAAGCAAAAGGTCCTCAGTCCACCTCGTCCAAAGGCAGATTTCAACCCAGCTGATTTTGAATGTGAAGAAGACCCATTTGACAAACTGGAATTAAAAACTATCGATGATAAGGAGGAATTAAAAAATATCCTTGAAATTCATGTTGGTACTACTGGGCCGATTGTTGCCCAGCTGTTAGATAATACCTTGCCTAAAGGAGGGTCTGAGTCTGTGTTGCAAGATGAGGAAGTTCTGGCATCCATAGAAAAGGCCACATTGGACTTCAAACCCGTTCACAAACCCAATGGCTTTATCACTTTACCACAGTTGGGAAACTGTGAAAAGATGTCCTTGTCTTCCAAAGTGTCCCTTTCCCCCATCACTTCAGTGAGCAATATCAAATCCTTGTCATTCCCTAAGCTTGACTCCGATGAGGGGGATCAGAAATCATCAAAGCTCGCGAGCACTTTCCACAGCACTACCTGTCTCCGCAATGGCACTTTGCTTAGCTCTTTGCAGACCTGTGCTCAGAGCAAAGCCAGTGAACTGAATGGACACCACATGCTTGGTCTTTCCGCTCTAAATGAGGACAGTGGCAGGGAGACATTATCCTCTTCATCCAGGCTGTCTTCCCTGGCTGTTTCGACTGTTTGTACAGACGAAGAATCATCTCAAAGCACATCAACTACGGTAAGCATGGAGTGGAGTGGAGCTGGGGTGAGTGGTGGAGGTGCAGAGGCAGCTTTTGCCTCTGAATTGCCCTGTTGCGTTGGTTATAATTTCATTTGCTAGGAGTGAATTGTAGCTCCTCTTAATGTACGTGGTGAATTGATCAGTCCAACAGGTCTCTGTGGCAGTAGTTCTAAACCTCAGATTATTGCCCTGCATTTTGCCCCAAATTTGACGTTTTTAGACCAAATCCAATGATTGTTTTTTTAGCTATTCAGCTCTCCTTTGTTGTTGATAATTGCACACCTTTGACCTAAGCATATAAGGCATCTTCTGTGTACAGTCCTGCATTCTATCCTATCCAGATGAGGTGTATCAGATTCTGAAGTGCTGTTAGGGTTTGAGTCAAATCTCTTCTGGTTTTCTTCCTTAGTTTGCTTATTTACTGGAAACAATGGGAAATGCAGGCTTCTCAAGGAATAGAAGTAGTAATAGGTTAAAACACCCAGATGTGCTGCATTATTCAGGGAAGAAAAAAGTGCTTGCAGTTGACCTGCAGTGAAGTAAGCCTATTTTTTTTTAGCTTCAGTTTTCTTCCTGACATCCTTTAAAAACTTAATCCTTAAGAGGAAAAAAAGATAGTGATGTGAAACCTTGTGTTTGCCCTTTCTTGTGAAGGAGGGTAGAGTCATTGTTCAGTGGAGACCAAAACCAGCGTGAAGATCATCTTGTATTTTTAATGTTACAGTTGCTCACCATACAGCTCTGAGATGTGAGATTGAGGAAATGAAGAGTCAATCTTGTTGCAAGTTCTAAAATTACTTTGAGGACAGTAACTTCACATCAGGTGTTGTTTTGTCTCTTTGTGACTAAGAACAGAGATTAGATTAAGCTTGTGGGTTTTTTTACAAAGAATCACAGATCCGGACCCCAGTACTCATGAAGCCTAGTGAAAGCTGTGTAGTCAAATCCTCTTGCTTGTTCTAAAATAATCTGGGTTTTTTCTCTGTCCAATAGAGGCAGTGTTTCAGTGATTCTGTGATTTTAGTGTCGTGCTGTAGGTTTTTGTGTGACACCGTGTGCTGTGAGACAAGTGATGCTGCTTCTCCCTTTTGTCCTCACAGCTCTTTTTGGGGTTAGATAAATGCACTCATAATTGTGAAGTACAATATTCTGGGAAATAGTGTATCTGACAGAGCAGAGCAGCTGATTGTTGATGAGTGGAACAAATTCAGTGCTGTTAATTGTGGCAGGAGCAGCAATGTGCTGAGCACCTGCTGACTGCTGGAGGTCACAGGTGTGAGAGGGGCCTGTATGCCTCAGTAATGGAGCACATGGCATCTCTGGGGATGAAAGATCACTTACAGCTGGGTAGATTGGCATTAAGATGCCTGACTTTACACTCAAAAAATTAAAATCTCTCTGAATTAAATTTTTTTCAAGACCAAAAGGGAATGTGTATTCTTGACAATGTTGTAAGGGAAGATGCAAAATAGGAAAAGAAAATAGACTTATTAGGACAAGTAAAAAGATCAATTCATTAATTTGAAACTATTTATGCTTTGGAAGTAGCAAGAAATAAAGAAAGAACCAAGAAATAATTATGGTAGCAGAATTTAGGTCTTTGTGTTTAAGTTCCAAGACTTCAGATTATGCTTGTTTTGTGTTTCCATAGTATAATTCCACTGAAAAATGATGGCTGATATGCAAGAAATTATGTAAATGCAACAAAAGAATTTAATTAAATGTAACAAAAATCCCCAGAGTATGAAAACACTAGAACAAAATCACAGTCATCTCACTGGCTGGGAGCAGAAGGCTCATATCCAAATGTATTCCATAGTGATTTTTTTTTTCCCTCACAAGATTAGAAATTGTAACTTTGAATTTGCAGTTACCATGGGGGTTTTTGCTTTACCACTGAATTGGATCTAGGAATCTTTGGGTGGAAATAAATCTATAGTTTTTCTGAGGCTGCATAGGTTCTGTGGTGTTCCTCTCTCCTCACTTTCACTTTTTCTTGAATCTCAGCATGTTGATTTTTGCAGCTTTAGCAGAGGTAGAAATGACTAATGCAGACAGGAGATTGAAATTAAACTCAAGTAGATTGTGTAGGAGCAGTTGGCTTTCCCAGACTGTTGAATCTCTGGTATCAGAAACAGTTTTGGTTTTCCTGGCTGCTGTGTCAATAACAAAGCATCATCCTTCTGTTGGTAACGCACTGGCTGACCTCAGGGCTGTTTTCCCTATTTCAGTGTATCCTATATTCCAGTGCTTTTTGCCCTTGAAAAATTCTCTGGAGAGAGGATGTGTCTGAAGAACACACCATGAGAATAGGTTCTTTGATACCCTAGTGCCTCAGAATGAATATGATGTCTCAGGGTTGGTTTTCTAGAAGAGAAATCCTTACCCTGGAAGATGTTTGGGAATGCAGAACAAAACCTCCTTGGTGGTGATTTGGGTCTTTGGGAATAAATAAATGGAAATTGTCAAAATTCTAGTGGATCTTTTCAGAATTGGTCTTCTGCAGAGGGTTTTTTGTTGTTCAGTTTGGGTACTAAGAAGGCCTTTCTGAAGGATGTGGACAACCTTTCAAGCAATCTGTGCTGGCATAATAAGTATTAAGAAATGCTAAAAACTGCAGTTCTTGGTCCACAGTGATTTCTTGCACTCTGTTTTAACTCTGTTTAAAACGCAGGAGTTCTGAATGTATTGAACTGAAACGTGCAGCTTTGGTGGGGCCAAGGCCTGGCTTTGCACTTAACTTGGGCAAGGTTGTACAGAGTGGTGGGGTGGTTCTGCAGAAGCAGAGCAGGTGAGCAGCAGGGAACATGACCCAGCCCTGCTGGTGTGCTGGGCAGAAAACTCACATGTTCTTTAGAGCCAGTGTGGCACACAGTTCCTGTGTGGTGTGTGGACTTCTGTGCTTTGGGATTAGAAAAGAGGTGTATTTTTCTCTGATCTCTTCACATAGTCAGAAAGTCCAGAGAAAGTTTTAGGCAATGACTTCAAAATTATCACTGTTATTCAGGCAGTGCAGACTTGGTGAGGAGCTGAACTGGGGCTGTGTGAACAAGCAGCTGTTGGAGTGACAGAATAAACAGTTTTTGTAATTATTGTGGGGGTACACACATCCTTCTTGGAGTATAATCCATTTGTAGAGTGCTGAGAGGAGGAATGATCAGTATGATGAGGGTGATTCTATAGTTGCAGGCAATGGGTAATGTCAGGATCTTGTATGTGGGAGCCTGATCAGACCCTAAAGTCTCCCATCCTGTGGTAGAATCTTCTATAAAATCTTCCTTGCCCAGCTGTGGCAAATTCTGCTGACCTGAACGAGACAAGGCATCATAACCATCTTCCTAGAGGCTTTATTTCTGAGGTAGAAATCCTTTATTTACAGCTTCTACAGAATGCATTCAGATCTTTTATTTTAACCAGAGATTCTAGTGACAACAGACAACTGAACAAGCAGATAGATTTGGGTTCCTTAGACCTGTTATTGTCAGTCTCTGAGGGAAGAGACTTTGACATTATCTGGTATGAAGAAATCCAAAATAGTGTATAAGACTGTTATTAGTCTTTTTTTGAAGTGCCTGATAACATTTATGGGCCAACGGATGTGATTGAACACATTTTAATGCCAGAAAGTACAGATGGGACCAAATGGGACCAGTACATGATGTTTATACTTGTTTTATTTGTGTGTTGTCCAGCAGGTACACCCAGACTACCAGGAAACAGAAAACCCTATGGTAAGTTTCCAAATACACCTGTGGATCATGTTTATGGTAATCTCGGTAAGTGGTGTTCCTTTGAGTACAGAAAACCATAGGTCATGAGTAAACCTGAGGTGAAGGAAGCAATCTGTGCTTCCTTTGAGGTGCAGGGTTTGGCTGTATCCCAGCCTTCACTGTTGCAGGGCTTGGCTGTTCAAAGGCTTTGGTCACACCAGTAGGAGAGGGTTCATTGTGGAGAATGTGAGTTGTTGATTGTTGCTTTGAGGGTTAAAAGAGTATGGTGGGAATCAGGCTACTTGGTTTCATCCTCACAGTGTGTAACTTCCCAAGGGCCCTTTAGAAAACCTTTTGAATTAATTACATGGGGTATCCTGATTCCAGCACTAGGCAGAAACAGGATGTGGGGATGCAGGAGATGACCATCACCTCAGCCTCTGGGTTTTCCCCCTTAGGTAACACACCAAAACTTTGCAGTGTCTAAAGTGCCCAATAGCAGCAGCTGCACGAAGTGGCCGGGCGGTCTCGCGGCCGAGCTGCAGCAGAGCCTCTCCCCCAGCGAGAGGCACTGTGTGGAGACTGTGGTCAACATGGGCTACTCGCCTGAGAACGTCCTGAAAGCCATGAAGAAGAAGGGACAGAACATAGATCAGGTAAGAGCTCGTGCAGTGCAAAGAAATGCTTGATTGGATGCTGGTTCTCCTGGGAAGCTGTCTTGGGTCTGCAGAGTGGGTAGGGGAAATACTGTTACTCCAATAGGAGGTTGCAATCTAAAGCTTGTGCTTATTTCTGGTGAGAGTGCTAGAGTCAGCCACAGCTGTGGTGCTGGGTTGGAGCCATGCTGAGTTTGGGATGGGCCCTTTGCTCTATGTGAAATTGGGGGGAGAGATTCTGGGTCTCCCCAAGAGCCACAAACACATCCAAAGGAAGCTTAGCATGGCTCTGTGCTGTGTTCAGAGCCATGTGACAGAAATGCAGCCAACCTCCCTTGTTCTGAGCGTGAGGGTTTACAATGTCATGCTGGCATCTCTCCTTGTGGAGAGATTGGCCCCTGCAGGCCTAAGGCAGCTCTGACAGGCTCCTGCAAGGCCCCACTGACCGACTTGTGTGCCCTGGTGCTGCTCCTTCCTGCTCGAGCGCTGCCTCCAGTGCCTGCTCAAACCAGGTCACTGGGCACAAAGCGCTGCTGGGCAAAGCGCAGCTCTTGGATCTGCTTCAAACAAACACTTCAAAGTGGGAGAGGATGGCCCAGCCTCCTGTGCTGGCCCTCAGCAGGCTGTGTGCTGCACAGAGCATGTCCCAGGGACTCCTGCTTGTGAGACTGATCTGCTGGCTCTCTCCCTACACGTGGAGAGTGGCTTAAGCTGTGCGCTGGAGTGAACTGAGCTATCAAGTGGAAAAAAAGGTCCCTTAGGAGGGCGATTTTAAATCCTGCTCTACTTGCAAGCACTGTTCTTTCGCATACCTAACATTGCCTACCTGACCCTTCCCCTTAAAGCTGATGATGGATAAGAAATTTGGCAGCAGTTTGTGTGTGCGTGAGCTGGGATTTGCAGCTCACTTGCCAATATGCTGAGCTGATCTTCAAAGGCTGACTGCTCTCAGATTGCATCAGCTCTTGTGGCTGTCTGAGAGGAAGCTAAAAGTAGACATGTCCTGGCTGCTGGACCTACAGTTTCATTTTTAAAACTTGCATAAAAAGCACAATGAAACTTCTACTTTGCCATCAGAGGGCTAAAGATACACTTCTGAGGCTGCTTTGACTAGAACTTGAGGGGGTGGTCAGAGAACTCAGCAGGACAGAAGGGTTGTCTGCTTTCTCTGCACAAGCGCTTTTATAAGGAGTGTCTCAACTCTGCTAGGAAGGACTGTGTCTCTGTTCTTGGTGAAGTGCTGGGTAGAATTGTGCTAACCCCTCTGTGTGTACCAAGGTGACTTTCAGCTTCCTGCTGCAAGTGCCTCTCTGCAAACACAGTTTTTCTTCATTCCCCACAGGTTTTGGATTACCTGTTTGCACATGGACAGCTTTGTGAGAAGGGCTTTGATCCACTTCTTGTTGAAGCAGCTTTGGAAATGCACCAGTGTTCAGAGGAGAAGGTGAGGGTGCAATGTGTGCAGGAATAGAAAAAATGCTGTGAGAGGGAATTCCAGCAGCAATTCCTCTGGCTGGTGTAATTCTGGCTTTCATGGTAATGCTGCCTTGTTTCCAAAACTGACGGCCAAAGCACATCTTTGTGTTGATAAAGCTAAAAATGTTAAAGCTTTAGAATTTCTCTGTACTCTTCTATTAGTCTCATTTGCATCCATTTTTATGGGGACAGGATTTTTTTAAGACCCTGCTTATGGTGGTTGTATTGTTTTGAATACCCAGAGTTATCTTGTGGGCCAGGTGCTTGGTACACATACAGTTAACTTCAGCAGCAGCAAATTGTCTTTCAAACCTTGCCAGCCTGCCCTGGCCATGGTTTTTCTCCCTTGTGCAAGTGCATCTGCCCAGCTGCTCAGCAAATTGGGTTAGGGCTTGCTCTGGAAGAAGCTAGAAAATGGATGTGTTGGTGGGGTCTGGTTCATTGTCTGGCTGCTTTACCAGCACCAGAGGTACAGCAGGAGCAAGTAGCAAGGGCAGAGGACAGGAGCATCTTTTAAAGTCTGCCATCCTATTGTGTGACAAGTTATTACATGAAGTCTTTAGAGGTGCAACCCAACCCCCTCAAAAATAGATACATGCCTTCCTGCCTCTTTGGATGAATGCTAATCTTATAAACAGAGCAATAGCAGTGCAAGGATGGAAAGTAACTGAGTTTGAGAAACCCATTTGCTATTGGCTCCGCCCCAGAATTGGAAATTGCTAATCTCCTGATTGCCCATTTCAACCTGCTTGCTTATTTGGGATTTTTCCTTCTCATGGAATGGCTCAGATACACTGTAAATGGCAGAGGGTTCATAAAAGTGATCAGCTGACTCACTTCTTGCCGTTTTATTTTTCAAAGCTCAGGTAGAATTCAGGGTTGATGTTGGAAATATTGTATGTACACAGTGGGGTTTGTGCTAATTCCCTAAGTTTGCCCTAGATCTGAGAAGCCAGTTGATAGCAAGGGCTACTGCACTGTTCCTGAAGTCCAAGTAACTTTAAAAAAAATCGGGTGCAGCAGGAGCTGCTGGATGGGGCAGCTGGGTGCCATTAATCACCATTTTTGGGATCCCATGCTGGGCCGGGTTAATAAATTAACTTCTAAGAGAGACAGAGACACACCATGACAGACTGAGCTGTGGCGCCCTGGTTGAAGAGGGTTTTGGAAGTGAAGGATGGCAAACAGGGGACTGAAGGTCCCTGTGGGCTGCTGTGCCCAGAGCTCTGGTGGCTCTGGTGTGAGCAGGCTTTCTCCCAACAAAGCTGGAATGGGCTGTGCTTGTGGAGGAGGAGTCCACAATCAGGGCATGCTCAGATGCTGAAGACAGGTCTGTGCTAAACGTCCACCAAGCACTGAGCCATCTGCTTTTGTCTTGCAAATAACAGGCTGTCTGTCTTTCAGATCACAGAACTTCTCCAGTTAATGAGTCAATTTAAAGAAATGGGCTTTGAACTCAAAGACATTAAGGAGGTCTTATTATTACACAACAACGACCAACACAATGCTTTGGAAGATCTAATGGCCCGTGCAGGAGCCAGCTGAAGACACATTCCTGGATTCTTGGCGTGCAAAGGAGCAGGAGCAGCCCCGCCACCTTCACATCCAGTGTGACTTGCTCTCAGCTGAAGGAGTCCAGCTTTTTGCATACAAGGGAGAGTGTCTGAGCAAGCCTGCCTGCGTGCATCACTCCAGCATTTCTCTTTCCGCTGAGGGCCAGCTTTCATTCTTAAATTAAATTTTAAAGTGTCCTTTCCTAAGTTTCCTTTTTCCAGCTTGGCCACGGAAAGTTGAGACTGCCCAGCCTTGACTGGAATTGTACATAGGTAGAGATGGAGTGGTTCCCCCCCTCATTGTTGCACTGGAGTTGGACAGAAGAATATTAAGTTGGTTCTGAAACTAGGATGCTTTGGTTCTTTGAAGCTGCTTTCATGGTGTCTTGTCTGCTTGTACTGAATTACTTGACTGTGTCACAGTCCAGATTACCTGGTTAAATTTGACCTTTAGTGCAATGGAATTTTATTTTTTGGTTGAAAGTTAGTCTGTAACTTAGTAAAACACTGGTTCAGAAACTGTCACTATGCATAAAGAGAGAACCTTGGGTTTTTTTGTCCTCTTGGTTTTTGTTTTTTACCCATGCATCCAACACTTTTGCCAGACACGAGTGTCCAGTGCTGAGTGGTAGGTTCCCTTGAAGCAGGTAAGCTGTGAACTTGACCCAGACCTGCAACTTGTGTTGGTTCTTGAACCTGAAGGCAGAGAGCTGGGGCTCAGTATTTTAAATCCCCCAGGCTTGTAGGATATTTAAGACAATGCCCTGCTAGAAAGTCAGTTAATCTTTTTGATTTAAATAATACACAATGTGATGCAGGAGATTTCTTTCAAGCACTTTCTTTAAAACAGATATACTCACTGCATTAGTTCCATTTTTCACACTGCTATAGAATTACATAATAATATGTAGTACTACAAATCAGGTTTGGGGTTGTTTTTGATAGTTCAAAGTATTATATTGTACATTGATCAAGTTCTAAATACATGAAATATCAGCAGTCTTGAGGAATCTCTAATTTGCTAAATATTTTGATTCTGCAGAAGAACAACTAATAAAACCCTGCAATATAACTCCCAGTGTCATGGTTCCCATCTCTCATGCTCTTTGGCTTCAGCAGACGGGGACCTTGCTGGATCCTGCCCGCCCAGGTGCTGCCATCTCCTGTGGGCATGTGTGAGCATTGTTGGGTGAACACCAGAGGTCTCTGGGCTGCAGCTGCAGTGGTAGAAGGTGCTTTGCTTCTCTGTGGCTAATTTCTGTTTTGTGGCAAAACCCCAGCCTAGGGATCCAAACTCACGTTAGAGCCTGGAACTGGAGCATTGGACTTCTGGAGGGCAAAATGTCTCAGCCCATTGCACCAGTGTAGGTTTTTCAGTAGAAGGTTTCAGCTCATCAGGACTCCAAAGGGGATGGTGTTTGTCTCCATTATGCTGTTAACTCTCTATGACCAAAACATCCAATTTGGGCCCAGTGTGCAGTCATGGAATTCTCTGTGGGGTGCCAGCTTTGTGAATTAAATGTTTACTTAAAATGATGCAAAATGGGGATCTGCTGGCAAGTATGTAGGAGCTGTGGATAGGGATGATGAGGAGGAGCAGGGCAGGTTGCCTTGCACATACCCCATAGTGTTGACCTTCACCATTTTCTAGAGGTGGAGCTGAAATAAAGATTGTCTAAGAAGGACATTGAGCAGCTGGTAGGACAGCAGCTGCTGCCTCTGTGAGTGCAGGTAGTGCCCAGCTTTTCTTCCTTCCCAGGTGAGAAATGCAACAATGAAGTGAGGAAATGGGGTTCCTGATTATTTGGAAAATGTTGAAAACAAAATTCAGACTGCTTTGCCATCACTGCTGAGAGCATTCGGTTGTGTTGCTCGTTCTGGTTTTCTCAGAATTGCTACCCCAGTGAGTCCCCATCTGGTACCAGACAGTCTGGAAGGGGCAAGAAGTCTTTGCCAGCAAAGAAACAGCTGTTTAGACCAAACCTCTGAATAAAATAATCTCTGATTGTATTAGTGTGCGGGTGTTTTGTTCTTTTTTTTCCACAGTTCCCCTCCAAGGCCTGGCTTTTAACCCCACAGAATAATCACTCTGCTTTTTGAGCTCTCAGGGAGGTGAAGATGGGAAGTGGCAGCTGTGAAGATGCAAGGTCTTATTTCACAGAGCCAAGACCCCACCCCAAGTCTACCCTGGTGACACCACTCTTGCTTTGGCAGTGATGTTTCTGGATTTAAATCCTTGGGTGGCTGAAGGCATGAAGGGTCCTGCTATGTTGGCCTCTCAGAGAAGAAAATACCACAGAGTGAGGGGTTAAGGGGGTGGCTTAGACAAGAGGAACTGCTGAATGAATGTGTAACAAGAGAGCCTGTGTGACCAGAGTTCAATGTTCAGGGTGCTGTGCAGCACTTGTTGATCTGGTACTGTCCAGGCACAGTTCATTGGGGCAGGGGGAGGTCCTGCTGGCTGGAGCAAGGCTGGGCTCTGCCCTGCTGTTGGGCACCGTTGGCTGGTGAGAAGAGTGGCTGCATCCCTGGTCACACTCACGACTTTGGAGCTTTTCCTTAGGCTGTCAGGTCACACTGATTTGTGTCCCTGCTGTGCCTTTGTCAGAGGTTCTGTCAGGTCTGTGTGCTTGGGCGCAAGGCTGGTAAGTGTAGAGGCAGTGCCTGAACTGGTGGTTGTGCTTTCAACGAGAGCACCTTTGGGCTGCCTTCTGCTGCTTCTGGACAGCAGCAGCCTGGAGATGGCTCTGGTGCTGCAGAGCCACCCTTCACCCCATGGCAGCCGAGGGCTCCTGATCCTGCAGTCGGGCTGCCCCAGTGCCCCAGGGCTTTTCTTGCCCGGCCTTGTGGCTCCTGCTGCGGATCTGGAGCACAGAGCCCGTGTTGACAGCGTTTTGTGGCTGCTCTGCAGGCCAGGAAGGGTCAGGGCTCCTGAAACTCTCCACACCAACAAGCCCTGTGAAAATCCCCATACAGATTTCCAGCCCCACTTAATCTTTTGCAGTCAATCAAATGGACATTTTGATGATGTTTACCTAAAATAATTTTCACCAGAGTTCTGTAGCAAACTGAATTTTATTTTAAATTCCTTCAGTTATTGAAATAAAGTATCAAGCCTTTGCTAATAAGCATTAATAGTCATTGTTGCATCTGAATACAAAAGTGAATCCATTTTAGTTCTGTGTTTATTTGGTGGCGCATGGCCCAGCTCTCTAATCTCTTAGATTGCTTTTATGACACTTTACTGCATGTTCAAGTTGAAGTGAAAACCTTTTGTAGCAGTTGTCAGTGAAATATCAAACAGTAGGAAGGGGATGACACTTCTTAAAGTGTTCATTTAGCACATTTTCACACAAGAATTAAAGCAGCAACTAGGTAATAAACCTCAAAGGAGAGAGAAAAATGTTACCATTTCTGACAACAGCTGGATAGTTTCTGTTGCACATGAAGAACCCATTGTTGGTATCTTTGGGGCATGCAGCAATGTCCATGTTATTGCCAAGGATGGGCTGCTTTTCACAGCCAGGTGCTTTGTTTTATTTTGGTGAAATCTCACCTTCAGTAGAGAAAATAAAATTTGGAGAAAAGACATAATAAGATATTTAAGAGGGTATAGTCATGTGGATTGGCTGGATAACCCATTTAAAAAAAAAAAAAGATTGTATCAGACATTGGAAAATTGTGTGTGGTTGTTGTTTTGATTATTTGTTGTTTCTCAGTGTCCCTGGCTGTTCCTCGAGGGAGCAGATAGTTCCTGCTCTGGGAATTGCTGCTGGAACTCAGATCTGCCAGATTTGCTTTTTTCACAATAGATAAGATGGGATTCACAGGTGGCTCCAATCTGGCAGCTGACTGAACTCACATCTCTGCTGCTCACAGAAATTTTTGGTCACTCATCTGTCTTGTCACAACTGTGCCTGCAGATTCCAAGGTTAGGACATGGGACTGTGGGTTGTGCAAATGATTCTTGTGTGTTGATTAGGAATAGCCAGCTTCTGTAAGACACTCTAAATGCCAGTGAACATACTTTGCTCAGATGCTTTTTAAAAACCTGCTGGTTTTAAAGGCACTCATTTCCCAAATGTTAGAATATATGGAGGGAAAATTTTCCTCCCTTGCACTGTTTCAGACTGGGCATCACATTTGCCTGTGACCTGTGCACACATCCTAGAGTCTGACCTTTTCTCTGGTTTCAAATAGACTTGCCAAACTCCTCAGCTGCTCCCTGACAGCAGTGTTTGCTGCATGCTTGCTGAGAACGTGCTGGGGAAACTAAGTGCCCACATCTATTTTATGCTATCAGGAGGACTACCCAGCTGCCCTGTATTCCCCTCACCTTACTCACAGGAAAGCCCTCCCTGACCCCAGGAAGTGGAGGGAATTGGTGGTTTTAAACACTTGTGGTTTTAGCAGAGTGCTGATCTCCCACTGCTTTACAGCTCCTCTGGTGGCTGTCAGGCACCACTGCTCTGTGCCATGCAGAAATACCAAGAGTTTTGCTCCTGGGATGCCTCATCTCCCTGGGTGAGTGAGGGAGGCTTCTGACCCAGGTTCAGGTGCCTTGCTGCTGGTGTGTGACCAGGACACAGGGGCTGTTTTGAGAGCCATAACCTCAGACCCCAGAGAAACTCTGCTCTCTTCTCCACAGAGGAATCCAGTCTCAGCTGCAAGATGGAGACTAAACAGTGCTAAAAACAACAGCCAGGGCAGTGATATGGGATTTGCTTCTGTTTCCCAGGCCTATGCTGGGTGACATTCCTGGGAGTGTTTGCACCAAATATGCGCCCCAGAGTGTCACTGTGATTACTGTCCTGCTGCTCAGCCCAACCTGGGCTCCTCAGGGAGGCTGTGCAGGCAGGCAGCAAAACCCACAGCTGGTCAAACAGCAGTGTTCCATTCCCCTTGGCACTTCTGGCTACTGAGCAGGCTTTGAATGAGCTACCACAGGCATTACTGAGGAGACACAGAGATGGATGAATGTGCTGCGACAGCCCTAATTTTGGAGTGGGAGTGCACACACAGCAAGCATGTCTCAAGGTCACTGGTGCCTTCAAAGCAAGTGGACTGGCTTTGTGGTTCAGATGCAATGCTTGCCGCACCAGGGCTTCTGCAGGGCTCCAGCTGATGGCTCCGTAGCCCTTGACTCAAATACCAGTTTCACATGACACTGCTGTCGGCAGTTTCTGGAAGCCCAGTGCCTCCAAGCAGACCCCGTTTTCATGTGAGAAATCTGTTCAGCTCTGTTCAGAGCAGGCACTGGATATGGTGTGCTGCCAGTACAGCTGCTGGCATTTTCCTCTGGGCAGCAGCATGAAACCCATGTGCTTATTAACGTGCCAGATGGAATCTTTGCTAGGAAGTCCCTGCTAAACCACTCCTTACCCATAACTTAAAGGCACCTCTTTCAGGAGCTCTGGAGGGTTCATCCCAAGCATTAATTCAACAATAGGTTTCCTTCTTCTGAAACTGACAGCACTTCACACCCTGCCCTGACATCCAAATACTTAAGGTCCAGACACGTTAGTGTAACAACGTCTGGCTCTTCTCTCTTTTCTGGCTTTTGTTTGCAAAGACTTTTCTGGGTAGCTTTTGAGCACTTCTGTTCTGACCTGTACCTGGCTTCAAAGTTGTTTCACTTACTTGGCATCACAGGATTGCCTTTAACATGTGAGACACTGCTATGATACATTAACACAACTTGACTGCTGCTCGGTGAGATATTTAAAGGCTGCTGAATTGTTACTGTTCAGAATGTGGCTTACTGATATTAATGAAATACAAAGCTTATGGTGCTAATTAGTCATCTCTCATTTACTCAGAATTCGCTCCACTCTTATATAAAACACACGCTAGTCACAAACATATCAAACCAAAACCTATCCCCTACCACCCACACTCTGCAGCACCAGGTGTAGCAAAGTGCTGGCTGGCGTTTCCTGAAGCTGCTCCAGTGCATGTGCAAGCAAAGAAGGTCTAAACGGATGGACGTGTTTGCAGTGATTTGTCAGTGCCAGGGGAGGCTGAACAGAGCTGAAGCTGGGCTCGCATTGTTTGGACACACTTTGACTTCAGCACCAAGATTTCATCCAGCGTGGCCATGAAATTCTGAAAATCCTGGCAAGGAAGGCACAAGGAAACAGTAAGGAACAGTATCAGTAGGTTGAAAAAAATCAGAGTATTTTTTACACTGCAGCAGAACATGAAAGTGTTCTGCAGACTAGTAGATTAAATCAGCATTTCCTTATTAAGTCATAGTCCTCACAGACAAAGGTCAGTGCCTCTAAATACCAAGGTTCACTGACTCTGGTAGTTTTATCTGTTAGTGAAATTACAGCTCATGTAGTGGCTTAAAAATAAAGCAGCTGCTGTCACTCTTCTACTCTGGTTAGATTTTCAAAGGTTTGGTACTGGGACTGGTCATCCAGTTTAACCATGTACTGAACTCTGTTCCTGACACCTCTCATGTTGGATTTATCAATTATGAAAATAAATGGTGAGTTAGGCCACTATGGATCAGACATTATAGCCCAATCTTGAGAGATGCAAGGGATTTATGTCCCATCAGGTCATGGGGCCATGGCTGCAGGTCTGCCATGAGCAATTCTAGCACTGTACCCAGCCTCAGCCCAGGGAACTCTACCTTTCATAGCCACATGGATAAAAACCAGTATGGAACTGTGATTAAAACTGGAGTTTTCATCCTTTTTTAACTAGGGCTTGTATTAGTAAGGGAGTACTTGGACGTGCTTGGCTCTCCAGCTGAGAGTAGTTTGATTATTTTGTTCACAGGTCTGTGCCGGAGAAGCTGGGAGGTGTCAGCTTCCCCAGGGCTGGGAAATTCAGCTGCTGTGTATGAAAATCAATCATGCAAAAGCTTATTTGGCAGTACTCCAGCTCTATCTCCTGCACTGCATCTCTGTCCTGCAGGGAAATCAGGACAGCGATGAAGACTAGCCCAGCTGCTGTGGCATATTTTTCTTAAACACTTTAAATATTGCTTTGTTCAGTGTGCATCTGATCTTGGCAGGAGTTTCTCCTGCAGACAAAGTTTCATGGCTGGAGAAGTTGAAACCATCTGCAAATGGAAGGAGAGAAGCTGATGCATGAAGCCCAAGCACATTTCATTACCCAAAAAAGGTCATGCTGTGAAATAAAACTACAGGGTATGTTATTCACGCACTGCTGGGAGGCCTGGCAAGCTTGTAAAAATTCTGCTAGCCTGAAAATAACTGCTTGCTGCAAGGGGCAAATAAATGCGGGGGGGAGAGCTGGTGCCCAGTGACTAACAGACTTAAGAAGAACAATCTCAAAGATGAAAAAAAATTAAGAAGATGAAAGATAGCTTTGTTTCACTGCATTGTCTGCCACAAAATGAATACAGTTTATGTCTCCTGTGATGCTTTATGACTTGTTTGTTATCTGTAAAACAGCATATGCAGCTTGAAGTCACAGTGAATAAGCCACATGGTGGCCTCACTCCAAAGTCCCTGAGGGAAGAGTCCCCTGTACTTCGGATCTGAACTGTGACAGGAATTGAAATGGTTTGATAATGCAATGCAGCAATGGAGCTTGGCTTTACTGAGAAGCAGAGGGAACAGGGAAAGCAGAAGTTCTCACTGGAAAATGTTCATAGTCTGGGTTTTCACATAGGTGTGACAGGCATCTGTTGGGATACAGGAGAAACAAAGAACTGGGATTGCCCAGGTAGCAGTGGGAGCATGCAGGTGCCAGTTTTTAGGTCTAGGGTACACCACTGTCATCTGAGGCAAAAACAAGCCAAGAAACACTTGAGTAATCAAAGCCAAGAGTGTGTGAGGCACAAGCCACAGTGGTCAGAACACTGGAGTAAGCAAGGCCCAGGCTGTTGGCACACCTGCAGTGTGAGAGGCAAAGAGGCTTCCAGAGGGAAGAGCCAAATCCCACCAGTGTCCTGCCCTAGGGGTGGGCTCTGTTCTGTGGGGTTGGCTTCCTTGTCCCAGCCTTTAAGAACTAAAACATCACAGGGACAGATGGCCTGTCTGGTACAGTCTGCCCCTTGATGTGAGATAAGGGAAGGCTCTCTTATCAGAGACAAGGGCTTCAGGGTTGGCCCATCCATTTCCTGCTCCCCAAGGCCTGTCAGAGTGGAGAGTGGCAAACACAGCAGGCACTGAAAATGAGAGGCCTCTCCCAGGACTAAGACAGGCCTTGGAGAAGGGCTTGAACTGACAAGGAACAGCACATCCCCAATTCAAGTTAATATCTCTAAGATTAATTTATGCAAGCTCAATGGCCACCAAAACCATCATTTGAAACACTTACCATTGCTGACATCTGATTTATCAAGCACTCCTCTTTGAAGCACAGGTGTGCCAGTTCATCCAGCTGCTGCTGATGAGCACGAATTAGAGCCTTTCTGATTAACAAAAAACACACACTGGTTACACAGCCTGTAGTGTAATCACTGCTTGTAATCACAGCTGGCCTAAATAAACCTTCAAAAAGAGGAATACCCCAGAGGAAGCCTTGCTGTCCTGTGTCCCTGGCTCTCAGGAAGGGCACACCAGTGCTCCATGAAGTGCACTGGACTGCACTGGTGTGGGCTTTAGGATGAGCTGGGTGACTGAGGGCTGCTCACAGAGGAGTGACCCCAGCCCCACCTTAGCACAGGCAGCACACAACTGCTTTTCACTGTAGGAGAACCAAGGAGCACAACTAATTATTGTGTCTAATCAATAGGTGAAATGGTTTATGGCCATGAGTGTGTAAGTAATTCCAGTGAGAAACAGGCTGAGCAGGAAGGCAGTGCTGTGTTGATTCCTCTGAGCAAGTTCCACTAACCAACAATGTATTTTCAGTCAAGGGAATGCAGCCCAGTCTCTGGGAGCTGACACTGGCAGCTCAGAGTATTCAGAAGCTTTATATCTACATCTTCAGTGACTGTTCAGCTGCCCTAGCAGCTTTTCTTTTCATTGATGAAACAGCTGTAACCTGATTCTTGATGGAAGGTTTTGATATGTTTTAGGTACTTTACAGCTTATAGTAAGCCATTTAATGTAGTTTGTATTATAATATTTATTCCTCTAGCATTATCCTAGAACAATATAATAATTGGCTTCCTGTGAGATTTTAAAATATCTCTAAATAAAAGCAACCATATATTTTTAAGATAATTACTGTAAATTATGATGAATCTTATAATTATTTAATAGAATGATTAACCATTGGTTTTTTAAGTACATAGGAGTATGACATACAAAAAATCGCAACTGTATCACATGTCCAGATTTCCTAAGTTTCACTACAAACTTCATGATAAGCAAGACTTACTGTGCCTTTTCTAGGGCTTCCCTCTGCCGTTTCCCCATCTCTGATGCAGAACGTGGAGAACAGCTGCTGGACAGCTGTGAGGGGCATTTTGCATTTGCTATTGGCTTATTATCTTTGGTTGCAAATCCTGCATCTGCAGCAAAAGTCTCCTGTGTAAAAATACTCTGCTTTGACTTGTTTTTGAGCAACCCTGTCTCCTCATTGCTGAACGATGACTTGGCAGGGTCTTCAAAATGGGTGAGCTCCTCATTCCTCGCTCCTGGCTTGGGCTGCTGCAGCCGGCTGCTCTCCTGAGAGGGGGTCTCTGGCCCAGGGACGGCGGATCCAGCTGGGGATCCAGCTGTGGATGTTTCTGTCGGGTCACGTTCAAGAAACAAACTGCGCCGGACCCCCTGCTTGGACAAAACTGATCGCAGGTGGCAGCAGCACGGCTTCACACGGCCGCAGGTGGGTGGGAGCTTCTTGTTCTTGGCTTGAGAGGAGCCCAGCAGGGCACAGAGCCTTTCCCCGTGGCCGGGCTGCTCCGCCAGCTCCAGCATGCTGTCGGTCATGGATCTGCTCCTGGTGCACTGCCAGCCCTCGTCCTCAAAGCTGGTCTGGGTGTCACTGTCTGGCATCTGCTTCTCACTGTGGGGCTGCTCTTGGTTGGAAGTTGCTTTCTCTGTTTTAGTTGTGTCCTCACCATCAAGAGATGACACCCGGGGCGGGGTCATGAGCTCAGAGGTGAAGTCTGAGGAACAGCTGGAGGAAACGTAGTGGCTGACTCCATTTTTTTGAGCTTTCCAATTTACGTCTCCTCCTACAAGGGTAGCCTTTTTAGCCAGTGTGGATTCTTCCTTCTCCTCATGCTGGAGATCAAATTCTTTGCACTCTGGAGTTCCTGATTTCAATACAGGAGATACACACGGGGTTGAAGCATCTGTTTCTGGAGTTAAGGTGGCTTCACTGGAGTAAACAAGACGTTTGTGTTTGGACTTGTTCTCTTTGTGATCAGCTAGGAAGTCCTTGCCATTTCTCCAGCTGCAAGCAGGATCTTCCTGTAGACAGTAAGGTTTTTCTGCAGTATTGCTGGGAGGGAATTCAGCTAAGTCATAGCTCCAGTCTGCTGGAGTTTTGCTGCAGCCTGCATTTTTAATGGGTTCCTCTACTGCTGAACGGCCCTCACTACAATCCCAGCTGTCATCTAATCTGTGATCTTCCGTGGGTATTGAATATTTAAAAAATAAATCCTGCCGCTTTTGGCCTTTTTGTTCCTCTTCGGTTCCTTGCTCTCTTTCATGAAGGAAAAATGAATGTTGACTGGATTTGCTGCTATTTTCTCTTTTCACACTCTTTTGACTACAGACAGGTGAGAAAGAATCTTCACTGAAATCACTGTCATCCAGATCTTCCTGCTGTATCCACTCTTTGCTCTGCCCTTCAGTTGGAGGTAGGCTCAGCTCCTGCTTCAATTGAATCTCCTCGGGCTTGTACTGCATTAAAAACCTTTCAAGGGGCTGATAGTTCAATTTTTGCTTTAGAATAGGGGGTTGCTGAAACTGCTGGTGATAAAGACGTAAATGCTCTTCCCTTTCCTTCTGATATGGAGGCAGATATGTCCATGGTTCAACAGACTGTTTAGCAAAAGCATTTCCCCATTCCTGTTCGCTTTGGAGATTGCCATCTCCAGAGGAATTATCGTCATTAGGAACAAATTGTTTCTGAAGAGGTTGCACTGTCTGAACTTTCAGGCACTGGACAGGTGTTCTGTTTTGCATATACTTGTCTTGCTGGCTACTCTCTTCTTTGGCAATGAAATCCTCCACTGAGGAACTCTTTTCAGGGAGGGGGGATAGGTAACTTTTCTTCAGGGGATGTGTTATTTCTAGGACTCCCTTAACTGGTGTGGTGTGGTGGAAGCAGGGAGTGCTGGTATCTTCTATGTAGGCATGTCCTTTGCCAGTTCCCTTGGGGGTAGAGGTGAGAGGGACACCAGGTGGCTGGAGTGTTGCAGGATATGCCTTTGGTTTTGCAGCACTTGAGGGATGCTGTAGGCCTAGCTTCACTTTCTTTGGAGAACTCTTTTCCCCAGGTGGCAGAAAAGGAGAGCCTGGGATAAGCCTTGGAGATACAGTTCCAGCTTTGCGACGCCTTTTTGTGACAGGGGCAGGGTATCTAATCCCTCTCCTCAGCTCTTTGACCCTGTAAAAAAGAGGCTGGATTTAGAAGATGTCAGGCTTTCAGATAAATAACAGCATCTTCAGAACAAACTAATGCTTTCACATACTAAGACTAAATATTGAATTCAAAATTGTGGTTTGTTTTCTGTCTCTGATCTTCACAAGTATCAAAACCCTTCTGCTAAAATTCCTGGACTTTTGGAAAAATCTATAGCAGTCTTTTTAAGCTTTTCCTTGAGCAGTGCAAAATGGGTCAAGTGAGTGGAAATGGCCTCAGTTTCAGTGCAAGTGCATTTCCACACATCATAATGCAGCAGAACCAGCTAGTGTCCTACACAGCACATCCCAGAGTCCCACAAGGCTCAAAGCAGGACTTTTGAAATTGCAGTGGGGCTTCATAGCTCAGGCGAGTCTGCTCCTGGATCAGACTCAGCAGTACAGCTGGAAGAAATGATTGACTGGTATCACCCTTTTGCCTACCACCCTGACCCTCAGCTGCTCCCTCCCTCTGCTCCTCTTGCCCCTCAAGTTGTCTCTGGTCCTTTTAAGACCAGCACTGCACAGCTTGTAATTTACTTCCTGCTCTGTAGGAGGGAGGCCGACACATTTGAAGTAGAATCAAAATACAAAACTAAATCAAAACTTTTGATTGCTAAGGTCAGTAATCCTGCAGTTACGGGGCACACAGTGATATTTTCATCACTGAAAGCGGCCATCAGAAAGTACTTACAAGACCCAAAAAATTTAAGACAAAATATAAGAGTTGGAATAAGAAACTATTTTATTAGCTTTTTAAAGATTCTGTTTCTTGCCTAAATCAACCTTTTCAATTCAACTATAATAAAATGTAATGGCAAACATCACACATTGCTTTTTACTTTGTGATTTTCCTTCTGGCAAGAACTGAGTTTCACCTCCTACCTGTCAGCATATCGCAGAGTGTTCAGGGTGTGCTCTGCAGCTAGGTTGCTTGGTGAAACATTGGCTATCATACATGTCTTGGAATTGCCAATGAAAGAGTCTTTCAGCACCTAGAGTTTGAAGGAAAAAGAAATTGGGTTCTTAGTAGTTCATGTCTCCTGTACATCCTGTAAATGAACAACATCTACAGAAGAAGTTCAACATGAGGTAGTGGCTTTTTAATTTTTTTGATAAATGTAGTCCTCTTGTCTTAGTTTTTCTTGCCTTTATTTGTTTATAGTTTAAAATGAATGCAGGTATTAATTAGAGCTCTAAACAAGCCCTTGTTCCAGATGCTGCAAGGGTGCCAATACGGTTTAAGGAATAAAGCAAAAGTTACAACTGAAGTAAAGAACTATTGATGAAACCTCCCAGGACAGTAATTGAATAGAAGATGCAGGATTGTATTCAGACTGTGGGGAGATGGACAGTAACTCTGTATGAGTCTGGAAGGTGGTGTTTGGGGTTTTGTTTGGTTTCAGCTCTTGGCTTGTTTCTTTTTTTCCCATGCCAGTCCCCACTGTTGGCTGGAGGAAATTGGCAGTTGACTTTAATTCTGCGATTACCTTTAAAATTAAAATTTACAAAAGCTATGCATTTCCTCTCTTCCTCAAGAGAGGAAGCAGTTACTGAACTATGCCATCTATTTATTTATTTATTTATTTGATTTTTTGCTTATTTTTGTCCTCAGCAGGGAAACTTCTCCTCTTGCTTTCTGCTCATCTTACCAGAGTTAACTTGCTTTGCCGGAAAGGAGTATGCACTTGTTCCTGATCCAACGCCCGAATGCATTCCTTTAGCTACCAAAAGAAAGAAAAAACAGAAGAGGAAAACAGATCAGTCATGCACTGGCAAGGATTTGAACATCAAACCAAGCCTACCCAGATCCTGTGTCACTTTGACTCCTACTATGTGCTGTCCCTTGCAAGGTCAATTTGTGCCCTGCCTGATGGCCGTGGGCAGCACCAGATGCAAGGAGCAAGCACACACATTGAGCACACATGGAGCTCCACAGAGCTGCTGCCTGCACTACATCTAGCTAGTCTGAAGCCAGACTGGGTGTAGCCTAGACTATGCTGCAGCTTACAGGGCAGGTGTACCCAAAGGGCAGAGCTTTTTGAGCTACCTCTCTTATTTTCTTTCTTCTCGAGATAGCAGATTACAGTATTGTCATGGTGATCCTGCCATCAAGTATTTACAGCCTTTCTACATTTTACAAACTCCCACTGAAAATGGCACTTATTCTCACTTTCACAGCATTTTGTCAAAAACTGCACCTGTAACAAGTAAGAGATTAAACTATTGTAATTCTTTAGTCTGGCTCTCATAGTTGCAGTGTCTGAAAGTCTTCCACTTGAAAACATGAATATTCCAACCAGCAGCAGACTTGAGATTTCATGGGTTAAAAGGTCTGAACAGAGCGTTATGATTATTGAGGCCAGAGCTAGGTTTTATAGGTTGCAGGTTACAAAGATTTATCCAAAGCTGTTTTTTATATTTAATTCAGTCACTACTTGTAGATTGTCCAGGTATCTTCTTAGCTTCACACAATACCAAAAATGTACAGACTCTGATTTTACAGTTTCTTTTAAAAGAATTTCATCGGCTTAGGACTCTCGGGAATCACACAATTGTTTAGGCTGGAGCAGACCTTCAAGATCAGACTTCTTTCTATAGAGGTACCAACTCCCCATGACACTCAGTTATTCACCAGCAAGTACTCAAGAAAGCATGAAGTACAGAAACACATTCACTTCTCAGGCTACCTCCCCAGCACAAATACTAATATTCCAGTGCAGGAAGAGCCTCTGTGCAAAAGAGCATCTACATTCCCAAAGCAGAGCAAGCTACCTCCTATTTACAACACACTAAGAGGTACAGCTGTGTGCAGACTTCTGCTCTGCTGGCTCCTACTCTGGAACCTAAATCACCTTCAGCCTGGCTTAGAGAAGCCCACAGTCATCACTGAGCCCTGCTTGTTTGCATTAGAGGAGGAGCAAACCTTTCTGCAGCATTTACACTTTTAGGCACTTCTGCTTTATCTTAGATGGCATTTTTCTGCTCCTTTGTCCCTCTTTGCCCAACTAAGGACACTTAAAAAGACACTTTGCCTCAGGAGTGCATTTCTTGCTGTTCCTTTCTCCCCACACATAAATTGATCGTTTTTATGCTCTTAAGTCCTGTATTCCTGATTTGAAAGAGAAGCCTAAGTGGTAAAAATAACTGGCAGGAACAGATATGCTTTCATTAAACAAACATGGCAATTCCAAGCCAGTATTCTTTAGAAGGGCCAATACCTTCTATATTAAATGTGGGACACTTATACTACACCTAACATTGTCCATGCTATGTTTACCTGTCTGGCAGTAAGAACGGATTAAAAATACTTAATTTTTATAAGGATATCTCTTCCTTCTTAAATTGTTTTTCAGTCATGAGACGTATTAAACTGAACACACTTAGTACCTTGGTTATTTTTTCCTCTCCATGGAATACATGCATACATTATTCTGTGGTTCATTTTTATCCTAAAACACATGCTAGTAATTAAATACAAAACTTTCCCCAGACTTAATAGTAGCTTACTGCCAAAAGACTTTGGTTTATTTCTGCTCCTTCCATTTTTGTTTGTCGATCCTTTTCTTTGGCATCAGCTGCTCTTTCACTGCCAGCCAAGTCAATGAATGATATCCTAGAAAAAACAAAGTTGCATTTATCTTAGGGGCTTTTCTCCCCTCTTCTTTTTTTCTTTATTTAACCAGCAGGCTGAAACACATGGCATTAGAAGAGTGATTAGAAATAACTACTTTTGAACAACAGGAAACATCCATTGGAAATATCTGAGATACCAAAATAAGCATAGGAGCAGGAACTGTGTCAGAGCATCTTAACATTAAATAATATAAAGTGTAGTTACATGCGATGACAGTGCTCCACAGTTTAATGGATAAGCTCTGTAAAGTACAACACATTCATCTTTCCAGATAATCACTGTGCGTGCAGTTTCCTAAGAACAGGGCTAAAAGAAATTGTAAATGTTTTGATTTCTCCTTCCAGGTAAAACAGACAACTGCCATGTCAAATGGAAATTCAGGACAACAGGAGCAAAAATTTCCAGTGTAGCAAGTAATACACTGAGCTTTCAGTGATCCCTGCTGTTTCTTTCCACAGAACTCCATTACTCCCTTTCACACTCCCCAGCTCTGGGTGCCAGCTGCTGTACTGACTGTGGCACTGTATCTTTGTCCTTTCTCTTTTTCTGTAACACCCCTGACTTTTTTTATTGGCACATCTTGGCACCCTTCCCTCAGTTCAGCTCCACCTCCCTTTCAGACACACAACCCCCCCCCAGTTCAAATGCCACACCTACATAAACCTCTATACTTTTATTTCTAAGCCTGCCTGTTCTGTCTTTTGCTCTCTTCAGTGTTTGTGGCCCCCCCATTTTGTCTTATGCTCAAAATTAGATCCTGGGAAAGAAGACAGTGTGGTAGCTAATGGAAGGAGGTGTTAGCAGGATTTTGTGATACTTGGCAGTAATGCAGATGCACAGACATTCTTCCTCAGACCTATTTCTTGAGGTTGTTTACTATGGAGAAAAGATGACTGAAAGAGGTACAATTCATTTTTGAACACATACAGTGGGTGCCACAAGTGTAAGTAAACTGCTCTTTATGTCTGCTGCAGATAGCATCAGAGTCACACACTCAAATTATCATGGATGTTTATGTGAGGTACTCTGATTCTTCTGGCCAAAGGCAAACATTTGTTGTGGAATCATCTCCACCTGGGCTGGTCATCCCACACTCCCTTTGTAGTCAATTACAGGACAGAAACGCTTTGAGGGGAAAATGCACCTGACATAATTTACTGCAGAGATCCCAGAAATGGCAACTTCATTCTACTGACTTCAAAGGTGGTGAGTGCACATGTGGATAAGTACACTGCAGGTGTCTACCTATAGCCAAATTAAACACTGAAGATGAGGGGATGGATTTGATTGTCAAACTCCTTCACTGGAAATTTGTATGAACAATTTTGACAAAGCTCTTGCAGATGTGCCTAAAACATTCTCCTTGGAAACAGAGAAAGGACTGTGGAACTTTTTGTAGTCTCTTTTAACCCCATCTTCTAATTTAACTCACACATGTGCACCAACACCTCCTCTTTGTCTCTTGGATGTCCCTGGGCTTGACATCAGCACTGAACACCTCTGCTTCCAGTCTTACCTCCCAAATGCCCTGTTGCTTGTGTCTTTAATTTGAATTTGGATGATAGCATGAGACCGAGAGGAATCTGAGTTGACAGCAGTAACTCCTGTGCTACGTTCTTTTCCTCCCTTCAAAATCACCTGCAAAATAATGGGGACAAAATGAATTGAAAATAAAACCACAATCTCTCAGAAAGAGATCTTGTCCTCCTAAGGTGAGGAAACATTGTGAGGAAAGGTGCCCTACAGCCTTAAGATTTGGTGCAAGGCAGTAGAGGTAGACTGGATCCCTTCCAATATTTCTTTCAGAGCTTTGTGCATGGACTTGCTTCTAGTGATTATACAGAGCTTAAAGAGTTACACTGCTAGTAACAATCTGTTGCACACACTCACTCGTATTTGCAAAATATTAAAATTATAAAATTAAATTCTTTCTTATATTGCTGGCATACTTTTCTAGTACTACAGATACAATCTAAGAGACTTATGAGTTTGACTATTTTTTGTGTTCTTTTAAAATTTTACTTTCTTATGTAGTAGATGACTACAGTTATCCAGAAAGTCACATACAAATTTATGAACTGCCAAAACCTTTCTATATTTCCAAAACTAAAAATAAAATTATGCCAGAGTAAGGAACAAACGAATAGATTAATTATTCTCAACAAAACAGTGAAACAAGAAAACAAGGAAGGAAGGCAAGGCAGAAGGATAAAGGCTCCTTCAAGATACAAATCTGGATAATTCTTTTTTGAAAACTTTTAAGGACTGTTGCAGAAAGTCTAACATTGACTGCAGCAGGGCATTCATAGAAAAGCCATTAATTTTGCTTCTAGCTGCAAGAACAAATCAAAATATTGCCTAGCAAAATCAATACATTCTCAGCTGATAGATGTGAATTATTCATGCTTTTCAGTGGCCAGTTCTCAATGAGCAACATAACCACCCAGTGCAGCTTCTGAGCTTTATATCAGTGCTAAGTGAAGACAATTTCTGAATCAAAGCCAACATCAATGAGTAGTGACTAACCAGGGATGCATTCAAAGCTCCTTATGATATATTTCCATATATCTGTTGCAGAATACTCAGAAGTTCTGAGTCAAGCCAGTGACATTTCTGTGTTCAAAAGGGCCTGTGAACAATGTATTTTTTCCCCTCAGGATATCTCTAAAAATTAAGTAATTTAATAGCTCTTCTCTGTGTGGAATGTGATAATACCAAGGAATTGCAAATCAACCATGTAGTAAATTTGCACCCTAACTTGCAGAAGTATCACCAGCTTGTCCTGAAGCTTGGAGTTAATGGGAAGATGAACAACTAAATTGAGTGCAATATCAGTGGACAACACTATGACAATTTTAATGAGCCAGTTACTATATCAGGCACTTGTAATTGACACTTCCTTATGAAAATAAAAAAAAGAATTAAGTTATGCAAAGTCAGGCTAAATAGAAAGTAGATTTAATCAACTTGCTTGCTGCAAGACAATACAGAAAATTTGCCAGTGTCATTTTAGAGTTCAGCCAGGTAGGGAAGAAAACTGAAGCCTTGTTCTTGGTGAATGTTTAAAAATGTTTAAGCTACTGTTTAAAAATCTTAATTTTACTTGGCTGTTATCATGCACACACATAAGCAGCATTTTAATCCTAATTCAGACAAAATATCTCAATCTTAAGTATTTTCTAATGTCTGTTTCTAATAATTTTCAAATTTATATATTCTGTGCAAAAACCACATATCTTTTATATACAAAAACCTAAGTTCATAGACCCACGAGACACCACACTGGGTGAAAATACATATCCAGCTTTCAAGGTCCCTTACTGGGACACTATTTAACTTCTGGAATCTTTCCCTATGGAACGGCAGCAGAAGTGACAGCTGTTAGCATGTGGCTAACACAAGAAACAGCTTAATGAATAAAGACATTTTTAATAGAGCCCCTTGGTGCCTTGCTGGAGTTGCCAATTTCAGGGCCTTAAACAAGAACATACACTTGTTCTACACAGTTAATAATCTCTGTAAGTGACACACCTCACAAATAAGCAAATTGGGCTGCAGAAGACAAAGAACAAATCCCAAACATTACCTCCAACAGCTCATCTACAGAATCCACCTGAACCTCCCGCAGTCCAACTATCTGAACGACGTGCTTGCCATCTTCTCTTGCAAAAAGCCTGACAGGAGAACAGTGTAAAAAAGAAGATCTCTGAAATCTTAGAAACCAGCAATGAAAACACACATCTGTGCTGTGACACTGAGAAAAAGCAATCAGGGCTATTGACAGGGGAGAGGCCCTGCTGTCATTAATTTATTTTCAGAGCTGAAGAGGTACTTAATTTATAACAAGTACCACTGACATTTCACTGCTAAAGAGACATTACCAATGCATTTCTGCTAGTTCAAGAATGTAATAAAGCAGGGAAGTAAATTCCCGTGTTTACATGTTAGAGTTCCTGTCTCCCTTTAAACTACATCTCAGGCTCCTCTAAGTCCTCATCAATCTGTAAATTTTGTTCTATTCATATTCTAATGTTTTTTGCACAGGATTTTAAAGCAGCTCCTACAGCCTTAGAGTCATATTTCAGCATCACCTCCAGAGGCTTGCTGGGCTGAGTCACTGGGCTGCCAGGCAAAGGTGCCCAGGGAGAAGGTGAGCTGTCTCTACAGAGTCCAGCACTTAGGAGATCAACAGGATCTTCAGAGACTGGATTGGCAAGAGCCAGATCTCCACCGGCACAGCAGGAGGGACAGCCACAGTTTATGCTTGACCAGGGAAAGACAAGGACTCCACAATGGTTGACACATGACAGGCTGTCCAAAGAAGTTGTGGATGTCCCACGCCCAAAAATGTTCAAGGCCAGGTTGGATGGGGCTTGGAGCCACCTGGTCTAGTTGAAGTTGCCCCTGACCAGGGCAGCAGGGGTGGAACAAGATGATCTTTAAGGTTCCTTCTCAAAATGTTCTATGATTTTAAGACAGGAACTTCTGGCCACAAGAAGCTAGTTTCTCTTCCCATGGATGTCCAGCTATTATCTTATTACAGTGTAAGCAAGAGCCTGAGCTTGTATCTCAAACCTAAGCCCTTATTTTTCTCCAAAACAATAAACCAGGAGTCCCTATCAATGTCACAGTAACTACTGTCAGATGTTGCTATCCTCCTTAAGTATCTTCTGTGAGCAACCCGAATCAAATATATAACATTTACTATAAATGCTAGTATGTTAAATGTAATCACATGAAAACAGGAATTGATTTCCAAACAATAACCAAATGATTCACAACCACAGGCTTGTAGGAAATCATACCTTTGCCTTCCATTTAGCAGGTCATAAAGGTGTCCACAGTAGATCTCATAAAAACTGATCAGAACCACTTGCTCTTTCCTGGATGGTGATGCTTCCAGGTACCTAAAGATGTCCTGGGCAGCCAGGGCATAGAGCCCTGGGGTCCGGTGATTCCCTATCATGGTGTAAGTCTTGCCAGCACCAGTCTGCCCATATGCAAAGCAAGTTGCATTGCCTCTGTGAAGACAGCACATGTGTTTAGTGACACATCTGATTCATTCATATCTATTAAATAATATTCTGCAATGCTGGTATCTATCTATAGCAGCCCCTTAGCAATGAGGTTTGGTCTGCTGCCCTCTCTGGGAAAATGCAGGATGCTTAACAATGATTTCCAAGTAGAGATCTGATGTAGCACAAGGTGCTGGCTCTCTTCCTTTCTTTTCCTTTCCTTTCCCTGCCCCTTTAAAAAAAAAAAAAGATTTTGCACCTGGCTCAGTACTCCTGGCAGAGGAATGGGTAAAAATATAGGGCTGCAATAATCACAGTGAACAATTTCTTGCCAGTTTAGATTGCAGACTGGCCTCACCATGGCGTCAGATTAAATGAATGCTGGCAGGAGGGATGGAAAAGTAAGGGGAAAGCTGGGAAAAAAACAGCGTAATTTCTTCTGGTGGCATTACTGGACTAGCAGAATTGTGGCTTTAGTGATTATTACCCAGCAAGGTACAAGCCTCATTCTCCGTTCTCACTTTCCTTTTCTCAAAAGCATGATACTCAGTCTCTGTTGATGACAGAGATTTTCAGTAACAGAATGCTCCATTTTGTTAATTTTCAGTATGGATAGGTCATATTTTCCTTCAAAGACTCAAAGTAATTATATTCAAGTATATATTCTATATATATATAACCTTGCATAGCAATAAGATGCCTCATGTAAAGCCACCATAAATTTCCCAATAATCAGGAAGTATGTAATTACAATTAAACCTCTAAGCAAATATAAATCAACAAAAATAAATCACAAGGTTATTCATAATTTCTATTACCTTGTGAACTGTACAAATACATGTAAAAATATTTCTCAGTAGTCTCAGGAAAGAGGTAACACTATTTCTCTACAGATGAGTGTGCACTGCCACACAGGAGCCTTTGTTAGAGTGAAGATGAGAGCTCAGAAATCCTGGGGCACGTTTTTATTCTAGCCTGACCATGCTGTCACGTTATTGCAATTGAGTTCAATTTAACCACCTTCTGTAATTGAGATTTGTCACTTAGCGTGAAGAAAGTTTTCTTTTCCTTGATTTACTTTTGTCAAAATTGCAATCAAAGATATTCTGAAAGGGGGAAGGCATGTGGCAAACGTGAAATGAAGGTACATTTCAAAAGATGAAAAGCGTAAAGGAAAATTCAGGCATAGCCATAAAATTGGAAAAAAACAAAACAAAAAATAACCAATGTAAGCACTGATGCCCTACCCGTTAAAAATATGTTGAATGAGAGGATAAGCTGTCTTCATGTACACATCCTGGTTGGTACATGACTCCTCGAAGACTTCATCAAAACAAAAAACATGCTAAAAAACAAAAAAAATCTTTACATGAGCATGAATATGTTTCACTTCCCCTCCAACTCCATTCAAAGGTAAAATAAAATAATGAAAGTCTTTCCAGTCTTTCCTTTCATACAGCTCAGGATTAGGTAGAGAGTGATCTAGCACACTTAATATGCAGCACAAATCATGTAGGAACACACCAGTCAAGAGATTCAGGGTAGGGGGAAAAAAAAAGAAAACAAAAATGCCTCAATTTCCCATCACTCTGAAGCATAACATGCCAGAGCCTTTTAACAAGAAACAAAAAAAAGCTAATTAAAGAAAAACTATTCATGAAATGAATCAGTCTACAGAGGTACTGTCAGACTGTAACAGTAAAAAGAGCTGAGAGTCAACTCTTGACTCTCTCAAAATTAGTTCTCACTTGTGACTTAGTTGTGATTAATTGCCTCTGTTCTTAAAAAGTTTTGTGCCAGAGAAGAAAGAAGCTGCTCCTAAGCAAAGCGACATTGTCTGAACTCAAAAGGGAGCAAGAAAATAAAAACTTCCCACACTCCAGATCAGACTCAAAGAAGCAGGGTCTGTGGAAATGATTCAGCATGTGTTCCACTGTAAAAGGTGGCACATGAACTGGGCCTGAGAGAGATCTGAAATTTTACCAGATACTTCAAACAGTTGTTACTAGGGCCCAGATTGTAAAAATAACACTCAGCAGAGTGAGAATAGCTTGCTGCCTCTACCAATCAGTTCTGTTCCTGGTGCTGTCTGTCAGTCACAAGTGAGAATTTGAACTATGACAGCACAAAGTATTTGGGATTAAGAGACAAAGACAAAAGGGAACTTCGTTTTCAAAAGCATTTGAGAAAAATGGAAGGGAGGGGATAACAATATGTATGATTCATTGAAAGAGACCTACAGCGCTTAAACAGTGAAAGGGAACTCCTCACTGAAGTACCTGGAAAGCCATCAGCAGGTACTTCTCCTGCAGCAATGGCATGTAGCAGAGGGCTTATTTTGCCACATACAAAGTTCCAAGAGACATAGTTCTAGACCTTAGAATTCTGGGCTCAGTTTTGCTGGCACAGTCTGGCATAAATCAGAAGCAACTCAAATATAGACAACTCTGAGCTAAATCAAAATCCCACCACCCATTTCAGTATAACAAATACTAATAGCCCTTTTCTGGTTTCCCTCATGGAAACTCCAGCTTTACCCTTCCATGCAAGTGACTGGCCCATAAACACAACCTTCAATGGAGAATGTTACCTGTAAAATGTATTGTGTAAGATCAACTGCCTCCTTCCTCTCGTGCAGAAGTAGGGTTTCCTGATCTTTCACTGTGATTATATTTGCCTCCCCACGTCTCTCCTCCCTCAGGCAGAGAGGACGTTTTCGGACACACACTCTGATTTTGTCACTCTCTGTCCATGGAGTCTCTTTGTCGAAAGTATTGGATCTACAACAATAATGGAGTAATGGATCTACAACATTTTAAAATCAAGTTACAACAGAATCTAAAATACGCCTGCATTTGTTACATTTACCATGGAATGTTTCTGCTCTTAATGCCTATCAAAAAACTCCATAACACACCTCATTTTTACATGATGCAGTTTCTGATGATTTTTCCTAAACAGACCGATGCTTCCTGTACATTTCTGTTAAAGGAATAGTTATGTTTGTACAGCTACACTCCTGTACTTGCTGCTGGACTGACATATTTTCAGTTGTACACAAACATGAGATGGAAGCTGACATAATATCCAAGTTAATGAAATTAAATTTAATCTTGTGCAATTATTTGCACTCATGATTAATCACTTAATCATGTACAACAAAAATATGAATAGATCTTGAAAAGGAAAAGATACAATACTTAGCTGCTCTTCCTCTCATGCTGGACTCTTTTCTTCCCATTATAGACTGTCCAACTGGTTACAAGTAAATGACTCAAACTGGCAAATCAGATAGTATCACCATGTTCCTATTTAGCTCAAAAAAGAAAAATACTGATCTCATCCTTGCCTCCCCTTTGGTCTTCTTTCATAAAAGGGTTATGTGGTTTTAGACCATAAACAAAGTTGTGCTCTGATGTTTCAGCAATTTTACTTTAGTCCCCTTCCAGACACCTCATACACAGGAGGTGATTTCATGTTTCATTGATTAACCTGCTGCGTACAGCATTTTGTGAACAGAATAGGTTTGAATTAACCAAAGTGTATTCAATATATCTCTCCCTTCTTCAAGCTGTCTTCAGCCAAATCAGTAACAATTTTCAGCCTGGATTTGCATTTCAAATAATCAAGCCCCAACTTGCCCAAAAGCAGTGTTTCTGCCACACTGTCCAGGTGCCAAAATCTCTTAGCATAGCAACTGAAAACTCATATATACCAGTTGTCTAACAAACTGTAACCCATAAGCTACTCAACATCTCATTAACATCCACATGCTTGTGGTATCATTGCTGTTCCCTCCATGATTCCCTAGAAGCACATGAGATGCACTTTAAATCTCAAGATATGTCTTTGAAGACCCCACACGAGCATTCTTCATTTGTCACTAGACTCCCTTTAATTTTAGTACAGCTTTCCCGTGCAGTCCAGGATCAGGCTGTGCATTTAGATGGAAAATTCTTTTGTCGGAAAAGAAAAGCAATGACACTTGAAATAAGATGCTCCATAAGCTGGTGTGAGCTTATGCATATCACTAGGCACCAAATGTTATCCAACAAATGATCAGAAGCTCTGAAGTTTAATTCTGGTGCCAGAGGGCATAATTGGTGACCTGCAGCAAGAGCCTGTTGTGCTCTAAGAGCTTGAAGCAGAAAGGATTGCAGTATTTGGAGAAAAAAATCCCTGAAAATTTAGAGACTCAGTAATGAGAAAAAAATAAATAATTTTTTTCTAGTACAGAGGAACATTTTTGTTGAGCTTATTTTGTATGGGAATAGAATGCACATTAATTCTATATGCTGAACCCAAGGTTTGTATTTCTTACTAACTCTTTTAAAATATAAATTGTATTTTACAATAAAACAATGTTTCATTACTAGGAAAAAAAGTCAAACAACAGATCATCAGAAATCTAACTGAATAATAGGTCAGAAGGACAATTATGTCTTTGCATAATCAAGTTATTTGCTGTGGGCAAGTTTAAAATAAATTTCAACATATTAAAAGAGCTCTTTGTCCTTCTGCTATCTGAAATAGTATCTGTGTTTTCCAATATTCCTCATAGATTAGGTGAGCCTTCACAGTGATCAAATCCCAAGGTGACATGGGAATGGATGGATTCAGGAAAGCAGTTAAGCACTTGAAAAACAGGAATCAAACCTGAGTGTAAGCATGCTGCTCCAAGCCTGCCTGAAATGCTCAACTCTCCAAACACAAGAAAATTAAGTTGAGGCATTTCAGGAGGAGGATGCAGAAAGCCCACGAGATGAGCCATAATGCTTAGTACAGATGAATGTGCTTGCAAAAGAAGAGAACAAGGAAAGAGAGAACAATGAAGAACATGTCTCTATTGCAGGATTAAAAATCTTTAACTCCTTTACTTGAGGCATTAGGTTTAATAATGTATCATTTTTTAATTTGCCAAGATTATAAATCCTGTCCTTTTAGTTGCACATTGGCTCATCTTCCAGAAGAGACAGAGAATACACCCAGATGTCAATATATATTGGAAGTTAGTACACTTCTCCAGAAGGTAGGAATGAATTTTTTTTTCCAGCTAAGGAGAGTTATAAACCTCTCTTGCCTTTCAGTTAAGTGCTCTAGTTACTATGTCAGCTTAGTACTTTTCCACCATGGCAGCAGCATCTATCCCTCCAGACTACATGCACTCCAGGTGGGAGCTGTAATTGACACCAAATCTTTCTCCACAACCTTCCCAGACCAGATCTAATTTCATAAAACTACCTCTTTTCATTGCATATTAACTACCATGACTGCATTGCAAAAGCTAGATACTGGTATTATGTGGGTAGGGGCGTATGTGCCTCTGGTGAACCAGGAAAAGATAATTACTGCTTTAAAAATGTTGCCAGGGTAGATTTACCAGTGGTTCATGATAACCCCAGCCCCTTCGGTACCAAACACTGGGAAAAGTATGGAAGTTACAGATCACATGCCTAGGGAGCAGCTGCAAGGCATCCCTCTCACCACCAGGTCTGTAACCCTTCCCAGCTGCATTCATTTTGCTTCCTTTTAAATCTTCAGTTCATAAATTTCTTTATAAACAAATATAGCCATCAAAGCTTGTATCCTTTTTACCAAGAAAAGCTTGAAAAATTTAACAACAGGCAATTCTGTATTTTGGAAAAATGTTTTAAAAAATAGTCCCATGGAAAGACAAAGATTGGCTCAAATACCAAGAAAAGAAAGCCTTAAATCCTGAAAGACAATAAAGACTATTCTTAGACAACCTTGGTGAGTAGCAGCTGGTCAAATTCAGATGATTCCTTCTATAAGACTCGGAGAGTTGGAAATGCCTATTAATATCTCTCTTGTCTGTAAGACTTTGCATTGCTCTGTAGTGCTTGGATTGCTTATTTGGAGGTGAGGAACACAGATTCTGCTCCACAATTAAGAAAGAATCAATTATGACTAACCTGAAGTATTAGCAAAATAAAGGTGAGTGATTATTACCTGATACAGGAATGAGGTAGTCCATAATTATACCCTGAAATATGAGTTACTCTTTGTACAATAGGAACTTCAGAATCGCCCAGGAGAGGAGCAATATCATCAGAAACTGTTGGACAGCTCAGGTCATTTTTTGTACCTATTCCAGCAATATTTAGGTCTCTTCTAGTTAATCTGATTGGTTCTGGATTGTGTGGTGGGATGTGTCCCAGCATTTCCCCCACACTGTCCTTCTCTTCATTGGCACTGAAATCAGACGACTGATACAACTCTGGTTCAGAGTCTTTAACTGTTCCATCATTTTCTCCACAAAAGGACTCGAAACGCAGCTGTCTGCGGGGTCCTGACTTGGTCACCTGAGGCTGAATGAAAAGGCCATGTGGTTGAAAATCCTGCTTGCTTAAGTTTGCAGCGCCTTCTTCTTGTGTGTATTTGATTATTCTAATGAGGTGGAAAAGACGTTTGCGGTCATTTATGTCATGGACTCCCAGTTTGGAGTAATCTTCCAGGGCAACCTCGGCAAGCTCATCAATTGTCTCAACACCAAACGCAGCCAAGTGGGGATAGTATTTTTCAAGTTCTGCTTCACAAAGGCATTCGTAAAGGCATGATGCCATCTTCAACGTAGAGCCTACAAACAAACAAAAATCAAACAAAATAAACATTAGAATAACATGAAACTCCACATCTGACAAAGTTACTAATTAAGAAACTGCACGTTTCCTGATGCCATTACTTGCAGTTAGGCTGCAAGCTTGTTTAACTCCAAGTTTACATACACTAGACTGACAAACACTAAAGAAAATAGTCATAACAGCAATAAAGTAAAACATGAAACACATATTTTATCCATGAAACTGTATTTTAAAATTACATACAATATACAACATGTAAGAAATGCACAAGGCAATATTACTCACTGCCACAGAGTTCCTACACGCCTGATGTCTACTTGATGAATGCCACAGCTACTGAAACCCTGTCCTCAAGCTATAGAATGTAAAATGCCTAATTTTAGACAGTCAGTTTAATATCAAGGCACATGGTCTAACGTGGTTCAGCTACCCCTGGTTAACTAACCACAGGAGAAAAAACTGCACTTGTTCTCACCTCAAGCTGCCTAATTAAGACCATTCATCTTACAGAGGAACTATACCAAAGTTGCAGTTTTGTTGTGTACCTTTCTCTTTCATGAATCCTCTGAGCATTTCTAAATCTCCTTGACAGAAAAATCAAAAAAAAACAATTCTGCAAAATCTGAAAGACAGCATTTCTCTAAATCTATATATGCCACTGGAATGCAATACTTGCATTCTTGGGAAACCCAAAAAAGAAACATGAATCACTGAAAAGTATGCCCCAAATCCCCCAACTTCTTCACTTATGTCTTACTGGCAATGCATGGTGCAGCTGTCTGTATGCTGATGGATTAATATCTGCAGATATTTTTACTTCTTCCATAAAACACAAAAATGATAGCACTTCAAGTATTTGCTGCCCACTGCCTTCTCATATCTTTGTTCAGTCTAGGACCTTAACAAATACTGTTCTTACTCATGTTTGGAGGTCACAGTAAGACTCAACAAAAACAAGTCCTTTAAGTTTTCCTCCCTGTAGTTCAGAGTAGAGTCTTTTCAAGGCTCTCTACAATGACATTATAGAAGAAAACAAGGTCATGCCCAAATTTGAGTCCATGTCATTAATTAATACATTATGTTGTAGTAATAATAACAATAAAATCATATGGATTAATATATAAAGTGCTGACTGTATAAGATACTACAGAGGCCCAAATGTACAGTAGGGAACATTTAAAATTACTTACAGTCCATGCTTTAGGTAAAATTATGAGATTCAACAACAATGAACTACATGACCCAAAAATTCACAAGTAAGTGAATTTATTTAATCTGTAGATAACGTGATTCTGAATCCTGATGTAGAGTCACTGCTGAGACTGACAGATCCTGGAAGGTGGAAGTCAAAACTGACAGAGAGGACAGCAAACCCAGAGAGCAGGGGTACTAAACACCACATGTATGCAAGGGTTTCACAACTATTCTCCATTTGCCAAACTTCTCTAACATATAAAAACACACAGGAACCTGAGACTTAAATTAAATACATTTTGGACAAAATCCCTTTCTTACATAAAGTAGCTTTAGGTGTAAAACCAGTACAGGTAGTTTTACATACAGAGGTGCAACTCTCTGTATGTACTGCCATGAGAAGCTTCTGTTTGATGAAAGGAGCAACTAGAATTCAAGGCCAAAAATACCAATCTCAAAAATGTTGAGAATCTGTTAAAGGCAAAAATAATCAAATAAATTTACTTTGTCTACTCTCTATCGGTATCCTAGATTACACCTACCTCTCCTATATATTCTTATATTAAATACAGAGTGTCCAAAGAGACTAATTCAGTAATAACCTCTGTTCAAATTATAATGGTGAACACAGGAGAGAGAAAGAAGAATAAAAAGGAAAACAATGGAGACACTTTCTAAAAAAGGAACAGCAGACAAGGGAAGAGAATTACAAATTTGAAGGTCAAGGTTCTAATTAAAAATGAAACA